>NC_052032.1:2116617-2416617 GCF_015832195.1 Motacilla alba alba | reverse complement strand
GCTCTCCCAAAAAGAAGCCAGGTGGGAGGCTCTCATCCCATTTCCTGACTGTCTGCAGGGGTGTCTGCACCATCCAGATGTTGGAACCCTGGTTACTGAGAATTTCAGACTTTCTGTGCTGACAGGCACTGACCCCAGGAGAACACTGCAGTGACCTGAGGCCATGGAGAAAGCTCCAAAACGGAATGATGGAACTGGGATTGTGGTGTGGAGTTTGAATAGAAGTGTGTAATAGCACAGGGTTGAAAACTTAGAGTTTAAGGGTTTAGAATATAGTCATATATGTAAGGCAAGATGGAGGCTTTAGGGCAGAGGCTGGTCCTTCTTCTTCACCTTCTTCTCCATGGGTTTGGGTGGTTTTGTGTAATTGGATAAAAAAGCCCACATTGCAGGGCATGGGTGGTTGGTTATTGGGTTAAAAGTAAAAATAATTTAGGTCATTTCTTAATTGGACAGTTTATCCTTAAAAGGCCTTGTAGAGAGAGAGAGAGACAGGGCTCCATTTTTAGTTTGTTGGAGTGAAGTGCTGTAGAACTCAGGGTTTGTGAGACTGTGACATAGGTAAGAACTAATAAACATCTGAGTCTGAACAAGAAATATCATCTCGTGATTTAAACCTGACCTTGGCAGAAAAGAAGCAGAAGAATCAGCACCAGACATGTGGCTTGTACCTGTCCCACCTGCCAAAGCAGCATGCTGAGGAGATAAGAACCATAAATCCACCTCCTCCACCCCTTCCTACACCAGCTGGCCTTACTAAATCCTTCACCTAAATCCTAAAACAGGACAAAATGGGGCCTGGCACCACTGACTGAAGGAGGGTGATGGAAGGTTGGCATCCACAGCTCCATCCTGAGTGTGGCCCTGCCTCTTCCAGCTGTCCAGGTGGCCTTGCTGGGAGCAGGACGTGAGGAAGGCACTTCCAGTGACAATGACACTGTGGGGCTTTGTGCAGCAGCTGTGCTGTCCCTGGAGGGGGCTGGGATGGTGTGTTTTGGTCCCAGCCTGAGGCACACTTGGGAACAGCTGCTGAGCCCTGGAATGTGGCTCAAGCTGTGGAATGGTTGGTGACAGGTAAAGGTGACAATGTCCTTCCTGCTGGGGACACCTGGATTCTGGCTCCTATCTCCTTCCAGTCACTGAGCTGCACAGTCCATCCACACCTTCCCAGAGAGGAGAGGCTGGATTAACATGGCCAGGACTATAATTCCCAGCCTTTCTTCCAAGCCAAACATGGAGCCATCCCTCAGGATCAGTATTCTCCAATATCTTCAGAGCTGGGAGCGACTCCTTCATCACCAGCCACCTCTGGCAGGGCAAACCCATCATTCTCCTGAGCAGGAAGCACCTGAAATTGCTTTGGAAAGCTTTGACCCGCTGGCAGCAGAACAGCTCCGTGCTCCAAGCCTTGCTGGTAACCTCAGCACACATTTAAAGGATGGAATTCTCCTCCTTCAGCAGCCTGATGATTCCTCAGCTTTCAGGAGCTGCTGGAAAACATCCCCTTCTGGATCTGTATCAGACAAACTTCGGGGTTTCTGTTCTCCAGAGGGATTTGCAGCCCAAGGAAGTCCCTGGGTGTTGATCTGCCTGAGCACAGCCTCAAAAACAGTGGGAGCTTGGCCTGGGCCCTTTGCTGGGGAGAGAATTTCATCCTTATCTAAAAGCTGTCTCTGATTTACATCCCTCCGTCTGCCCAGAAGTCTCCTCTTTGTTTGGCAACAGCCCCTACAGGCTGGTAGAGATGCCAGCTGCACTCCCCCTGTGGCTCTGGGCACTGCAGCAGTGGGCACAAGCCTGGCACTGTTTTCAGAGATGCAGATTTTGCTGCAGCCTCTTTGCTGTCCTGGGATAAATCTGCAGCAGAAACTCCTCAGCTGATGGGCATTTTGCTGCTGGGGAAGGGAACGTGGTGCAGGTGAGAGCAGGGAGCTGCTGGAGCCTCAGGGCTCAGTGGGAGCCCCGATTGCTGCTCCTGTGTTTTCCCCAAACCAAGCTCTTGCTGGGACATGAAGACTTGGCCAGGTTTTCCATCTCTGGGATAACCTTCCTGCTTTGAGAATCTTCCAACTTCCACTTCCAAATTCCCAGATGTACAGACTGAGCTGCCCTGGAATCCCAGACTGGTTTGAGTTGGAAAAGACCTTAAAGATCATCTCATCCCACCCTCTGCCATGGGCAGGGACACCTTCCTATCCCAGGTTGCTCCAAGCTCTGTCCAGCCTGGCCCTGGACACTTCCATGCCCTCAGGGGAGGACAGACCCCAACCCTGGCACCTTCTGGAGACAATTCCCCCCCTGTGGGACACTTGCTGGTGTTGCCATGAGCAGACCAAGGGCAGAAAGTGCTGGTCCAGTGTAAAATCTGCTCAGAGGAACTGAAATCTCTCCTTGTTCACCTATTTACACATTTTCAGCTCTCACTGCATTCTGCAGAGACAAGAGACCACTGTAACAACGTCCCTGTCACCTGAAGTCTGGGACAAACCGCTGTGCCCTCCCTCCCAGCATGCCCAGAGGTTATTCTGTGTCTGCCCAGCCCCAGAGACAGGGAAATCAAAGTCCAGCCTCTCAGTCGGTGACAGTACCAAGTGCTGGCAACACCACGGGGCTTTTTCTGTTCATTCCTGTCACATGAAATGGGATTTAATTCCAATTCTGCCCTCAGCACACAAAAAGTTACAAAAAACCATCAATGAGAGGCCACAGTTAGCAATCACAGCGTCCCAGAATCCCACTGGGGTGGGAGAGAGGGAAGGGATGCAGAGAGAAAGAAGGTGCATGCACGTGGAGAACAGGCAAATGAGGAACAATTCCCCACAGGAGAGCTCTATCCTCACAAAAACCACCAGCAAAAACCACTTGGGGACTGGCACATCTCAGGTCTCCCCAGCTGACTTTCCAGGTGAATTCCCAAAGGACACAGATGCACAACACAGGCCACCCACAGCTGTACTGAGCAGTGCTCTCCTCCTCAATTTCAGCCAGGGACAGAGGATTTAGGGGAAGATTTCCCAAGGGGATTCCCACTTTTGGAAGTCTGTCTGAGCAAAACCCACATTTTGCTGCAAACAGGCACCTGGAAGAGGCTCTCCCTACCCCACCTCCGTGCCCTCCTCCCTGCATTTCCCTCGGCGCTGCCATTTTCTCCATCTCAGTATCCACACTGGTCAGACAGGGAACTCAGACACCTCCAGGCCACTGCAACTCCCAATCTGAGAGCCCAGCAGGGAGCAGGAAGGGGGGGTTGAGGTGCTCCTCCACCAGGGATGGGCAGCTGTGATGGGATGAGTCCCTGTGTCCCCTCGGGGTGGCAAACTGGGATTCACCTCTCTTTGGACAGCACTTGAGGGGTTCTTGCCCTGCCAAGGTGAGCTGCAGGTTGCACCTTCCAGCTGCCCATTTCTTGGCCAAAAAAAAGCCATCAAATAAGAGAGAAATGCCTCAGAACCTGCATCAGCCAAAGCCAACAAGCCTCAGCTAAAGCCACCTGAGATCCTCCCAAAAGCAGGGAAAATTCCTGTCTTGGAAGCCCCTGGCTTGGGAAAACCTGTTCTTTAAATGAGTATCTGGCATGTCTGAGAGCTCCTGCTGAGGGTGGAGCAGCTGGAAGAAAAGAACTGATTCATCTTGGATCCAAAACAGCTTTGCCACCACAGCTGGGAGGGTTGGGTGAGACATTGCTCACCCCACATCCCAAATCAATGTCCCAAATCCCCAGGGGAGCCAGGAATCAGCCAGGCACTGGCACAGCCAGGAAGGATTTGATCCTTGAACATTGTCTGGTGTGTTTTCCCAAGGCCAGAAATGCAGCCAAAAGGCTGAAACTGCAAACGAAAGTTATATTAACTTTTTTCCTTTCAATATTACAAAATAACCTTATGCATAAAAATATCTCTTTGTGCAGAGTGCGAAATTTCAAGCCTTTCCAGGCTATTTTCTAATTTTATCTGTATTTCATTCCTCTCCATTTCTACAGGATCCATTTAAAAGGAATCCAATTGAAATTGATAACATTTTTCAAACTCAAAATATTGTGCTTGACCCAAAATTTCTCATTGAAAAATTCAATCAAGAACTTTTGATTTTCATTCTGCACCAGGCTAGAAGAGAAAAACTCAAGTTTTCTCAAAAACTTAGGGACAAGAACATAGGTAAAAAAAAAAAAAAAATTGAAAAAGTTGTTTAGATTTACTCAATTAAAAAAAAAAAAAAACAAAAAAACTTTCCTCCCATTTTTTTCTGTTTCTTCTGCTTGAAGTTGTACTTCAAGGCTGTGTCAGAGCTGTAGCTCATAGTTGGAAACAGGATGAAAAAATCTGAGAGGGAAAGGGAATGAAGGAGAAAAAAGGAAAAGGGGGAGAAGAAAAAGGAAAAGGGGGAGAAGAAAAAGGAAAAGGGGGAGGAAAAAAAAAAGGAAAAGGGGGAGAAAAAAAAGGAAAAGGGGGAGAAAAAAAAGGAAAAGGGGGAGAAAAAAAAAGGAAAAGGGGGAGAAAAAAAAAGGAAAAGGGGGAGAAAAGGAAAAAACAACAATGAACCAAAAAAAATCCCAACAAAAACAAAAATAACTGAACCAAAACAACGAGGAGAAAAAAAAAATCTAATTTGGATAATTTTCCATCTTTCTGGAGCCTACAAGGAAATTTTTTGAGCCTGCTGCTCCTTCCCTGCACTGATGAAGAACGTGCATCACTTGGGAATCACCAGCCACAACCCAGGGGCTGGATCCATGTTTGGACTCGATGATCTTGGAGGTCTTCTCCATCCCAAATGATTCTGTGAGTCCATGAATTTTAGTCTTTGCTATCCCATCAGTTGAAAAGGGGGAAGAAGACCTCTTTGCCTTCACTCTGCTGTCTTAGGATTTGCTCACTGTCCCTGCCCATGGCAGAGGATGGAACTGGATGAGCTTTGAGGTCCCTTCCGATCCAAACCATCCCGGGATTCCGTGATTCCTGCGATGATCCAGGGGCGCTCGGGTGAATTAATGATGGGGAACAGGACAAAAAAAAACCGTGGGAATGCTTCCCAGGCGCCCTGAGCTGCCCGGAAAGGCATTCCCAGCGCCCCTGGGGCCCGGCTCCGCTGCAGGGGCGGGGAGGAGGCGCGGCCGGCGGCAGGTGGAGTCCCCGCTCCGCTTTGGGGATCCCTCCCGGGTTTAATTAGGCGGATTTGGAGCTCGTTATTGCTTCTGCAGGAGAGGGCCCCAGAGGCAGAGCCGCGCCGCTGTCTCCGGAGCCCCGTAATTAACGCAGTGCTGATAACGAGGGGCTGATTGCGGGCGGGCTCCGGCGGCAGCGCTCCGTGCGCGGGGCCGGGCGCGGTCAGGAGGCGGCCCCGGCGCCCTTTAATTGGCAATTAACAAAGGCAGCGCTAACGAGGAACCGAATCTCTGTGACAGGTAGAAATTCCCTTTCAGCTTTGCTCGGGAAGTGCTTGGACGATGGCCCAAAAGGCAAGGAAAGGGTTGGAGGAATAGGGGGAAAATTCATCCTGGAATCAAAGGTGTCTTGCTGGATTCCAGCCTGACCCAGAAAAAGTTACGACACCCTAAATCCTCTTGCCTGGCACATTAATCCAGAGGTAGCAGGAAGAGGAGCACACAGTGCCTGGAAAACTACTGGCACCCCGACAGATTTGAATTATTAAGAGCACCCCATCAGCCTCTGGGACAGGAACGGCTCTGGGAATGATCCCCAGACAGGAATAAATTTGGGACAGTAGAGCGCTGCTGTGGGAAATGAGGTCGAGTTTGGTGAATAAATTATTTGCTATGAATAATTCACCCCGACCTAGTTGGAATGATTCTAGCTGGTTTAATTCTGCTGGATTTGGAGAGGCTCTCCATGGCTTTCATCCCTCTCGGATCATCACAGGAATCACGGAATCCCAGGATGGTTTGGGTTGGAAGGGACCTCAAAGCTCATCCAGTTCCACCCTCTGCCATGGGCAGGGACAGTGAGCAAATCCTAAGACAGCAGAGTGAAGGCAAAGAGGTTTCCTTCTCCCTTTTCATCTGATGGGATAGCAAAGACTAAAATTCATGGACTCACAGAATCATTTAGGATGGAGAAGGCTATCAAGATTGAGTCCAAACATTGATCCAGCCACTACTGACCCATATCCCCAAGTGCCACATCCACATCTGTACGGGTTTAAATCCCTCCAGCAGTGGTGATTCCACCACTGCCCTGGGCAGCCTCTTCCAGGGCATGAAAACTCTTCATGAAAACTCTTTGTGAAGAAAAAAATCCTGCTTCCCACCCTGAGCTCCCCTGGCCCAGCCTGAGGCCGTTCCCTCTCCTCTTGTCCCTGTTCCCTGGAGCAGAGCCTGATCCCCCGGCTGTCCCCTCCTGTCAGGAGCTGTGCAGAGCCACAAGCCCCCCCCTGAGCCTCCTCTTCTCCAGGCTGAGCCCCTTTCCAGCTCCCTCAGCCCCTCCTGGGGCTCCAGCCCCTTCCCTGGACACGCTCCAGCCCCTCAATGCCCTTCTCGCTGTGGGTGGCCCAGAAGTGACCACAGGAATTTGGGTTTTCCAGCCTCCTCCCCCAGCCCAGTGCAGGATGGAGCTCCCTGGTGCCCGAGGATCCCATGCACCTCGGGAAGCAGCACAGCCACGCACACGGAACTGCAGAGGCTGGTCAGGCTGACCGAGGAGAACAGTTGAGAGAGGGGAACCAGAAAACAGCAGAAAGGAAGGACAGCAGCCAAGGAGGCTGCAAAGAAGGGAAAATCCAAACAAAAACCAGTGTGGACATACTGAGAAGGCAACAAAGACACGGGGAAAACACACAGAACCTCTGACAAGGACTGGGGAAAGTAGACATGGAAAGAAAAAAGGGGGGATACGTGGGGCAAAAGAGCTTTTGCTGGACAGAACAGTCAGGAGTTTTAAAAACCAGAGGGAGAGGGCTAAAATAAGGCAGAGACAAAGCCCTGGCTGCTGTTGGCACTGACTGAGCTACACCTGCAGGAGCAGGGGGTTGATGTCCCTCTGCAGGCTCTGGGGAGGGGTCAGTGCCCAGGGGGATTTCAGTGTCCTCCCGAGTCTCTGATCCACCTGGGAGTGGATGTCACGTGAGTGACACCACGGGGGACACCTGGCAGGAGCAGGGCAGGGGGTGCCACATCTCACCACAGTCAGGGGGGAAGGTGTCCAGCACCAACCCATGGACGTGCTGCATGGAGGGAGGAGGGAAAGAGCAAAAACCAGTCCTAACCCATGAGGGGTAACTTTATCAGCAATAAGTGGGTGAGAGATCAGCCCAAAGTGCAGCTTTAATCCATGGGGGAAATCCTGATCTTGTCTTAAATCCATATTTTGTAGTTCAGGGCTCTTTGATAAGGGGGAAATGAATGTGATCATATCCAAACTCAGAGAAATCCAGTGTTCACCCAGACTGGAGCTGTCTGAACCCATCTCTGCCTGTGCTTGTGACACATAGACACAATTCAGAAGTTTCTTCTGAGATGGGGGAAAATTAATGATGTCTTTAAAAAATCAGGAGTCTGGGTTATAAAAAGAAGCCATTCCTATGTACCCAGGTTCTGTGGGTCTGTTCTGCAGGGAGAGACAAATTAAAGGCGATATCAGGAAATTCTCAGGCTGAAGAAATGCCTGTGGGCACAAAGCCTGCTATGAAAACCAGCCTAAAATCTTATTTTTAATGCCTGATCTCTTTATCTCTTTTGTTTTCTTCCTTTTTGAATTCTACAAGAGTTAGGAGGAAAAATAAAGAGTTTTTTCCTTCTGGTACAGCCCCAGAGCAGATCTGGTTGCCCACCTGCATGCAAACACCTCCTTTCAGCAGGACACAGCTCTCCTAAACCAATGGAAACTCACAGGTGGCAAACCCTTGGATTTCTGTGGATAATTGGTGTCTAAAATGGCTGAGATCTGGAATTTGGATCTAGTTGGGTTCCTCAAGCTCAGTTATGGTGGCCAGAAAAAAAATCAAATAAAGCAAAGCCACCTCACTGGAGAGATTTAAGGCTATGTTTCATTTTCCTTTTATTTTAAATCCTGGCACGCTGAGGAAGGATCTTGTAGGAAGATTTATCTGAACTTCTTGCCTGAATAAATTGGACCCAGGTTTGGGTCTAGCTCGGGCCTCGTCACAAAAATCTTGGGTTTATTTGGTCTCAGTGAAAAATCCCTCAGAACGGGAGGGGCTGTTGTGGTGTGGATCCACTGGACTGAGTTTTGGGATTTGGGGGTGGCTGGAGTGACACCAGCAGCCAAAAAATCCTGTTGGGTTTGGTGGATCCTCAACCACACCAGTGATAAATGGTTCTGAGCAACCTCTCCCTCTAAACTGTGAGGTTCAGTAGTGAAACTTCCAAGGAATCACCCTGGAAATTGAAGTCTTCAAGCACCCTGAGAGTTTTTGAGAGGCCAGCCTGGCCTTAACTGGGTCTGCTCCATTTCCATCTGAATTTCCAGCCAGGCAGCAGCTTTTGGGATAGAATTCATTCTGGTGGCTCAATTAAAAACTTTTGCCAAATCAGCAATAAGCTGGAGTGATTTTTCCATCTCCCTGTCCTAAATGTTTTCTGTCAAAGTCATTTCTTCCACGAGGGTGTTTAAGGAGCCCTTCTGGTGTTGTCTCTGTTTAATTGCTTGCTCACTCCTACAGCACTGCCTACTCTAATTACTCCAGTCTAATTAAGAGGAGGAAAAAACAACATTCTGCTGAAGGGTTAGAGAGACAAAGAGCCCCAGGAAGAAAAATGGGGATCTAATGGGGGGTAATTTGCTCTTGAGCATGGTCCCTCCCCAAATTAACCTAAATGGGAGGAGAATGAGAGAAAAGAGAGAGAAACACTGATAGAGAGCAGAGACATACTTAGAAAGACAAACTGATGTGCCAGAGTTTCAAAGACCAGAAAAAAAGTTACCCAGAAAATGATATATATAAATATATAAAAATTAAAGAGAAGAAAATCAGAAGATCCAAAATCTTGCTTGGAAAGCAGAGAAAGCACCAGAAAAGTCCAGAAGAACAACACCAATGCCACAGAAACCCCACTTCAGCCACGGCACAGAAAGCTGGTGGTTGGGCAGAGTTCCTGGGGAGGTTTTCTACCTTATAGGCAACACGAGCTGGGCATTTCTTCCCAAGGCCTAGAGGTGGGGACATGTGTCTCAGCATCTCATACATGTCTGTGTAACTGATGCGCCCGCTGGCACCACAGGGATGGAGGCAAAAGCACCAGGACACAGAGATCCCATCGGATTGAGGCGGGGAAAACGGGGAGGGGTCAGGGAAAAGGCAACACAATGGAGCAAATGAAGAGGAGAGAGAGAAGGGAAAGCAGACAAGAGAACAGAGATCTGGTTAATCAGATTTCTTCAGGAAACAAAACCAAACTCAAAAGGTGGGGCAGGAGAAAGGAGGCTCCGCTTCCATTGCTGTTTTGGCGCCCAACGTCTCCTCCTCCTGCAGGGGTGGCCCGTGGCCCTGGGAATGATTGATGTCCCCTGGGGAATGACTGATGCCCCTGGGGAATGCTTGATGTCCTCCGGGGGAGAAGGGGTGGCAGGGCTGGGTTTGGCTGGCTCTTGGTGGGGTGGGGGATGAAGGCTCCCCCATCACCCCCCAGACCAGCCAGGGCACCATGCCAGGGAGAGCTGGGGGGCAGAGTTATGGGACAGGGATGGGGGAACACAGCCCAGCTTTCCTTCCAGGAAGCAGCACTTTGGGTTTGGGTGATCGGACAAAGGAGAAGTCAGTCGTGGGGGAATTGCTGAGGGATGCACTGGGTCTGCTCCCACTCCCAGCTGAGGCTGGGATTCTGCACATTCCTGCTCCAGCAAAAGCAGAGCCCAGCCCTGGCAGGAGGTGGGAGGAGAACCTGCTCCTTCCTCACTTTTGATGGGGCTTGTTTTTCACCAAGCCAACCTCAACTGGGAATTGCAGAGGTTTGGGAAAAGTTCCTCAGAACAGCCCACTGCTGAGGGCATCTCCCTTCAGCGCTTGGTGGTGGTAGTGGATGAGTCCTGGCCTGAAAAACAGGGGGTGCAAAACAGCAAGAAATTCCTGCTTCACTTTTTTGTGCCTGTTGGAACTGGGAGCGGAACTGTGACAATCTCCTTTTGTTTTCCCAACTGCTTATACAACGTGCAAATCTCTGCTGCCTGGCATCTGAGGAGACCCAGGGATGTTATTAATTAAAGTCTAACCCCTGGAAAAGCAGGATAATGTCATCATCTCTACACCAACAAAGAAAACCTAAGCACCCATTTAAACCTCCCTTTCTGAGCAGCAACCTTCCCACCAGCCCAGAGCCCTGACATAGATCTCAGTTCCTATGTAAAGCTTTGATGGAGGAGGGGGAGGAGGAGGAGAGAACTCACCCAGCCCAAAACATCTATTCCTGTCCCTGGTAACTGCTGCAGAGAAAATCCCACCCAGCTTTCCCAGCCCAGAGCTGATTTGGAGGCTGCTGAGAGACACAAAATGGGAACTGGAGCCAATGTCCTCTGGTTCCTTGCTGCTCCTGGGCTGGGATGTGGGGGCTCCTCTCCCTCTGCAGAGCTTCTGAGCTCTTAACCCTCAGTCAGGTGTGGGAAACACCTGGGCTGTAGTGGAGAGGAAAAGGAAGCTCTGGGCTGGCTGCTTCCAGCCTTCTCCTTCATCCTCTTTTTCCCAAGAAATTCCCTGCCTGGAACTGGGTCCCCACTGATGACCATCCTGTGTTGATTTCTCAGCAAGATCTGTCCCAAATTCCCCACCTGGGCTCCCAAGCACAGTGAACTCTCCCTGTGCCATGAGCAGGAACTTTCCCTGGGTGTCCACCAGAGCTTAGAGACATCATTTAACCCCCCAGGCCATCTCTGGCTGTGGCACCATGGAAAGCTCATCCCTCACCCCTGATCTCTGCCCAGATCCTATGGTTTCCCAGCTCAGGAAGTTGATAACTCAACAATGCTATAAATCCAAACCAAACTTGCTGCTCCCTGGAAACCTTGAGATGCCATTTCTCTGGAACATATTGAAGTGCTGGGATAATTTTCCCCAGGACTTCCCACCTGGAGCTGGCAGGATGGAAGCTGGAGGGTTCCCTGTCCCATAAAACTGCCTGTCCCCAGCCAGCTGGGGTGTGGGAGGAGACAGGGAAGGGATGCATGGAGGAAAAAGGAGGCAGTCAGTCAATCATTCCTTTTTTCAGGCAAGGGATTGGTTACGTTACAGTTTCTTTTCTCTACTGGTTGCATTTGCACTCGGGGGAGGGAAGAGGGGAAAAAAAGAAACAGAACCAGGACTAGAGATGCTGGAGGGATCTCTGAAATTCCAAACCTTGTAGGCCACCCTATGAGGGCACTTCTTTCCTAAGCCCAGGGGTGGAGCAATTACACGTAACAAATTGTACATATCCTTATAATGAATGCGGCAACTGGAAAGGAAACACCAGAGGTTATCACAGCAAAATCCAACAGGAATCAGCTTTTCCACAGGCAAACAGGGAAGAACCAGCTTTTCAACGGGGAAACAGGGAAGAATCAGCTTTTCCACAGGCGAACAGGACAAGTTGGAAGGGCAAAACACGCTGAAAAGAAAGGTTAGTCTGGGAAGGAAGGAGGCACTTAAACACACAGAGGGAACTTCCAACTGCTCACTCAACCTTATATCCTTGGATTTTCCTCTGGGAAACCTTCAGTGCTGTGTGGAAGGCTTCCCAAACATTTGGTTTCCTTTCCCACTCATGTTTTAATTCCCTGTCCTGAGCATCAGCCTCCAGATTCTGCTGCCCAACACATGCAGCCTGCAGGCCAGAGAGCCTCTTTAATGGATTATTCCTGAGATTTTGTTACAGCTCTTCAGTGGATTATTGCCAGGATTCCAATTAGCTGCTTTAAAACCTTGGGAACCTCTCCCTGCCACTGCCACCTCCTACATAACCCCAGCAGGGCCATTCCTGGGCAATGAGGAATTTGCTGGGAGAGCAGAAAGTGTCACCTCCAGAGCCTGCTGGGCATTGGCACTGGGAAAATCCAGCTTTCAATACTAGGAGGAGAAATCAGACACCTCCTGGAAGCTTTATGGTCAGTCTCATGAACTCCCCACAATAATTCCAGCTAATTAAACAGCAGGATTATAGTTCTCAATCTTTTCTGTATAACCAACTCATAGGCAAAAACAGTTGAACTTCAAAATTACCTCTGAAGAAAACTGGGATGCTTTGGTGTCTCAGGTTGGAAATGGGGGTGTGTATTCTGTTTTTATTATTCCTGTCTGTCAGAGCTGGGGCAGTTCTCTGCTGTCCATGGGGCAGTTTTCTTTCTCTCTGCCACAGCCAATCCTCCCTCCAGGAGATCTCTGCTGTCCATGGCCACTGAGTGTCCCTGCATGGCTGATCAAATTCCACCATCCCATGGGGAGATGCTGCGCCCAGGGCAGGAGCCAAGCATTCCTACCTGGATACAATCTGAGCCTGGAACAGCACAGCAGCCTCTGCCCCCTGCATTCCCAGAGGAGCAGCTTTCTTCTCCCTGCATTCCCAGAGGGAGAGCAGGCCCATCTCCAGCAGCCCTGGAGCTTCAGAGGAAAACTCCAGCCTTGTGCAGGATCCCTGCTCCAGCAGAACCACAGCTGGCACTGCAGGAGGGCTGAGCCACCATGGAATGGCACTGCTGCCACCACCCTGACACACAGCAGGTCAGCTCCTCTTCTGACTCTGGCAGTGCTTTGTTGTTTATACTATTGCATTTGTAATTTCAATTTTTCTAGTAAAGAACTGTTATTCCTGCTCCCAAATCTTTGCCTGAGAGCCCCTTAATTTCAAAATTATAACAATTCAGAGGGAGGGGGTTTACATTTTCCATTTCAGGG
This sequence comes from Motacilla alba alba, assembly GCF_015832195.1. Classification (NCBI taxonomy): domain Eukaryota; kingdom Metazoa; phylum Chordata; class Aves; order Passeriformes; family Motacillidae; genus Motacilla; species Motacilla alba. The sequence continues at coordinate 2,403,786 of NC_052032.1, read as the reverse complement.
GAGGCTCCTGCCTTCCTTAGCAGATACCTGTCTTTTCAAACTAAGACATTTGGCCTCCCTGTATTTATTTCGGTGCATTCTTAAGGCTGGAATGTTTTCGGAGAACTCCTTCAATGTTGCTGTTTTTTGGGATGTGAAGAATTAAGATCTATTCAAAGCCTTCCCCAATCAAGTCCAAAGTATGAATATAAGAGCAAATGAACCATACAAAGTCTTGGCTCCGGGCCTAAATGCGGGTCTAAAAAGGTTTGGGTTTAACTGAGGCACCAAGTTTACGCTTTCCTTACAATTTTAGTAGGATTGTGGAAAGTCAGGGTGAGGAAAATATGGCTGAACACTTCCCTGAGCTCTCCAAGAGTCTGTGGAAGGCTGGAAAACCAACAAATGCTTTGCATTGGGAGGTCATGGCACAAAATCAGGACAAACAGGGATCCTTTTCCAAGTTCAGAGAATTCCAGATTGGTTTGGGTTGGAAGGGACCTTAAATCCCATCCCATGCCACCCCCTGCCATGGGCAGGGAGACCTTCCACTGTCCCAGGCTGCTCCAAGCCCCTCCAGCCTGGCCTTGGATGCTCCCAGGGATGGAGCAGCCACAACCTTTTCTTTAAATCTGATTGTCCTCAGATCCTGTAATCCCAGAGATCCCAGAGCTCCCTTGGGAACACCTGCAGCTCCTGAGTGCTCTGGGGACAGCTGATGGCAATGGGATGGCCAGAGCAACATCACCAGCATCTCCACAGGGTGTGCACTGGGAGAGGAATAAAACAGATGAAGACCTCACTTTCTATATGTTCAACAAATGAAAGCTCCCAGAAATCCAATTATGTTTTCTTTCCCAGTTCATCCCTAAATCCTGTTTTGCCTCCTTTCTAAATTAACTCCCACCAAACCACCCTCTGCTCCCCATTTCTCTCAGTCCCTCTTTTTTATGAGCTCAGGGCTTTTTGTCACCCCTAAATCCAGCAGTTTTCCCATACTCACCCCTAGGGAAGGTGGCACAGCTGGAATAACAGCTCCTAACTGCCTTTTTTACTTCAATTTCAATGTTTTTCCCCAGGAAAGTTGTCAGGGGGTTGGATTTTGTAACAAAACCAAAGGTGATGTCAGAAATAGGGGTAAAATACACATTGGATTGTGTTTACAATATTATCTATATAATAAAAATGTAACAATTGTGGAGTATTTTTCATTGGGGGTCTCAAGCTAAGGAAAGTGGATAAACACTGTAATTCCATTTTCCTTGGGACTATCAAGGAAGAGACTTTGGGAGAAGTGATCAGCTAGTGACCACATTCAGCTCAAATCATGGAATAATCAAATCATAAAATCAGTTGGGTTGAAAAAGACCTCTAAGATCAGAAAAGTTCTTAAATCAAAATTATTGAAAGCTCAGTTCTGGCTTAAAGTGTGAAAGGTTTTCAGATTTGTGGAGATTTTAGTCCCACTTCTGAAAATGTGATTTCAGTGGAACTATTCACACCCAATGACTTCCCACTGGAGTGAAAAGGGAACGGGGTTAGAGGGAAAAAAAAAAAAAAAAAAACAAACCAAAAAAAACCAGAATTAGCATCTTAGTATGTGACATTTTCTGCATTAGCAGCTCTGGGAGCGGAAAGTTTGGCCCCTGAGTGACTCAGAGTTAATAGAGTGAGAAGTCTTCCTGTAAACTCACTGCTGCTGCCTATTCTGGGTGGAAAGTTCCTGTATATAAACATTAAAAATCCACATTGATTCCATTTTCCCCCTTGCAGGTGTGTTCCTCCTCCCACGGATGTAGAGCCAAGGCTGTTTTTCTAAGGAGCAACCAGGCACTCCTGAGTTTTCAGCCTCATTGAGATTTTCTAATGGGAAGAGACAGGATTGGATTGGAAAAAGGGAAAAAGAAAAGCTATTTATGCCTGCTAAATCCCCACAAAGGATTCGCTGTGTCAAAAAGCTTGTGGGGATGAAAATCTGCCTGGAGATTACAAGCTGGTAGTAAGTGTGGAGTAAATATTCAGGTTGGTAGTAGGGGTGGCTTAGAGCAGTTCAAATCCCCCACAGTTCACAGAAAGGCAGGTTTTTGGAGCAAGTTTCCATTTAAAGTTAAGCTAAATTATTTGAAGTGAGATTTTAAAGCAGTTTAATTGCATCCTAGCAGGGAGTTTGAGATGTTGATTATCCAAACACTCCCTGCCTCTGTCTCTGCTGAAGGGAAACAAAAAAAGAAAGGAAAGATTGGAAGAGCTGGAGGCATCACAAATCCAGAGGAGATTCATGGCACAGGAACTCACAGGGAGGAAAAAAGGGATTCAAAATTAGCAGAGCTTTAAATTAATGAAGAGTCTCCCAACAGGCAAATTCCCAAATAGAATATCAAGGGATTTTTGGGACCTGGCACAGAGCATCCAGAAATGAGAACAACCCCATCACCAGGGCTGCACCAATGGTGCAGCAATACAGAAAAGCAATTTATTAAATCAGTCCTGCTCTAGAAGTGGTCATTGGGCAGGGCCATTCCCTCAATTAAAAAAAAAAATTCCTTAATTTGGGGTCTGTGCTGCTGCTCCACTGCTCAAGCCCAGTGTCCAGGTCCCCTGTGTCTTGGAAGAAATACAATTTAAAAATAAACCCTCAAAATAAATATTGTCCAGTGTGAGAAAACCACCCCCCTCCCTTAACCCACTCATAAATCAGGAATATTTTATCAGAGAATTAAGTATAAGAATTAAACACTTCCAAACTTTGGCCCATTTCATTTTATCCTGATCATTTTGCACATCTTATAACCTGAACTGCAACTCCAGAGCTAAATATTACTCAAAAGGCCAAAATTCCCACCCAGAGTTTGATGTCATTACAAGGAGGCTTCCAGGAGAAAAATGTTGTGTTTAATGAGGAAAGGCTGCTTGAAAAAATCCCATTTTTTCAGGAAACCACCCTAAGGCAGAGGAGCATCACATCATTCCCTCTGGGAGCGGGTGGGAGGATGGAAGCAGAGCCTGCAGGACCTGACTCAGACGCAGCTTGAGGTGTCTGCACAGCATTTGAGAAACCACCAAGGTGGATCTCAACTAAAAAAACGCCGCACAAATGAGGTGTGAACCTCTCCCACTCCCTCAAGTGCTGCCAACAGCCAGAGATTTGCAGATTTGCGTCTCCGGATGAGATGCAGGAACCAAAAGCTCCTTTTGGAAGTGCTAAATAGCTTTTCTCCAGGGCCATTTAGGCAGGCTCGGTGGCACCGAGGCTGTTGCTCGGGTCATTTTTGGCTGCGCTTTGCTTTCAGGGCTTGGGTGTGCGTGAAGGAAACGCCCTTGCAGTGACACCAGGTTTGTTCCTCTCCAGCGCTCAGGGAGTTGCAGCATTTAACAGCGGTGTTGCCTCCAATCCCGGAGCTGTTCCCGGTAAAACGGGCTCTGAGGTGCAGCACTACAGCTGCAGTGTCCCCTCTGTCCCCATCCTGCTGTCCCCCTGTCCCAGCCCGGTGTCCCTCTGTCCCCTCCCGGTGTCCCAGCACGTACCAGGCTGCGGGGTCGTACTCAGCCCACACCCGGACGAACTCGTCCAGGTGGTGCGGGCCGAGGATGGAGGAGTCCCGGGTCAGGTACTCGAAATTGTCCATGATCACTGCCACGAACAGGTTCAGCATCTGCGGGGGACAGCGGGGACGGGGCCGGGAGGGCAGGAGAGGGAGAGGGAAAGGGGAAAGGGAAGGGAGAAGGGAAGGGAGAAGGGGAAGGGGAACAGAGAAGGGAGAGGAGAAAGGAGAAGGGAAAGGAGAAGGGAGAAGGAGAAAATGGGAAAGAAGAGAGAGGGGAGCAGAGAAGGGAAGGGAGAAAGGAGAGGAGGGAAGGGAGAAAAAGGGAAAGGGGAAAGGAAGGGGGAAAGGAGGAGGGAAAGGAGGAGGAGGAAAGGAGAAAGGAGAAAGGGAGTGGAACAGAAAAGGAAAGGGAGAAAGGAGAAGAGAGAAGGGAGAAAAAAGGGAAAGGAGAAGAGAGAAGGGAGAAAAAAGGGAAAGGAGAAATGGGAAGGGAAGAAGAATGGAAGGTAAAGAGGAAGGGGAATGGGAAGGAGAAGAGAATTTTAAAAATTAAAACCTGGAAAGGAAGCAGGCATGATTCCCATAACTGGATGTTTCTACAAGGAGCAGCCTCACTCCAGGGAGAAACTCTCCAACAGAACCCTGGGTCCCTGGGAATGCCACTGCTGCCTCCTCCTCTCCTGCCCATTTTTCCACGTCCCCATCACTGGTGCTGCCTCCAGCACGATCCAGCCCAGATCCCATCTCAGCAGCTCCTGGGGTTCTGTGAAATGAGTGTGATGCTCCCAGGAAAGGCTGCTGAACTCAGACATTGTCCCCCTGCCCTCCCCACTGCCCTTCTTCAAAGGGATGGTATCAATCAAGACAAACCCGATTAATGCTTAATTCCAAATGTTAGACCCCCTGTGAGAAGAAAGATAAACCCTTTCCCTTTAATGACTAAATGATCTCTTTGGGCATTTTATCAGCAGGATGATAAATGGGTTTAGCAAAGCTGGCTTGGTGGTGTCTAAATTACAATTAGGGATGAGGAGGGGCACAGGGCTGGGGAGGGTTTGGGGGATCCACAGCAGCATCCCCACTTTGGGGGGTCAGGACTGACTTACCAGGAAGGAGCAGAGGAAAATGAATGACACGAAGTAGAAATAAGCAAAATCACTGCCACATTCCTTTTTGGTGAGGCCAGAGAGGGGGTCACAGGCTCTGTTGCTCAAGCAGGACAACATGATCTCATGCCAGGCTTCCCCCGTAGCGCTCCTGCAACACCAGAGCAGAGGCTGAGTTTATCCACCCCTCCCCATGACAGCCACCCTGCAATTATACTGCACCCAATTAACCAAATTAATGAGGTGGAAGGTTGTGCCCAGGAGCAGAGACCGTATTTACACCAGGAGTTGGAACTACTCGTGAAAAAGAAAGGAGAAAAAAAATTTCCCTCTGCTACAGGGGGGTAAAAGAAACCAGACAGGCTCAGGTAGGCTAAAAGCTTTATTGCTTCTGTGGAGAATAAAACCAGATTGATTTAAACAAATCTGAGTAAACAGAGTTTAGCTTGTTGCCTTTTGAACCTAGTGCTGGCTCTAAAGCCAGTGCAGAGGCTGGGAAATGAAACCAGCCTTTTCCACTGGAATCTCTTATTTCCTTTATCAGGCAGATAAATTCCAGCATAGGCTGGTTGGACTTGGGTCCCTTTTTCATCACAGTCTCCTGGGTGTTCTTCACCCATTCCCTCCTCCCTCTCGAACTTCTACTATTGAGAGAAAAGAGCCAAAAGGAAAAGCTTTGGAGTCTCAGAGAGCTGGTCCTCAAAATAAAGCAGTCCCTGTGAGTGCACCCTTGGTTTGGAAGTCAGGGATTCTCCACATGCACTTATTCTGAATTCTTGCTTCCCTCAGTTTTTGCCTCCCAAAATTCCTTTTTTTCCCTCAACATTGAGGGGAAAAAAGGAATTTTACCTTTTATTCCCACAGCCAGCACACAAACTTTGGGGAAACTCAGTGTTCCATCTAACCTGGAATAACTTCCAGGCTACTCTGAATTACAGCAGATTCCCCCTCCGGTGCCTGGGTGCTAGATGCCCATCCCCTTTGTGGGGAATTGTGCAAAAATCATCTCCCATCCCAATCTTGCTGCCTCTGTTCCTCACTCCCACTGCTGTGGGGCTGGTGAGGGACCATGAGGCTGAATAATGACCCAGTTTTATAAAAATTCAGAGTTCTGAGCCCAGTGATTATTCTGAGCTAGAGAGGGGTAGTTCCATTTCTGTCTGGCTTCACAGAAACGCCCAGGCAAAGCATCCAGTACCAAGCACCACAGAATCCTTGGAGCTGAGCCTTGGCAGGGCTGGAAGGGAATGGTGTTCACTGGGGGGTCTCCACAGCTGGATGAGGAACATCTCCCCCAGACTGCCCCGAGCTGGAGCAGGGCCTGTTTTGCCAGGTCTTAAAATGAAAATCTGTTCTTTAATTGATTGGTTTTTTACTTGAAAATGCTTCATTTCCAGGCAGGATGGACCCAGAGGGAAACACCTGAATTCTGAAGCAGAGGTGGGGTTGGTGTAGGAGCTGTTGACTTCTGGTTATGCAAAAATTGCCAATTAAAGCAATTCTCACTTAAAAAAATAAAAACTAACCAAGTTTCAGGACAGGAAACCCATCAATCAGTTAAACCAGTGGGGTTCTGATCTATATTCAGCTTCTGCCTGAGTTGCCATGGGGGGGTCACAGCTCTAGGTGACACTTTGTGGAGGGGCTGAATCCCATCTGCTGAGGAGGGAGAAGCAGGAATGGATAATTTACACAAATCCCTATTTTAAAGGATGCCCAAGTCTGAGCAGCTCAACTGGCACCTGCACAAAGATGTTTTTGCAGTTCACACACAAACCAGAGGGTGTTTCATCCTCTCCTTACCTGAACAGGAGCATCAGGGCTTGGAGGAAGGTCCGGAAGTTGTTGTGCCGATTAATGGATGTTTCATCATCTAAGGCAATGTTCCCAAATACCTGCCAGGAAAACAGAAGGGATTCAGCCAGGCACATCAAGTGGAGTTGGAAAATAAGGCAGGGAAAGAATTTGTCCTCGTTTAAGGGATCTCAAAAGCTGGAATAATTTCTGTGCTGAAAAAGGAGATAAAAATGTGTTGTGGAGATCAAACACAAGATTAATGTGCTTTGTATTCACAAAGGTCCTTTCCAGTAGTTCAGCTCCATCCCAGGCCAAGAAAAATTTATTATTTCTTCTCAGGAAGGTGCAGTGCCTCCTCTCAGCCTCTTGACGTGCCATAGCCAGAGGAAGGGTCTTTTCCTGTGGGATTCACGGATGTCCAGTGCTGAAATGTGATCCAGGCTCATGCCCACAGCTGGCCTGTCCAGCTCACTGGGGACACTTCAGCATAAAAACTGACAATTAAAGTAGGAAAAGAGGCCTCTTTTTTCATTTCTAATTTACCTGACACCAGACAAGAAGAGATTTTGCCTCACTCCAAATCAGTGCTGCTCATGCTGTGGAGGCAACAGCCATCTGCACCCTGAACAAACCCAGGCTGCTTGTGGTCAGAATGAAAGAATGAAATATTTTACCTGCATGCCAATAATGGCATAGATGAAGAAGAGCATTGCAATGAGGAGACACACATAAGGCAAGGCCTGTGGGAAAGGAAAAAGTGGGATTAATGACAGCAACTGCAAACATTGAATTCCCTGGCAGGACTGAGTTTTGTGGCATTTGTCCTTGTCTTAGGTTGGAAATGGGGGTGTGTGTTCTATCACCATCTGTCAGAGCTGGGGCAGTTCTCTGCTGTCCATGGGGCAGGTTTCTTTATCTCTGCCACAGCCAATCCTCCCTCCAGGAGATCTCTGCTGTCCATGGCCACTGAGTGTCCCTGCATGGCTGATCAAATTCCATCATCCCATGGGGAGATGCTGCGCCCAGGGCAGGAGCCAAGCATTCCTACCTGGATACAATCTGAGCCTGGAACAGCACAGCAGCCTCTGCCCCCTGCATTCCCAGAGGAGCAGCTTTCTTCTCCCTGCATTCCCAGAGGAGCAGAGCATTCCCAGAGGGAGAGCAGGCCCATCTCCAGCAGCCCTGGAGCTTCAGAGGAAAACTCCAGCCTTGTCCAGGATCCCTGCTCCAGCAGAACCACAGCTGGCACTGCAGGAGGGCTGAGCCACCATGGAATGGCACTGCTGCCACCCCCCTGACCCACAGGGGGTCAGCTCCTCTTCTGACTCTGGCAGTGTTGTTTTGTATTACTGCATTTGTTTGTTTTTTTTTTTTAATTTTCTTCCCTAGTAAAGAACTGTTATTCCTGCTCCCATATCTTTGCCTGAGAGCCCCTTAATTTCCAAATTATAACAATTCAGAAGGAGGGGGTTTACATTTTCCATTTCAGGGGATGCTCCTGCCTTCCTTAGCAGACACCTGTCTTTTCAAACCAAGACAGTCCTTCAGGTGTAGGAACTGGGAATAGGATATGAAGAATTGTGGCAGCCCTCAGGAGACAAACCCCTGGAGCCAGGTATTTATTGATCACACAACAGTCAGGGCTTTCCAAGCGCTCTCTCTGTATTTTTGGAAGCAGCAAGCGGGGAAAACACAATCTGAGGCTCAGCAGTGAACACTGGAGCTACCAGCAGGCACTGGCACTTTGTGTGCATAATTGTATGAACATTAATTGTTAATGACCTTGCTGGAAATTCAGTCTGAGCAAAAAAAATAAATCTCCATCCCAGAAATGAGTTCCTGCTCTGAAACAGGCCCAGTTGGGATCCCAGGATGACAAAAAGATTCTGAGTTTTAGCAAGAAATCAGTGAACGCTGCAATGTAATTACGTCACCCAGGCTGAGAGTGACAGCTATTTTCCCCTTGGGCTAAATGAATAGGTAAATAATTCCTCTTAATTAGTAATAGCTCAAAACCTGAGAAGTCTTGCCCTTGGGCCAGCCCCTGTGGTGCCTGGGAAAGGAGTTCTGCAGGCCAAGGGAGCAGGAAATGCAGAATCATGAAATATCCTGAGCTGGAAAAGATACCCAAGGATCATCGAGTGCAACCCCTGTCCCTGCCCAGACCCCCCACCAACCCCACCCTGGGCATCCCTGGCAGCGCTGGCCAAAGGCTCCTGGAGCTCTGGCAGCCTCGGGGCCGTGCCCATTCCCTGGGGAGCCTGGGCAGTGCCAGCACCCTCTGGGGGAAGAACCTTGCCCTGAGCTCAGCCTGAGCTGCCCTGGCCCAGCCCCAGCCGTTCCCTGGCTCCTGTCCCTGTCCCAGAGCAGAGATGGGAGCTGCCCCTCGGGAGGAGCTGCAGCCCCGGGGAGCTCTGCCCTCACTCTGCTCCAGCTGGACAATCCCAGAGCCCTCAGCTGCTCCTCACGGGCCCCTCCAGACCCTTCCCCATCCCCGTGTCCCTCCTTTGGACACTCTCTCACAGCTTTTTCTTACTGAAGTGCCCAAAACTCCCCCGGCACTGGAGGTGAGGCTGCCCCAGCCCAGAGCAGAGCGGGACAATCCCATCCCTGGCCTGGCCGCCATCGCTGGGCCTGAGGCACCTCTGGGACAAAACCTGGAGGAAACCTGGGGAAAAAGGACTGATGGATACCTCTGCTGGACACCTCTGCAGGAGAAACACGGCCTGAGAGCTCCAAGCTGGGGGGACAGACAGACAAACAGCTCCTCATGAAGCACATGGATGTCCTGGCTCCACGTCAGGGCCAAACTCTGGACACAGGCTCTGGGAAGGGTCAGGATTGTGCTGGAAAAGGCTGAGCCCACTCTCCCAAAGTCCATGCACTCTCCCCTGACTGGGAACACCTCACACCTGCAGGCCCCACAGGAGAGCTGGGGCTCTGCACCTACAGCTCCCAGCCCATGAGTGCTGGTGTGTCAGAGCCCAGTGTCACTGCCACAAATCCTGGTTCCACATTCTTTGTTCTCCTCCCTGCTCTGCAGAACCTGAGCAAGCCCCAGGACCAGAGCTAAAGCATCAAACAATGAAAAATGGGCTGCAAACCAGCTGAGAGCTGTAAAAATAGCCAGCTTTGGGGCATGTGGGCTTTTGTTTAGATCTAGAAAACACCTGAGGATTGCTGGGAGGAAGGGCAGAGGTAAAGGAAACCAGGCAAAGCAACTGCCTCAACTTCACACCAAAACCTCATTATTTTAATCCTCCACATCATCAAACCCAGGCCTGTGGCTCTACAGCTTCACAGTTTGTGTCACCAAAGCTCAAGGGGCTGGGTTTCACCTCTGCCAGATCCTGCCACACCCAAATCCTGGGGCAGGTAATGTAACCTTACACTCACTGCAGGTGAAGAACAAGGTACTCATCAGTCAGGCCACTGCTTCTTTACGTGAATTCCTGAGCATCCAGACTTTGCCAGAGAGATTTTGGGGTAGTCTCAAGGGTAACTTGAGTGCTGAGCACTTGCTGGAATCTGCATGAGCAAGCAGCCCTTCAGCCTTGTCCTCCAAAATGCAGCCTTCAGGGGATGGTCAGTGCTAACCTGTTCTCTTTTCTGTAGAAAATGAATATTCCTGGGGTTGGGCAGTACTCACCAGCTCACTTTTAGCAGAATTAATATTCCTAGGAGTGGTCAGTGTGAGCCAGTTCACTTTTAGCAGAATTAATATCCCTTATTATGCTAACCAGTTGAATTAACAATTAATATTCTTGGAGCTAACCATTTAGACTTTCTGCAAAATTAATATTCCTGTGGCTGGGCAGTGCTCACCAATCCTCTTTTCTGAAGAATTCCTGAATTCTGAATTCCTGTAATCGCTCTGTAGATGTGCAGAGAGGCCATTCCAAGACCAGGGAAGTTCTTGGATCCTCACTGGAAGATGCTCCACATGCACCAAGCACGACCCTCTCCCCAAATCTCTCCCCACATTGCCAAGGCTCACCTTGAAGGACTGCACGAATGTCCAGAGCAGGATGCGGATGGTGTAGCCCTGGCGGAGGAGCTTGATGAGCCTGGCTGCCCGGAAGAGCCGCAGGAAGCTGAGGTTGATGAAGTTGTCCTGTGGAAAGTAAAGGTTTTGTGTCCTTCAGAAATGACCGCGATCCGAAACCACAGCCCGCAAAAAAGAAATTAAAATTACCAGCTTCACGATCTAAGCAGCAAATCGGCCACCAGAAAACCTTCCAAAAGAAACATTCGTCAGTGCAGATCACTCCACATGCAGCAAGAATGAGAAAACCCCTCTCCACAAGAGCCCTCCCCTCTGCTACTGGGTCAATGAGAGAAAAGGAAGAGGCCCTGTCACGCTGTCCTTGGAGGGCTGATTTGCTTAGAGCAAGGCTGATTTTCTCCCCCTCAAGACTCAGGGAGAGGGGGATGGTGCCAGATTTTCATTTTGAAAAGGAATGAGGTTGGTTGAAAGTCTTGGTCAGCTCAGTTTCGACAGGGAATTGAACTTAAGCCAAGACACTGGCAAGGGACAAAGAAAGGCATTGTCCAGTGAAGATTCAAACATCCTTGGAAGAATGAGGATGTTTTCCAACCTGGAGGCTTCCAGTGTTTGTACAGGGTGTAACTGGACAGCTTTGCCAAGGAGAAACGGCACCAGAAGATTGTTTGGAAGATGGATCAAGGGCAGCGAGTCAATTGGGGAGGTGGACCTTTCACCAGCAGGAAGATGCCTTAGGAACCTGCTGGTTTTCCAAATTCTCGTTAAATGTGTCTGCACAAGTGGATCAAAGAACTGCTGGAGGCAGGTTCTGATTTTAATTTGTTTTCTAGGATTTTTCCTACCCCTCACCCCATTTTTTTTTCTTTCCTTTGGGGAAAAGAGGATTCTTGCCCCAATGAGCTAATCTAGAGAGGGTTCTTTCCAAAACAAAACATGCAAAAGCCAGATCCCTCTTGCCCTCCTATTTTAAGGAGATGAAAAAATAGTCCCTCGTTCCATAATTCACTTTTTTGTGGATTTCTGATCACAGCCACTTATTTGACTGAGTAAAGAGAGAAAACATCCCACTTTAAACTATTGAGCAGTGAAGCAGCAAATATAATCATAAGGAGCTCTGCTTGGTAAAGATGAGCAAAAATTGTATTTCCCTTGGATTATTGTTTTACCAGAAGTCACTTTGAACTGACCCACATTTCTTGTTCATTTGGCTACAGAGCTCATGCTGAAATTGGGGGGCTTGTTGGATCTATGGATTCTTTCAATGCCAGCTCAGTTTTGGGGCCATTAGCATTGCATTCCACCAATCCCATCAAAGAGCTCCAGAACTCAGTCTCAGGCATGCACTCGGTTTCTCTCAGGTTAAAAACACAAGCAGCTCAGAGTTAGGCACAGACCGAAAATCAGACTCGATCTTCAAATAAAGAGAAAAGAGAAAAGCACAGGAATGTTCAATGAAGGAGCAGACAACACTGAGCTCATTCAAGCCAGCAACAGAAGCCATCTCTGGCAGGCAAAGCACGAGCGAGGATTCCCCTGGGTTGGGCAGAACAGGCACTGAAAATGTCCACTTGGTCTCAGCATCAGCTCCAGGCTTGTTTTCACAGAGCTTACCTTCCCTTCACAACAGTCCTGCTGCACTCACCTGAGCAGGGCAGGGCCAGGTGAGGGGCCCTGGGGCAGAGCTGGGGCCCAGCTGGGTAATGGGGACCATCACTAGTGAGGTTCTTCTTCCCACTGTGAGCCGGGCCCAGGGCATGGCAGAGGTTTAACCATGAGCCCTTTTAATCAAGAAAATCTCCCCACCAGCAGGAACTGGAGCAGCCCTCATGAGTAATGCTGGCAGCACTTGGGCCTGAAAGTCTGATTTTAACTTCAGAGCAACGCTCAAGCCAGATCTTTCCTGTGCACAATCCTTAGGCTCCAAGGAGGAGCAGGGGCACAGAATCCATCTCTGTGGGATCCTGTGGGATCTCTCTCTTCTCACATACCTGCAGCCCAGCAGCAGGAACGTTGTCCTGCTCAGGCTTTGCTAAAACCTCATCATCACAGCTGCCAGAATGTTTAACACCTGCTTTGGGCTGGGCTCCCTGCAAGCTGAGCTACCCCAGTGCTACCATGGAAAAGGGATAGAAATGGGAAAAGGGTTCAAGACTGGGCAGTTATGTCTGTGACGCCCCATTCCCTGAGATTTAGATGGACAAACAGTCCACAGATTTTTTTTTCCCCCCCCACATTCCCTATTTTACTCTGGCATTGCCACTTCCTAAAGAGCAGTGAAAGCCTTGGCTCCATGTGGAGCCACTCCCAACCCAGGAAAATCCCCCACCACCGACACCCTGGGATGCCAAAGGACCGTTCTCAGCACTGCCCGGAGAGAGAGAGGCCAGTTCCCCACGCTGGTGGGGGCTGCAAGGGCTCCACGTGTGTGGCACCCTCAGCACCCCAGAGACAAAACCCATCCTCCCACACCTCAACTCTCCAGGCAGGAATTGGGATGGCATGCAGCCAAAGGGGAAACTCCACATTGCTGTATTTCTCAGGTAAAACAGTTTTTGGCATCAATTCTCCTCCCACTGAGCCACCTCTGTGCCATGCACAGATATGATGTCTGGGTTATCAAAGTCATCCTTTCCAGGTTTTTTTGTTTTTTTCACTTTCCTGTTGCACAGATGCTCACACTGCTCAGAACAGGCACCAGAGCTTTAGGATTTTATCATCCATCTGACAAATAACAAATTATGTTTGGAAAATCATTCCTCCCTGGCCTGTCACTATTTTCCTGAAAAAGGAAGGGCTGGTACTGAAGGGAGCCCGGGGGTCTGGGCATGGCCAGGCACTGCCACCACTCCCCACAACACGAGATGGGCCATGCATCCCTGAAGAAAACTGGGAAGAGTGGAGCAACAGGGAGAATAAACACCTCTGATAAGGAGCTGCCCTTGAAGACTGTCCCACCATGGGAGACTGCTCTGTTACCCTTTCTTAGGTTGTTTTCATAGAATCCTGGAATGGTTTGGGTTGGAAGAGGCATTAAAACTCATCCAGTGCCACCCGTGCCATGGGCAGGGACACCTCCCACTGTCCCAGGCTGCTCCAAGCCCTGTCCAGCCTGGCCTGGGGCACTGCCAGGGATCCAGGGGCAGCCCCAGCTGCTCTGGGCACCCTGTGCCAGGGCCTGCCCACCCTGCCAGGGAACAATTCCTAATTCCCAAGATCCCATCCATCCCTGCCCTCTGGCAGTGGGAGCCATTCCCTGTGTCCTCCCTCCATGTGTTTTCCCCAGTCCCTCTCCAGCTCTCCTGGAGTCCCTTTAGGCCCTGGCAGGGGCTCTGAGCTCTCCCTGGAGCTTCTCCTCTCCAGGTGAGCACCCCCAGCTCTCCCAGCCTGGCCCCAGAGCAGAGGGGCTCCAGCCCTGGGAGCAGTTCCATGGCCACCTCTGGACTCCAGGATCTCCATGTCCTGCTTCTTTTGGGGGCTCCAGAGTTTTCCACAGTGAAAAGCAGGAAAGCCATGAAGAGCAGGGCACAGGCACTGCCTGCATCTGTTCCCCAGTGCCTTCAGCAGCAGAGTGGTTTCCTGCGCAGCTCAGGAGCTGCTCCCTCTGTCCACAGGGATGCAGAAGGAGCTGCAGGAAGAGGCATCTGACCAAGCCAAGAATGGGATCACTCAGGAAGCTTTAGGATTTCTCTTCATCTGGCATCAACAAAAAGCACCTTATTAATTAATTAATTAAGAAATTACTGATGAGGAATTTACTGAGTTCCCATATAAATATCCATGGTATTGCCAGCACTGAAGTTTTCCTGAATCTTGCACAAGGTTTTGGCTTCATCTGGAGTTTGGGGAATCCAGTGCTGCTTTTAAGATGCTGAAGATTTCTGCCACCCTCGTCTGTGTCTCAAGGACTCTGCCTTTGGAGGGACTTCCTATCAGTCCTTCCATCCTGAGTCAGGAATGCTGGAAAATTATTTTGTGTGTGATGCCCAGAACTCTCTTCATTCCCTACTTGACAGAATCACAGACTGTCCTGAGCTGGAGGGACCCACCAGGATCACCCAGCCCAGCCCCTGCCCTGCCCAGACCCCCCAGCAACCCCACCCTGGGCATCCCTGGCAGCGTTGGCCAAAGGCTCCTGGAGCTCTGGCAGCCTCGGGGCCGTGCCCATTCCCTGGGGAGCCTGGGCAGTGCCAGCACCCTCTGGGGGAAGAACCTTGCCCTGAGCTCAGCCTGAGCTGCCCTGGCCCAGCCCCAGCTGTTCCCTGGCTCCTGTCCCTGTCCCAGAGCAGAGATGGGAGCTGCCCCTCGGGAGGAGCTGCAGCCCCGGGGAGCTCTGCCCTCGGTTCCTCCTCTCCAGGATTCCTCTCAGCTTTGCTGCTCCTGATGTGTCACTGCAGCACCTCCAGAGGACAACGTGGTGCTCCAAAGTCCTCACCTGGACGAAGGAGCCTGGACCTGTTTTTGTGGAATGTCAACCCCAATCCTAACAAAGTGCAGGATGAGCTTTTCAGTCTTTGACCAGTAACAGGGACAGCAGCCAAAATTTAGCAAACTGATATTTCCCCAATCTATTTTTATGTTCACAACTAAGGCCAGAGCCCTTTTCTGTGCTGCCTGGGCCAGGTGTGCAGCAGACAATCTCCAAATTTATCCTGACTGCTCCCACACATCTGGAAGGGATCCAGCACCATGGAGGATTCCCTTCTTGGCTTGTACTGGGCAAGGTTTGAACTTATACATTGTCTTTTTCTCTGCATGCCAGCAGAAAATTCCCCCCAGGACCCTCCATGAACATCCATGGAGCTTCTGCGCAGCCTGGAAATAAAAATTCACCCTGATTTCTTTCTTAACAGCAACTGTGCAACAGGAAACGTGGATGTTCACAGATCCAAGAGCTGGTGTCAGGTGGCTGAGCAAGGATTTTTGAGAAGCTTTTGGTCTCATTTGTGTTATCAACCATAGCCAAAATAATTAAGAATGGAAATATATTTTTTTTTCTGATTGCATTTTCCTTTATGGATTCTCTTTTGTTTAATTGGTGATTTTCAAAGATAAAGAGCAATATTTCCAAAGGCATTTTTGGAATAAATTTGCATTTTGGCACTGAATTCCCAGTGGGATCTGGTTCCTGGTACTTTTCAGCTCTGGTGATAACATGACTTATTCATTTTACTTGGGGTTTTGGGTTTGCATCCAGTGACTGTGTCCACCATGGTGGCAAAATGGGTTCTTCTTTGGATTGGTGTCACAGAGAATTTTCAAATTTAAGATCCTTCTTTCCCATCATTTTTGATTTAAGGGAAGCAAGTGTGCCATCACCCCAATAATATTTTTGCCTTACAATACATAGGTTAAAACCCCTGTAAGGCTGTCAGGTGCTTCCTTCAGCAGAAAGCTCCATCCTCTCATCCAAAAAGAAGCCAAAGCCACTTACAGAGAGCTGAATTTGGTACCACCACCTCCAAACCCCAGCGTTTCCAGGTGCAGAACATCCTTCCCTCGCCATCTCCTCCCATTGCCCACGGAAATAAAGCAAGTGGCAGTGTCCCCTTTGGACAGGGGTGGCACAGGGAGCAGGGACGGGCTATTGGCAACTGCTCAGGTCACCAATGAGCCCAGGCAGGGAGGTGCAGGGCAGAAGCCACTTTGGGGCACGCTGCAGTGAGGCTTTTCCACCAGTGCAATCGGAACTCTCATCAAAAAAAAAACCAAAAACGTATCAAATCAAAGAAAAACAAGAGAAAATCAAAGCAGAGAATTTAAAGAATTGTTTAAATTCAATGAAACCAACCGTGTCCTATATGTGATGTTGTCATGGATGGATATTTGCAAGATTATTTACAAAGTTTTATATTTTTTTTGAGCAGCAGGTGCACAACATACAGACGGAGACATGGTTTTCGCATTGTATGTTGATTGGATGGCGTGATTCAGCAGGTAGATAAGGAAAATAAGGAACAAAAACAGGAAACAAAAGAGAAAATGAGTAATCAGGACAAGCAAAAAGGAAACTCTGAAAAATTTCACTGGAAAAAAACCGTTGGGCTATCGGGGGAGGTGTTATTTTATGGGGACTCCAGAAATAAAAAATGCTTCGAACCAAAACAGATTCGGAGATCCTTGAGGTAACACAGACAGTGCAGTTGTTATTTGCATTTCAGTTTGTAATGCAAATTTGGAGACAATTCACAAACACTTCTCAGGATGGCTTTTTATATTTCCAGGCATAGAAATAGATGTCAGTTTGCTAAACACCCACTCAGCCTCCCAAGGCCGACTGTGTCCACAAGGACGCCTTTTCCTTAATCCCACCTCTTTTCCCTCAATTACTGAGGGTAAAAAAACTGACATTCATGCTTTTGCCTGAGGAAATAAAAAAATAGATATTCCACTACAATCACAAAGTAAATTACATGTGACATGACCAGGAAAATTAAAACAAAGCAATTAATCCACACATTTCTTTTCCTTTTGTTTTAACCTGTAAGAGGGTTAAAGGTACCAAACAAGGCTGGTGGTAGTCAAGTCTCTCAAGGTGAGGCCACCCAGGATTATTTACCTTTGGAGAACACTTCTAGCTGGAAAATATGGAGGAAATCAGTGCTGTGGCAACTATTTGTGAGCCTGAGCTCAGTGTCACACCTAGAAAACATCTCCATGGGGACCTGGAGGGTGCTGGGACAGGGACAGCTGCAGGTTGGCAGTCAAGGTCACCTTGTGGCTGTCACCTGGACTTCCCAGCTGAGGAAACTCCATGGGAATGGCTGCCAGGAGGGTTGGAGGGACTAAAGGGGCTGCCCCAAACGCTGCCCAGCTGAGGAGGGGAGGCTGGAGCTGAGGAAGGCACATGGAGAAAGGGCCATTCCCTGCTGGGGACACAGCTGTGGGACTGGTGATCCAAGAGCTGTTCTACTCTCTGCTTTTTCCCTGCTCCAAGAGAGTGCCCTGAGGAAGGTGAGGTGGGGCTGGTTCAGCAGCAGCTGAGTGGAAGCTCATCCCCAGCCTTTATTTCCTGCTCTGCCCTACCTGGAATTGCAAAGAGAAAGAGGCTGGGCAGGGGCCACACCTGGGCTGTGCTCTGTGAGTGAGGCTCCTCGCCTCCATCCCTGCATGTTCACACCTCTGCCTCAGCTCTTTCAGCCCCTTTTTCCTGCATTTTTCTAAACTTGGTTCTAGTTTGGAACTGTTGGTTCAAAATTGGATCCAGCTGGTTCTATTGGTTCATTTTTCTGCATTGGTTCTTGTGGCAGCCCTCTGGCCACAGAGAGCAGGCACAGACTTTCCCAGGCATTGTCCTGGGACAGGCTGTGAGAAGATCAGAGAAAAGAATGAGGAACAGTTCTTATCTTAACCTGCTGCACCTGTTGTTGTGAGCATGTGGAATGTGTTAGGGAGATTTGTTCACCAAAGGGTGGATTCTTGATTGGCCACTGCTGATGGTGTTTGGATTGAAGGACCAACTGGGTCCACCTGTGTTGTGACTGTCTGTAAGGGTGATGGGTTTCTTAATAAGTGTAGTATAAAAAAGTGATTGATCAACCTTCTGAGAATCATGGAGTCCATGCTAATTATCACCCAGCTGGGGGCCTGTGGCGACAGGTTCTCAATACCGGAAGTGTTTAAATCAGGTGAAATTGCAGTTTAACAAAATATCCCAAAGCTGGCCACGTTGGGCAGGAACAGGGCTGCATCCTTCTGCTGCTTTCCCATCCTCAAGACTGGAAGGAGACAATCTTAAAATCCTGGAATGGTTTGGGTTGGAAGGGACCTCAAAGCCCAACTCCTTCCACCTCCTGCCATGGGCAGGGACCTTCCACTGCCCCAGGTTGCTCCAAGACCTGTCCAGCCTGGCTTTGAGGGCAGGAAGGTTTTAGTGGCAGTGGAGAGCCTGGTACAAGACCACATCCACCGCATTCAACTGGCTGAAGTGGAATGAATTCCATGAGGGGCATCCCTCATGGCCAGCTGCCATTACCAATCCTGTTATCAACCCTGTTATCAATCCCATTATCAATCCCATTATCAGTGTGATCTTCAGGGCACCACTGCCAACACCCAGTGCCAGAACAAAGCAGGGGTGTTCAGGCTTGGCCATCACTGTCCTCTGCAAGCAAACTGAGCTGCTCAGGGCACTGTGCAGATCCCTTTGGTCCCTGTCCATTGTCCCTGTGGGAGGCTGGCATGGATGTGTGTGGCTTAAGGAAGCGTCTGCTGGTGGCTGTCCCGTGGGGATGGAGGTTGCTGGAGTGAGAGCAGGCAGGAACTGCATCAAAGAAGTGTTGAAAACCAAGTTTAGAAAGAAAAGTGGCAGGGGATGATGACCCATGGGCAATCTCTGTCTGAAGGGAAAAGCAGGGAAGGAGATCTGATGGCTATACAGAAATCGGGGAATTGTTCAAGTTGGAAAAGATCTCCAAGATCGAGTCCAACCATTCCCCCAGCACTGCCAAGGCCACCATTAAACACTGTTCCCAAGTGCCACATCCACACAGCTTTCAAATCCCTCCAGGGACGGGGGCTCCACCTGTTCCAGTGCCTGACCATCCCTTCCATGAAGCAGTCATTCCTAATATCCACCCTCAACTTCCTCTGGAGCAATGTGAGGCTGTTTCCCCCTTGCCTTGCTGCTTCTTACTTGGGAGAAGAGATCAACCCCTCCTGGGTGCTGCAGAAGGGAGAGAATTTAGAGAGAGCAGAGACACAAAGGACCAAGAGCTCAGGGCTGGAGTGGTCCTGGGGACATCTGGCTTTTATATGAGAGATGTTTGTCATCAGCTCCATGTTGGACATTGCCAGGGGAATCTGGTGACTTCCTTCAGAAAATCTTCTTTTACTACTGAATGGATCCAGTTGCTTATAATCAAAAAACCTCTTCTTTCCCACCTGGGAGGAGAAGGGAAAGGCACATGGGTGCCTGGGAGCTTAGCCCTGTTGGGGTTTTAGGGGTAATTCCCATGACTCTGCAAAGGTTTTGATGCTGAAAGGTCTCAGAGCCCAGCCTGATCCAGTTCCCTGGCTGGGCCATCCTGTGGGAGCTGGACGGAGAGGCAAATGTCCCATTAACTGACCAAGGAAGGGCAACACTGTGGCTGCTCCTTGCCTGTGAAACAGCTCCTAAATTGAGGATTTTAGCAGTATGTGGGCTTGGTGTTGAGAAGTAGAAACCTTCGTGAAGGAGAAGACACCAGTCTGGGAGCAACCAGAGGCTCCCTTACCCTGTGTGGGCTGTCCGTGCTGCTTCCTCCCAGGAAAAGTGGCCAAAATGGGGCAGGAAAAGCTTCAGTCTGTTTGTGGCTGACTTGCAAATGTGTTCACAAATTTTCAAACCATGGCAAAAGTTTGGGTGCCCTTGGCAAGAAAACACAACCCATGGTTGAGGAATGGGGACAAGCACCCTGTGCCTTCCCACAGCACTCAGAGAGGGTGAGCTGAGTAACTACAGCCTGGTTGCACTGAAAACAAAATCCAAAGCCTACAACATAGGATCCACCAGCAGATAATGAACATCATTTGTATGGGGAGGAAAACCTGGGGGGTTGTGCGTTATTTTGTACCAAGGAGGTTAAATAAAAATGCATTTTGTTAGAAACAGTCACATAGTCTTCACCACCACCTGTAAAGGAACATGGGGAGCACAGTTCTGAGCACACACAAAACAGATCTACAGGCAAACCCTCGGACTGAGGAAAAAAAGTTATGGTCAAGTTCAAATTCATCACACTCTGATACATCATCAGCTACAACATGCACTGGGAGAGGAGAGGAGCAATTTATACATCAGGTAATATCAGACTGTCAGGGATTGAGACAGACATTGGGTGCCCTTATGGAAAAATCCTTCAGAATTTAATGATGAGTCTGGCCACTTTGTGAGATGTACAAGGCTTGTTAGCAGGGAGACAGCAGCCCTTGCAGGGCTGGCCAGAAATCCTATGTGAAAGCTGTTTGTTTATTCATTGCCCCACAGAGCTTTTGTGACAGGAACATTCCCCCAGTCCAGACTCTTCACCTCTTCCCTTCCCTGTGTCCCTGTCACTTCCCTTCACCCTCACCCGGCCCCGTGACCCCACTGGGCAGGAACCCCCAGGGCCAGACACATGCCTGCAAAAAACCTCCCACATTAACACAGCAGAATCCCGTTGATCTTTTCCCTCTCTAAATTCATCAGGATTTTTCCATGAACAGGCAGAAAAGGCCTGGGGATAGAGTAATTTGCTGCAGGAGAGAGGGAGCTGCTTCCTGGCAGAGTCAAGAGCACTGTGCTTCTCATCAGAGCCTTCCCTCTTTGGGGCAGACAGCTGTGCTCAGCTCCATGGAAAAGCAGAGCTCATGGAACAGGGTCAGCCAAGGCCATCATGACTCCCAGAGGCAGCTCCAGGGAATAAGGCTGGTAGGGAGAAGGTTCAGTGTTTTGACAGGGCACATCTTTGTTTATAAATGAAATAAATTGAGCAAACTGTACTTACCGCAATCTCTGTTACTAAAATATCAGTAATACTTCCCAACACTGTGACAAAATCAAAGACATTCCAGGCATCTCGGAAATAATTCTGCCAAATGAGAACACAGGGGGAATAGAGGGATCCAGGGGTTATTTTCTTGTTGCCAGTACAGGTCAGGGAGTTTTTTATTTGTTTTTAAATGCACGTCACGAAACGTGAGCATTTCATCGAGAGAGGAGAAAGGTGGAAGGGAATGAGCAGGAACCTACCAGCACACCAAAGGCAATGATCTTCAGCACACATTCCATGGAAAACATGGATGTAAACACAATATTCAGGCATTTCAGCATTTCTTCATATGCTTCTGGAGCATCATAGAACTAAAGGGGGATGGAAGAAAGGCTGTTACTGGAAGATCACTGACAGTAAAACCTTGCCCAGCTGATTCCTGCTCATTTTAGTCAGGATTCTGTGCTGACTTTAAGTGGGATTTGGGGTTACAACACAGTTATTCCTGTCTCTCTTGCTCCATCCTGTACTGAGGGGGCAGCTGGAATATCCCCAGCAGTGGCGACTGTTGCTGAGGGACATCCATTCCCCTGTAAGCACAGCATGCACCAGGAGGGAGGAAGGGCAGTTCCCAGGCCAGAGGACAAGTGCAGAACTGTTTCTTCCACTAAGAGTCTGGGGATCCCTTGACTGTAGAGATACTCTAAGACAGGCAAGGGATAGGAGGGGACATTTTCCACCTGTGTCTCTTCCTCCACTCTGGATCACATCCCAGGAGCCTGATGCTGTTCCAAAATTGAATGATAGAATGACTTGGGTTGGAAGGGACCTTAAACATCACCCAGTCCCACCCCCTGCCATGGGCAGGGACACCTCCCACTGTCCCAGGCTGCTCCAAGCCCTGTCCAGCCTGGCCTTGGGCACTGCCAGGGATCCAGGGGCAGCCCCAGCTGCTCTGGGCACCCTGTGCCAGGGCCTGCCCACCCTGCCAGGGAACAATTCCTAATTCCCAATATCCCATCTAAACCTACTCCGTTTCAGTTTGAATTTCCATGGCCTGACTGGACTTTGAGCAGCCCCAAGACCCTGCTCTGCAGGAGAAAGCTCAGGCTGGGCTGGAGATCAGGACCTGCAGATCCCAGTTCCCATCCCATGGTCACACACCAAAGGGGCTGAGCCCAACCACCACTCTGCAGAGAACCCCACGGGTGGGATCTCATCCCAGCTAATCCACCTCCCTCACGGGCCAAAGGAATCCCACCAGGCACACGGGGGGTGGTGGCTGCTCTGCTGAGCCCCCCAGCTCTCAGGGTGAGAGTCTCTCCAACCAACAGCCCAAAATCCCAAGATTCAGGGAGATCCCAGTCACCTTCATCATGAGGACGATGGTGTTGAGAGCAATCATGACCATGATAAAATATTCAAAGGGAGGCGACACCACGAATTTCCACATCTTGTACTGGAAGGATTGCTTGTTCTGAGGCATGTAGCGGGTCAGGGGCTTGGCACTTATGGCAAAGTCTATGCAGGCCCTCTACAAAACAAAAAGGGGATGAAAAGGTGCCACAAAAAGAGCTGGAAATCTTCATCCGTCGGGATGTGGTTGGGAGAGTGAGCAGAGCATTTGCCAAGTGAGTACTGACTGTTGCTGTAAAATGCAGCACAGGATCTCCAAATCCTGATCCATTTTCCCGGAATATTTACCCTATAACTTTCCTATGCCCCTTTCAGTCCTACCACATTCCATCAGAGCCCTGCTCCTCCCAGGTCCTGATCCCTTCCCACTTCAAAAAACACTTTGATCCCTCCTGATGGGCGATTGTAGGAACCAGAGGATTGGGAATGTTATTTGTGTTTTTTTTTAAAGTGTTGTAGAACTCGGGTGTGTCCTCACACACAGCAAGACTCAAACAGCTCAGACTGTTTCATAAAATGAGAACTGAATTTACCAATAAATTATCCACCAAAAGCACTTGGGGGAACTCTCAGAGATCCCCTTCACTGGCTATTTCTGTTCACTTTATGATGAATATAAAACTGATAAAAATTGCTTTCTACAAGAGGTTTTGATTCTGGAGCATTTTCTCATCTTGAATTTACATAAAAATTTACAAGTCTGAAATCACTTTCTGCTCAGTTGGAAAATAACATGGGTAATGCTCTCTAAATATTCTGCTTTATTTTGGACTTTTTGTTCATTCAGACAAACAAGGAACTAATTAAAAATCACTTAAAAATTCATCTCTTTTCATCAAAAATCAGGTTCCAGTTTCAAAATATATGAAAAGAGATGGTTCTTCTGAAACGAGGTCATTGAGACTGTGGGACCCTGGAGGAAGGATGCTGCAGATGCTAAAAATCTGCATGGATTGAGAAGAAAACTGGATACACCCATGGCAGGAAGATTAACAGATGCCAGTAACTAAAGAAAAACCAGCTCAGGAGGTCTCTGAGTGGAAAACAATGGTATTTTGGGGGGCTTTAAAGAAAAGCCTCACAGCTTCTTCTTCCCTGGTCTTACACTCTTGTTAAGGCATTTCCTTTTGGCTGCAGCCAGGAGGAAAAATCCCAGCCAGGCACAAAACCATCCTGGAAAGAGGAGTTTTCTTCTGGGCAGCCACAGCAGTTGAACCTCAGTTTGGTTTCTGAGGTCTGGCCTCAAGGCTTGCCTCCTTCTACCCCTCCACACTCAAGCAAACATAAAATCATGGAATAGTTTGGGCTGGAAAGGACCTTAAAGCCCATCCAGTGCCATCCCTGCCATGGCAGGGACACCTCCCACTGTCCCAGGCTGCTCCAAGCCCTGTCCAGCCTGGCCTTGGGCACTGCCAGGGATCCAGGGGCAGCTTCTCTGGGCCGCCTGTGCCAGCGCCTCACCATCCTCACTGTGGTGTGGTCCAGGGGGATGTGTGACAGTGGTTCCCAACAGGAAGCACTTGGGGACTCTCCCTGGGGTTTGTTTTATGCAGAAGCTGAAACAGCCACTCATTTCTTTGGTCTTTACACCACACACCCTCCAATAACCACTGCTCTCCAGTTCCCCCAGCACAGGGGGAGTGGGGAGTGGCCTTCCACCAGTACCCAGGAGCTCTGAGCCCCAGGAACACCAACTCTGGAGTCAGAAGAGGTGGGTACCTCGTTTTTCTCGAGGCTGCACTCTGACATCACTTTATCTCCTTGCTCCTGGAAGGTGATGATGATTAACGCCACAAAGATGTTGACAAAGAAAAAAGGGAAGACAACAAAATACACCACGTAAAAGATGGACATTTCCATCCGGTAGCCAGGGCTGGGCCCCTGTTCCTCGTAGGTGGCATCCACCGAGTGCTTCAGCACACTGCAAGCAAATGCAAAGAGAGAGGAAAGGTCAGCACAATCCCTGAGAATCACTCCCTGGCCTTCACTCACGTGCAGGGTTTTCCACATATGCTCAGGAAAATCTTGCTCCCATCCACGAGGCTGGGAAGAAGTTTTCCTTGAGGATATTTTTAGGGAAACCCTTTGTTCTCACCATTCTGCAGAATGGTGGAGATTTGCTGTGCCCAGATCCACTGATCCCCCCTGACCTCCCAAAGGGGAGAGGATCCAGCTGGATCTGGCTTCTCTTCTCTGGTCAACAGGGATGGAGTTAAGAGTGGGAAAAGAGAGGTCTTGATGACATCCAAGTAGGGGAACACAGTGAGGGACTGGAAAAGGGAGGCTGATGTCTTTAGTCTTAGTTTTATGAAAGAGTTGAACGTGGAGGCGGAGAAGCCCTGGCCACACACTGCACTTCACGTGTGCCAAAATAAAGTCATGTGCTGAACAGAAAATGTCATTTGGGGCCTGTCATGCCCAGCACACTTTCAGCAGAGCTAACAACACTTTTTCCCCTTCATTTTCTACCATTTCCATTATCAGTTTTACCCCTGACAACGGTGTGTGAGTCCAAAAGCCTGAAGCAATAACTGAAAACTTTCTGAGCATCCCTGTGCAAGCTCGGGAGAGCAACAAGAAAAACGCAGAGCTCTGCCTGCTGGTTCACCCAATAATAACACAAAACTTAGCTGATAAAAGACTTTTCTTATTTCCCAGGTCTTATTTCTGCTGTCCCTCAGAGCTTTGGGGACCTGCTTTACCTGCTCCATCAGCCCCTGCCAGTGCCATGTACTCACGTTGGCCACCCTTCCCCTGTAGACACGGTGAAGAGCGTGAGCAGAGCCCAGAGCACGTTGTCATAGTGGAACTCGTATTTTTTCCATTCCCTGGGCTGTGCCTCTACCTCATTTTTTTCATAATCGAGGTACTGACCCCTAGGAAAAAGAGATTTGGAGCCAATGAGATAATTAAAGCAGATCAGGCATTTCTTAGCACTCAGGAGTGTTGGAAAGCCCCAGCAGCAGAGTCTGGACTGTGCTGTGGGTTAAAGACAAAGGGACTCCCTCAAAGTCCATGACACCGGTAAAAGCCAATTTTTGAGCCAGTCCTAGCCATGGGAACTGGACCTGAGGTCTGAAAATGAAAGAGATTTTAATCAGGGCATTCATTCATTCATTAGGCAAAGCCAGCCATTAACACCATGCCTGCCCCTCAATTGTCTGACCCTACAGAAAACTTCTGCTTGATGGGGAAACATCTCTGGCTCCTACTCCAGGGTTGGATCTAATTCCTAAATGTATCCCACTTTGAGGAGCTTGTCATGTGGAGAACCCTCTCCAACCTACCCTACTCTGTAATTTCACATTCCTTTCCATAATTTAGCTGCATTTTTCCAAGGAAGAACTGCAGTGACAGCCCCTAGGACCCCACCAGGGACGAGCCCTGCAGGTGCCAGGCAGCAGGAGAGGGACAGGCAGAGCTGGACAGTGCTGAGGAGGTGCTTTGGGTGCCAAGAAAAAAGCTAATGAGATGCACAACACACCTTGCCAGCCTGCTGGGAAGGACAAAGCATGACAGGGCTTTTAAGATATTCACATCCTGTCCCTCTCCTTGCTAATTAGTAGCTCTTTAACGTCCCACGCTTCTGATTATTTATTCAGTGTGTTTTTCTTATTCATAAGAGCTCTAAGAATGGAGGCAACAGGTGGAAAGAGGAGTCACACTATCACAATCCCTTCTCAAACATCACACTCGGCTTTCCCAGGAAAGAAGCTGTCTCCCCTGTATCCTGAAGATCAGAGCCAGGAATGACAGAGCTGCTAAAGAAAAAGAAGGGAAAATTCACCTCCAGGGTACCTGTGATGAATTATTGCTCTTATTTACAGGAGACTCTTCCCACTCAGCAAATCCCTGCCTTTGGGCCAGCCTGGGAGCTGGAGGAAGCTGCTCCCTGCCACATTCCCTGCTCCCAGCTGTACCTGCAGTCCTTCTCCAGCTCCTTGGACTCGTCTGTGCAGTAGAAGAAGCGGCCCTTGAAGAGCTGCACAGCGATGACGGCGAAGATGAACATGAAGAGCATGTAAACAATGAGGATATTGAGGACGTTCTTCAGGGAGTTCACCACGCAGTCAAAGACAGCCTGGGGGTGCAGGGGGACAAGGTCAAGGGCTGGGAAGAAATGAAAAGTTCATCCAAAATCTTGGCACCACCATTTAACCACACTCAGGGAATCACAGAAAGGTTTGGGCTGGAAGGGACCTTGAAGATAATCTCATTCCTACCTTCCACTGTCCCAGGTTGCTCCAAGCCCCATCCAACCTCGCCTTGGACACTTCCAAGGATCCAGGGGCAGCCACAGCTTCTCTGGGCACCTTGTGCCAGGGCCTCCTCATCCTCACAGGGAAGAATTCCTTCCCAATATCCTACTTAAATCTCTCTCATTTGGGACTCATTACCCATCTCACCACCACCCATGGATGCTTCAATGGATTTTTGCTTCCCAAACACTTCCCAAAGCTGTGAGGAATAACTTCAGCTTCCTTCATCTCCTGCTTTATCCACAACTTCGGCTGTGCCACTGAATTTTCTGATGCTGCTCATAACATTTGTAAAGACAATCACAGCTTGTCGAGACAATATTAGTCCTGAGCAAACATTTCATTATAAAATGAAAATTGCACTTGTTTTGATTTTAATTCCAGTGGTTGGATAAAAACTGTTGGAATAATAAGGAAAAAACACCAGAAACAAAACAACCAAATGCTTTGAATAAATATTTTTCTAAAGAGCTGTCTCTCAAAATGAGGTGTGACTAATGTAGTCAGCATGTGCACTCCCAACCTCCCTGCAAAGAACTCCTCAAATCCATTTCCTACGTGGTTATGAGACCCTGATTCATTACAGTTTCATTTTAGTCAGAAGTTTGTCATAATACCAGAAATTGAGCAGTCCCTGCCCAAGCACAGGGTTCGTACAATCCTGCTTCTGTTCCTCTGAATGGAAGTGAATCATTCACAGAATTACACTCCTGATGCAACTGTATTAGGTTGCAAATGTGAGACGTGGCTGGTATTGTTATCTTCTGTTAATGGGTCAGCCCTTAAGACCAGGTGGGGCAGTTTGCTTTGTCTCTTCCAGGACCTATCCTCTCTCCAGGAGGGGGGGAGGGGAGGAATCTGTTGTTTAGGGCCACTGAGTGTCCCTGCATGGCTGATCAAATTCCATCATCCCATGGGGAGATGCTGCGCTCAGGGCAGGAGCCAAGCATTCCTACCTGGATACAATCTGAGCCTGGAACAGCACAGCAGCCTCTGCCCCCTGCATTCCCAGAGGAGCAGCTTTCTTCTCCCTGCATTCCCAGAGGGAGAGCAGGCCCATCTCCAGCAGCCCTGGAGCTTCAGAGGAAAACTCCAGCCTTGTCCAGGATCCCTGCTCCAGCAGAACCACAGCTGGCACTGCAGGAGGGCTGAGCCACCATGGAATGGCACTGCTGCCACCACCCTGACCCACAGCAGGTCAGCTCCTGCTCTGACTCTGGCAGTGCTTTTTTTTTTTTGTTTGTTTTGTACTACTGCATTTGTATTTTCAATTTTCCTAGTAAATTTTGCTATTCTTACTCCCATATCTTTACCTGAGAGCCTCTTAATTTCAAAATTATAACAGTTCAGAGGGAGGGGATTTATATTCTCTATTTCAAGAGAGGCTGCTGCCTTCCTTAGCAGACACCTGTCTTTTCAAACCAAGACAGCAACCCAGGAATCCTGATGGAAATCCCTCTGATCAGCCCAGAAATCCTGATGGAAATCCCTCTGATCAGCCCAGAAATCCTACATGAAATTTCTATACGGTTCAACATTAATGTTTCTATTTAGATGAATTTAGTGAGCATAAAACTAAAATTATTTAAGCATGAATAGTGGGCTCAGACAAAAGCAAATCTACAGAACAGCTGACCCTTATATTGATGTGAAAACAGGAATTATCAAACACATTTTCACCCTTCCAAATCCTTCACTGTTTTTTCCCCAGCTCTCACAGAAAACAGCCCACAAAAGGTATTGAACAGTCCCTTAATCTCAGAAATTACTGAGTTTTGTTAACGCCTTCCATTCTCTCTTTGCAGGGCCTGGCTGTACCTCACATCGTTGGTGATGGATGAGTAATCGCAGGCAGTTAATTTTTTTTTTTTTTTAATATCAGTGCTCTAGTGATAAAACCCTGAACTATGGATTCTTTAATAGAAAGATGAATAAATTAAAGCTTCTCCCATAGCAATGACAAATCTCTTTGGACAGCCTGTGGAAAACCTTGCAATATTCATGTTAAATTCTCTGGGGAAAGCCAAACCCTTCGAACCGCATTTTCTCCTTTATCACATTGAAGACCATCCCACTTAAGAACTGTAATTTCATTTATTTGCATTTTTTTTCTATTTGTAGAGGTTTTATTTTCATTTGGATTCACAAGAATCCCCAACATTATCCACTATGTTTGCAAAAGCACCCAAGTGCTTGACATTTGCTCAACATCTGCCCAGCTCTTTGTGCTCATCTGGCAAAAAGATTCATTGCAATGAAATAAAACCAACAGAAACAACTTGGATTAAGTGGGGTACACCAACTTCTACTCAGATCAGCCAGAAACCTCCACAGAAGGAAAAACTTGGGTTATTTTCTAACCTTTAGTTTTGGCAGCCGTTTTATGGTCTTCAGAGGCCTGAGCACGCGCAGGACTCGCAAGGACTTGATGGTGTTGATGTCCTTGCCTTTGGTTCCTCTGCAAGGGAGAAAAAGGCACAAGAACAACAGAGGGAATCGTTTGCTCCCAGGGCCACTCACTGGGGTATTTGTGGGTATCCAGGTTGGCTTTGGTGGTGGAACTGCTTGGTTTTGGGGATGTTTTGACAGGTTTTGTGTCCATCCTCACCAGGGCTGAAGGCAGGATGACCCAACCTCACCTGGAATGTCTCCAGCAGCACAGAGGAGAAGGCTGGGGCAGGACAGGGTCCTGGCAGGGCTCAGCCACACATGCTGGCCAGGCTTTGTCACCTCCCAGCCACTCACCAGGACAAGGGGCCCTTCCTGCCCTGACTCCACACCTGGACAACACTCCCAGACAGGGCAGCAGCACCGGGACAGGAAGCTCAGCTCCTCCATCCCATTCCCAGCAGAAGAAGGGACAAAGCCACACAAGGCTCTTCCCTCCCAGCTGGATGAGGCAGGGGCTGTTTCTGGATGAGGCCAGGGGTGTTTCTGGATGAGGCAGGGGGTGTTTCTCCGTGCACTTCTCTGGCAGGAACATTGTGCCAAGAGGGTTTGGGAGCCTTCCTGATGAGGGACAGAGCTCTCCTGGGGGTCAGAGCCTGTTCCCACATCCCTGAGTCTCCCATGGAGGACATGCCACCAATCCCATGCAGGAACATGTAATATGACAATATATTACATGCCTGGAACAGTGCTGGGGCAACTCCCCACTCAGGCATGCAGGTGCTGTCAGTCACATTTGGGGTTTAGGTTTTGTTAAAACCGAGTGCAAGGTCGAGAACGTTCCTCTTGTTAACATCAAGAGGGGTTTTAGAGGAACAACGGAGTTCCTTTCCTCGTGCACTTCCAAAATAAAGAAACACAAGAAGACAACAGGTACATCTTCTTCCAACCCCACGGCAAAACAATGACATTCCCTTTGTTCCATATGGAGTGGAAAATGGGATGGAAATCTGGAACAGTTTTATTCATGGCTGGAGATTTGGGTCTGGGACTGCGCTGAGGGAACACAGGTGGGAATGAAGAAGGTGTGGGACAGATGCTGACACACCTATTCTGTGCTCTCCAGGCTGCTGGACATTCCTCTTCTCCAAGAGGGAAATAATGGAAGTACGAGAGGCACAAGAGACCCTCGGAGGTTTGGGAAAGACTGCAAAGCTTCCCCCACCCTGCCCCACATCCTGTGCTGAGGGAGGAGCACCAAGAGTGGAGGAAACCACCCAGTTTTGTGGCTGGCTGAGCCTGCTCAGCCCTGGAAAGGGAATTTTCAGAAATCCATCCGCTTCCAAAGGAAGAAGAACTCACTGCTAACCCCGTACTACTCAATAGTAAGGCTGGACCAGAACCTCCAACCCAAACTCACACCCCTGCCTCAGCTCCAGTCCCTGTGTCCCGTTCCCAGGCATTGCAGTTATCTGGAAATGCAGTAAGAGGGAGACAGGAATTTTGGAGGGCTGTGGGTTGTATCCCAGCGTGTATCATTTGAGGAGAAATTTCCTTGCCACAAGATTTAGTAGAAGTGGAGGAGAGGGGGAATAGTATGGACAGGTCCCTATCTCCTCCCTCTCTCACCCTTCAGGGCTCTTTTAGGGCCATTTTAATCCATCCCAGGTGGCCCCTGATCATTGACATGGCTCTAAACCCAGGCATTGGATTTAGTCCCAGAGCTACAGGACCGATTTAAAACCACAAAATAAATATTAAATATGTTTTAAAATAATATTTGATTCTCATTAGAGATCTTGATCTGCTCTAGATGAAGGTACTGCCAGCAGAGTTTTTCTGCCTTTCTTGTCAGGTTTTAGCAGAGCTGAAGGTCTGGCCTAGGCTTGGCTTTGCAGATTTGCTTTCAGCTCAGTGTCCCTGTCATGGTCACCTTGCTGTCACTAGAGCCACCAGCTGACCTGTAGCTCCCTGGTGTGACTCTCAGCAGTGTCCTGGCTGCAGAACAGTTCATTCAGCCTCTAGGAGGATGGGAATGGCAGCAGGGAAGCAAAAGGGGAAATGGGTCATGGCCAAGGAGATGTCCCACCAGATCCCACCTGTCCTCAGTTCCCACCACATCCCCTGGGCTGTCCCCTCTGCTCCCTGCACCTCTCCCCTCTGCCAGGCCAAGCCAATCTGCACTGCTCCTGGGGACAGCCAGGGAAGGTGGGAGCTGAGGGCTGAGGGAGGAGTGAAGGAGAGACCCTTTAGGGCCATGTGGCATCTTGGGGCAGCAGGACAGGGAAGGGGTGGGACACGGGGACAGCGAGCCCAGAGCTCTGCTCCATCCCTACCAGCCACAGCCACACTTCTGCTGTGCACATCAGCACCTCCACCTTTCCTAGAGAGTAGAGAAACCCTCTGCTTTCCTAGAGAGAAGAAAGAACCAAGTGCCAAATTTCCTGGACCCCATCAAAGGCTTTTCTTGGCATCCTTCTCCTCGCTGTGGAGGATCTCCCTGGAGCTCCTGGAATGTGGGGACAGAGGACACAGCTCTGCCTCCCACCCTGCCCCTGCACTGACAGCAAAACTGCCCCTTGCACAGGGTTAAATACAATTTTTGGAACCTCCTTCTTCACAAATCAGCCCTGCAGAAAGCTCCCTGAGCTCTGTTTTCATGGCAGAGACTTTCCCCAGTACCAGAGCCTGGATCCCAGCTGGGTCACACTGCCCGCACTGCAAAGCTCAGCTCTGCTCTCCTGGGCTCACTCAGAACCCTGGAATATTCCCACGTGGTGCTTTCTCCTGACTCCAGGAGACCCCAATTACCATGCTGCTATTGTGCCAATTAACAACTGCACTAATGAGGCCTCGTGCAAACGAGAACAGAGACATTTCCCTGCTCTGCTCTCCCAGGGCGGGCTCCACGCCTGAAGCAAGAATTTCTGTAGGTTTAATGTTTCCAGGAAGGTTAAAGAGACGTGGGGCAGAGCAAATCCTGGCTGCTGCTTTTCCCTGGAATGGGAGAGGCGTGGATGAGCGAGCTCAGAGGTGGAGGGCAGACAGCTCCAGTCACACAGAATTCCTTCTGCCTCAGCAGAGGACACTAAGAAGGGCTGACTGGTTTTTTTTTTTCCATTCAGGCACTTAAGCAAATAAAGAGCGTGAGCCAATTAAATCTTAATGGGATTTATGCTCTGAGCCATATAGAGAATCCTGAGGAAAAAAAAATCCCATTTCTTGTCACAGAAAGGTCCCTGCTATAGGAAAAGCTTTTCCTGGTGCTCTGACCCAGAGTGATGCAAATTGCATTTTAATTAAAAGGATCTTCTGCAACTCTTCTGTCAAATAAAACCCTCAGGGTTGGGTTTGGGTGTTTTTAAAACCCTCTCTGCCAACATTGGGGTTTTTTTCCCTGCTTTCATACAAAGCCAGATGTCCCAGAAAATAAAAGGTCCAGATGGAGCTGGACTCAGTCAAAAGGTGTATCCAAGCACACATCTGACCTGAATATTCTTCACAACAAAAATAAATTGCCATGGAAGGACAAGGTTTTAATTGACTGCAGAATAACAACTGCAACATGCAGGAGAGCTGAATCTTGAAGAAGAAGAAGAAGAGCATAGGATAAAGGCAGACAGAAAAAAAAAAAAAAAAAAAAAAAAGAGAGAGAATTCTATCCAAAAAAATTGCATTGGATCAATTTTGGGTGCATTAGGCCAGTGCTGTTTTGTAGTTGTTTTCTGTGTCAGTTTGCTGCATGTTTATTTAAAACATTAAGAATATTTTTAAAAAGCTTTGCAAAGCCTTTTCTCCCTTTAATAAATAAAAGAGCCTTTAAAAATTTAGTGCTTCTTTCAAATGGAAGCTGCTTGTTCCTGTTGCTGCTGCCAGCAGCTCTGATTTCAGGTGACATGGACCCCCTCAGAGTCAGGGCATCAAAAATTCAGGGTGAGGTGGAGCCTCTGCCTTCTGTGATTGCCTGGAATCCTCCTGGCAGAGTGAATTCTTCCCTGGAAGAATAAATGAGGTCACTGCACCCTGCCCAAGCACAAAGGCACCCTCTTTCTGCCCTAAATCCTCTGCTTTCCTAGAGAGAAGAAAGAACCAAGTGCCAAATTTCCTGGACCCCATCAAAGGCTTTTCTTGGCATCCTTCTCCTCGCTGTGGAGGATCTCCCTGGAGCTCCTGGAATGTGAGGACAGAGGACACAGCTCTGCCTCCCACCCTGCCCCTGCACTGACAGCAAAACTGCCCCTTGCACAGGGTTAAATACAATTTTTGGAACCTCCTTCTTCACAAATCAGCCCTGCAGAAAGCTGCCTGAGCTCTGTTTTCATGGCAGAGACTTTCCCCAGTACCAGAGCCTGGATCCCAGCTGGGTCACACTGCCCACACTGCACTAAATTAGCCCTGGAGCTTCCAGTTTGGCTGTTTGGAGGTGAAATCCTCTAAAAGAGACTCAAGTTGCTTCTTTAAACCAGGTTATTAAGATTTTCATGAATTGTACCTCACCCCTCAGTGCCCAGTTAGTCAGCCCCTCAAATCTTTTTGGTACAGATATATCTCCACGTGGGGTTTTTTTGACTCCCTGGCTTGGATTTTAGTCTGTTCCTATCTCTGCTGAAGGAAAATCAGGATGGATGAGGAAAAATAATACATTTCACTGGATAATGAGCAGTAAAGGGATAGAGGGGTCGATGGGATGGGTGGAACATGGCTGGGTTGTCTCCACAGTGGCAAAGTGTGTGGACACAGGTTGGACAGGCAAAACAGAGCAGCAAGAGACAGGAAGAACATATTACCCCATGAAACTCCTAGAGAGAGATTCCAGCGAGGAGAAGACAAAGAAAGAGCAGAGTCAATGACAAACAGAAACATCAGAGAGATCCCCCAGCCCCTGGCCCACTCCCACCAACCCCACAGGATAAACCAGCGGGGAAGGGAGGGCTCTGCACAGAAATCCCACATTTGTCACATTCACATTCTCTGAAAAATCCCTTCGCCCAGGATCTTTCTCCTGGGAAGCTGAGCAGCCTCAGAGAAAAGGAAAACAATTCTCATCTCATTTGCTTCTCCTGTGCTGTGCTCATGTGGAATGTGTTTGGGGATTGTTACCCACAGGTGATTGTTCCATTGCATTCTGCTGGGAGTTGTTTTCACTCTTGGGCCAGTCAGGGCCAAGCTGTGTCAGGGCTCTGGAGAGAGTCACGAGTTTCCATTATTAGCTTTTAGCATTCTGTAAGTATCCTTTCTGTATTCTTTAGCATAGTTTAGTATAGTATTCTTTAATATAATATAGTATCATAAAGTAATAAATTAGCCTTGTGAGAAGATGGAGTCAGATTCATCATGCCTCCCTGCCACGGGGGTCCCTGCAAATACAATACACATTCCCTGCTGGATCAGCCCTTGCACTGGGAAAAACACCTCCACATCTCTTCTCTCCCACTTTGGGAGGGATAACCTCGACTGTTTTTTTCCAAGAGCATCCCAAAATTCTGGGCATCTCTGTTCCAATTTTTTCCAGGCCAAATCTTTGCTGCTCTCCCTCAGCTGTTCCTCCCAAGTACATTCTACACCTGGGGCTGAGAGATTTTGGTGACAAGTTTCCACGGGTTTTTTGTTTGCTTCCATTTCCCTAAGGACTCAAACGTGTCTGGGTGTTTGTGGCATGTTTATCTCCAGAAAAAGAAAGAGATTTCTCTTTGAAATGCTTTGCTGAATGGAAGACATTAGTTTGTTATTATCAGCATCATATTATTGTTCCCAGCATCACTCCGGGGGTGTAGTTTGAAATTTATTTTTTATTTTTCTAACCACAGAGCTGCTTCTAAAGAGCTGCAGGCAGAAAGAAAACCCATAGCTGCTTTGAGAGCTGGATTTGATCAGTCTTGTACCAGTGACTGATACCATCTCAAATGCTTAAATTAACACAGGCTGCTGCAATATTGCAGATGGCAGCGGTTCAGGGAGCTCTGTTACTCCTGGGTTTTTAGGGATGGGTTAATCGGCAAGAAGTTGGTTCACATCACCTTCAGTGGACAGCCAGGAGGCCAAAAACATGAATTAAATCTCACCTTGCATGTGGCAGTTTGAGTTCTTGCAAACAAAGTGGTGACAGCCACATTAAATCCCATTTTTAGTGACACTGAGGAGGGTGACAGGGCTGTAGGATTTGCTGGAAAAATACAACTGATTGAACAACAAAGAGACTCCAGGACTGCCTTTCTGGGATTATCAACATTCAGCTGCCTGTGTATGTCCATCTGGCTTAACCAAACCAGGAGCTGGGCCTAAGTCATGGCTCTCTACCCTGTCAGGACTCAGAACTGGAACAGGGAGAAGTCATTTCCTAGGAAGGACTGATTTTCCAGCTTTTGGGCTCCAGCAGGGAGGCTGCAGGCATTCCCTGGATTGGATGTTGCCTCCTGGAACGGGGATGAGGAGCAGGGCTTACAGAAAGCAGAAAAATCACAGAAGAAATTCAAATTTTCCCGAGTCTCACAAATAAGCTTGTCTGACTTTAATCTGGGAGACAGTAACTAGGCAGGGTTTATGCAGTCCCTGGCTGTAAAACCCTGCTCAAGACTCACTCACGGTGGAAAATAAAAGCAGCTTGGGGCACCTATTATAAAGCACAGGCAGGGGATGTAGAAGTAATTCATTTAGAGGCTGATGAGGTGCTGTTAGATATTCATGGCCCAACACGAGCAACAGAAGAAAATCTGAGCACAAAAACCTTGGAAAGATTAAAAATTATTCATTTTAATCCATAACTCGAGCAAGGAAAATCTCCCTCAAAAGAAGATGGTGTTCAAAGAGAGGATGTTTTAAAGGCAGAGCCTGAGGTTTGTTCTCACAGCACAGGGAGCTGCTCTGAAGGGCTCCCAGAATGCCCCTTCTCCCATCAGTCTTGGAAGTTTGAATTCCTGATGGAAAAGGGAAATTCTCATGGAACCCCCGGCTTTGGGTTGTGTTGTTTTTTGTGATTATTTGTCTTCTCTACTTCTCTTCAACTCAGATGAGCTTTGTTAAATTCTAATGTTGCTACATGGCTTTTTCAAGTTAAATTTTTGATTAACTCAGTCTGGCTGAATTCCGTTACTTCTGAAAGATGTTCCATAGATATGTTTCATGTGCAGGGAAATAAAACCCCACACATGTCTAGTCAAGCTTTAAAGGCAGCTTGGTTTTGGATGTTAAATTTTAGGTGAGCAGGACATTCACCAAGACAATTGTGCTTAGGACAGAGCAATCAGCTCCTCTAAAAATCAGATTTTTATTGAGGGACAAAATGTTTAAAGAGAGGAGGGCAGCACCTCTTTGAAAACAGTATGTTGGATATGATTTTCTCCAAGACCTGACTAATTTGGTGAAGGATCAGGCACAGCCCAGATTTCAATATCCCCAAAAATCACACCTAAAATACCAATGCTGTCCATCCACTTTTTGGTCAATTTAACTTAGACGGTTTATTTGTATTTATTTGTATTTGTATTTATTTGTATTTGCACTGAAGAAAAGCAGATCTAACCCACAAATCTCACAGCCTCGATGTGACAGAAATTTTGACAGCTCAGAAAACGAAAAATTGCTGAGGAATATTTTACCAGAAAGGCAAACATTTTGTGCTTTTTTTTTTTTTTTTTTTTTTTTTTGTGCAGAGCTGAGAGAGGAGCAGGGATTTGGCTCTGCTTTAAAAATTTCAGCCAATCTAAAGCAGCCCAGCCACGCTCCGTGGCTCCCTGACAAAGGTGGGTGCTTTTCTCATTAGCTGCTAATTCTCTTTAGCAAGTGAAACAATTTCCTCTCCTCTAATCATCGTGTCACAAACCGGGGAGTGCGGGGCTGCTGAACATTCCCCTAATTGCTCGGGGCTAATTTAGCAGAAGATTAAACTGGTCAAGTCCCGCTGCCTGTTTCCAGGTCTCTCCCATTGTTTCTCAGGAAAGGATTTGCAAACAACAATCCGAGTGGAAAATTTCTTTCCATTCTCCGGCTCGGCTCCTGAAGGTTGGAGGGAGCTGCATTGCTCTTCCTCTGGTTGTTTCCAAGGAAAAAGGCTCGGATGAGAAGCTAATCTTAATTTTTAAGGAGTTATTTGTCTGTGTTTGTTGCTCAAAATCCTCCATGACATGAAAGAAGAACGTGGGGTGTTCTTTAAATACAGAGTTGGGTTTGAGAGAGGGAGCACTAAGAGTGAAATTCAGTGGAAGTAAAGAGAGAGGAGAGAAAAGGAGAGAAATGGCAAAGGTTTGTGAGCCAGAATAAATATCCACAGTTCTGGAAGTAATGGTTTGCCAAGAGTTCACAGAGTTATCAGCTGGTTTCTTGAAGTGTTTTCTCAAAATGAGAGCGATTCTCACAATCACTGACTGGAGACACTGGACTGCCACAAAGTGTTAGAGTGAGTTCCTGAAAAGAATTGGCCAAAAAGTCACAAAAATCCCGTCTGTCTGTTTGAATGAGCACTGAATGGACTCAGCCTAAAGCTGGGAGGATTTTCTCCAGATTCCACAACACAAATGTGGTTGGGTTTATTCTTTTCTTCCCATCCCCTGGAAAAAGGTCAGGAACTGAACATTTCACTGAGAAATGGAGCCACAAACATCACACAGCCACTGTCCCTGTGCCAGCCTCCTGCCCCCTCTGTCACTTATTCCCTGGGATTTGGGAGGAGGAGGAAAATGAACTTACGAGAAGGCAAAAGCCACCAAGGCCCCACTGACCACAATGAAGTCCAGGATGTTCCACAGGTCACGGAAGTAGGAGCCAGGGTGGAGCAGCAGCCCCAAGTCAATCATCTGCAGAGAAAACCCAGCAAAGGAAGAGTTTTAATAAAACATGGCCCAAATCCACCCTGCCAAGGGGCAGGAGAAGGTTCTGGACCAAAGCACCCTTCACAAATTGCTGAGATACTCAGCCAAGCTGCTCTTCTCTAACAGGCAGGAAAACTCTCCAAAAAATGAAGCTCAAATCAACAAACCACAACCAAAAGCTGTAGAAATGAGAGCTCTCACTGCTCCCTAGGATTTTTTCCATGCACATGCATTAATCCTGGTTTTATTCTGCATCTCTTTTGTATCTTCCTCTGACAGGAAAACCCAGCTCCTGCCTTACCCCAACGCTGAACCCTGATTTTATGGAATTGTGCTCTCTGGGAAGTAACTGCCCACAGCCTTGGCAAAACCTGTCACCCTACTGAGTAAAAAGATAAATTCTCAGCTTTTTGAAACATGATAAACCAAGAATCAGTTGTTGTTAATATTCCTTCCAAAGGGAAGAATCAGGAGTGTCTCAGCAAGGTCTGTCAGCTCCTGCTTCTTCCCAGTTCTTATCCTCTCACACAGCCACAGCTCCTAAAGATATCCTGATTTTCCTCCATAAAACACGAGACTGAAGCCAGGAGAGCTGCTGCATCTGATTGTGAGAGCTGTTCCCAACTTCAAGCTCTCCATTCCCCCACCTCTGTCCTGCTCCAGCTTCTCAGAAATAAATCTGAAAGAGGAGGTGAATCTTCCTGCTTGGAAAAGTTCTTACCTTGATCACCATCTCAAAGGTGAAGACTCCTGTAAATATATAATCCAGGTATTTCAGAGCCTAAGTGGGAAGGGGAAATGTGTGTTAGGGAAGGCCACACACTGAAATAACCTGCACATGAGCAAGGAGTAAAATACCTAACCCAGCAATGGTCTGTCTGCTGGGATGGACAAAAATCATCTGGTGGGAGGGTTTCAGATAATTTAGGCACAAACCTGAACCATCTGATTTAAAGCAGCATTTTCCCAGTCCTTGTCACACTGCACCCAAGGCTGGCTCCAGTGCACCTGCATTTCTGGCAGGGTTACCAAGGCAAAAGGGGTATTTCAAAATGAAATGTTTGAACGTCCTTTCCTAAGGATGTCCAAGGTCCTGAGGATCCAGCCTTTCCCAGCGTGGAATGGGGTGCCAGCCTTGCAGCTCCTCCACCAAAGCCACATCAGCCACGCAACCCCTGATTTCCAAGCTCTCATGCTCAGATGTGGCTGAAGCAGCAGAAAGGGACAGGAATGTGAGCATTTTGACAGTGAAACAAAGATAACTGGAGCGTGTTCTCAAAGGCAGCTCTAATTCTGCACAGCCTGCACCTGCGGAGATGGGAACGGCCGCGCTGTGAGCTGGGAGGAAAAAAGCACCTGAATTCTGGGAATTTTGGGTGGCACTCACGTCGTTCCTGGGAGACTCAGCTTGGACAGGGTCCTCTGCAGCCAGGGCGATGCTGCTGAGGGCGATGACGATCAGGATCACCATCTCGAAGTAGCGCAGGTTGACGATGTAGTGGAACAGGCGGCGGATCCTGCAGGGACAGGAGCACACGAGGGGTCACAGGGGGGGACAACTGCCACAAACCCGGCAGGAGCAGCACCTCTGGGATGCCTGATGTGATAATGGGGAGGAAATCAAAAAACAGGCTTTAAATTCCAGTTTGCAGCAGATCTGTGGTGAGAGATAAATCAGGGAGTTCAACATCTTTGTACTGATCTCTGCTCCCTCTGAAAAGCAACAACATCCATTCATCTCTTTATCTCTTCATCTATTTATCTCCTTATCTAGTTATTTCTCTATCTATTTATCTCTCTACCCATCTGTCAAAAGAGCACTGAGAGCTTTCAAGCATCCACACTCAATTCCACAAATTATGTTTATGGCACTCCCCCGTCCTTCTCCCTCTGAACTGCCAGGTTAATGCCCTGTGAGCTCAAAACAAGGTTTGAAATCCTTTTAGTGTCAACTAATTCCCTTTAAAATGTTGAGACTCTCAGCTGAATCTGCCTTCGTGGCTCTGAGTGTTCCTCCCACCAATCTCTCTCTGCCTGCACTTTACTCCAACTCACACTTTACAGCACAAATACTTTACAGGAATAGATTTGATTACTTCCACCTAATCTTTTTATTCACAAATTGTGTCCGAGGAAAATGGTAAATGCTCCCATTTCTATGCAGTCCAAAAGTCTTCACAAATTGCAGCTAATAATTCCTTCTGACCACAATTCCCAAATCCTTAATTGCACACAGAGCTCTGCATTTGCACCATATTTGTCAGCTGAATAAAGGACTTAGCCTGAGAATCAAATTATAGATTTAACTTGCCAACAACTTTGTTATCTGAGAATGTATTTCAGCTCCTCGATCCCATTTTCTCTAAGCAAATATCTCAACAGTGAGAATTAAAGTCTATTTTTCACATCTTCTTACATACTCCTTTTCTTTGGCTTGCTAATGGATTCAGAGTAGAAAAGAGTTACAAATACCAGGGAAGTAAATGTGATAGAAAATAACCTGGAGGAAAGTGCTTTTGTGAACCCCTTAACTGTGGTTTTCAGTCTGCCAGGAGAAGACGATCATCTCTGTGCCCCAAGAAGCCACAGAAGTGAAAGGCAACATTTCCAATACCATTTGTAGCCATAATTCCTGCATCAAACTCAATTCATCAAAGCAATAACAAGCCCTTATTTTTAGCCCCTCATCGTCCATAACCAGCAGTGAGATGTGGGAGCATTTGTGAACCGCCAGTGGGGCTTGAGAAATCACTTCACAGCCCTGTGTGCTCTAAGAGGGTGGTGGGGGAAAAAAGGAATTTATTTCTGCTTCCCTGAGCTGTTTTCCCCTCTGGCAGCACCCGGGTCATGGATCCCCAGAGGGCTTGGAAGGGAGATGGCAGCACTGGAGTGAGGAAAAGCTTCCGACCCCAGAAAGGGCTCTCAGCTCTGTTCCCAGCAGCCAGAACCCCTGGGGGCATGCAGCTGCCTCTGCACCTTGCCCAAAGGAGGACAAACAAGCTGCTGACATTCCTGGAGTTTGGGCTTTGTCTTGTTATTCCCCCTTGGCTTGCTTGTAACACATTTTTTTTCTGCCAGTGAACTTTGTTTTTCCAATGGTCTTTCAGCACAGTTTTTTGTTTGTTTGTTTGTTTTGGGGGGTTTTGTTTGTTTGTTTTTTGTGTTTGTTTTTTTTTCTGGGGGGAAGTGTAAGCTGGAGGAAGATGAAACAACAAAGCAACTGAAAGAACCCCCAGATCCTGAACTCTGAGGCTCAGAAGGTCCTTACTGGGATGATGGGAGAGAAAAGAAGCAGCCACAGGATACAAGGAAATGTTGCTGCTTGTCTGCCTGCCCAGCTCAGCCCTCAGCTCAGAGCCCTGGGCTCAGCACCTCTCACTCCTCACCCAGCCCTGCTGCCTTGGCAGACCTTTCCCAGATCATTTTTGGTGGTCACTTCACAGCAAAAAGACCAAATATTAGGGAAATACCATTTCCTTACCCACACAGACAGAGGCCAAACTCCCTAATCCTAATTTGGCTCCCCAGGTCATGGTCCCAGAGCTGCCAGAGCTCCAGGAGCGTTTGGACAATCTGGGATGCACAGGGTGGGATTGTTGGGGTGTGTGTGCAGGGCCAGGAGCCAGATCAATGATCCTGGTGGGTCTCTCCCAGCTCAGTCAGGAGATTCTGGAATGCCGTCCAGCTTGCCCAGGGTCTGGGGGTACCACAGGGGCTTTTTGGATGTCAAATCAGAGAACTTGGAGCCTGTTTTGTTCCAGGACTGCACAGGATGTCACAGCCCTCAGCAGCAGGAGGAAAACTCATCCTTCTCTTAAATCCAGCTGCCAAAGAAGGGCCTGAGCTCTCCTTTGGTATCTGGGCAGAGAGAAATTCCGAGAAGTACAAGTTTACCTGAGCCAGAGAGAAACCTCTGCTCCGAGGGGACCTCCAGAAGTTCCAAACACCCTCCCTTAAAATGCTCAAACTGACTCGCAGCCCTTCATGCCACAATAATTCCAACCCCTCTCCCCTTGGTCCCACAGCCCTGCAGAGGAACAGAGTCAGAATTCCCAGGCTTTGAGTCCAAGGCTCCCCAGGAGGCAGCGCTGCCTGAAGGAGAAGAAATGCCCCAACCCCAGCAGATCCCACTCCCAGCCTTGGCAAATAAAAAACATCCAGGTTTTCCCAGCAGTTCAAAGTTGGCAGTGATACAAAGCCACTTCACGGAAAGAACAGAAATTCCAGCTGAGGAACCTGCAGGAATTTGCTGGTATCCAAACAGTCCTCAACCTGCTATTCCTGATAAAATCTTTTCCCAACAGTGAGGGAATATTCCTCAACCTGCTATTCCTGATAAAATCTTTCCCCAACAGTGAGGGAATATTCCTCAACCTGCTATTCCTGATAAAATCTTTTCCCAACAGTGAGGGAATATTCCTCAACCTGTTACTCCTGATAAAATCTTTTCCCAACAGTACCTGTGCTCCCAGTTTTTGGGATCTAAATCAGCAGGGTCTGCCCAAAGCATTTCTATTCCCTATCCTGATAATTTATCCCCCCAGGAAACAGATCAACAGCATCTGGCCCACAGAAATAGGCTTTTATTTCATGTCCCAGTGTGTTTTCAGAGATGAAAATCCCACTCATGTTACTGCTTGAGGCACCTGGAGCCCATAATCAGTGTTAAAGGAACTTACGGGTTTGTGGGGCTGAGGATGAACATGGAACTGTAAGGCAGGATTGGTTTAGGCCCATTTTTGGTCAAGTCATCGACGTCTTTCTTCTCCTCTGTTTTGCTTTCAAACTCCACATTGTTCACTGGAAATGGGAATTCAGGGAGAACACAAAGGAGAGGGTTAAAAATGTATCTGCAGCCTTCCCGCTGCCTGGAACAGCTGGAAATGGCAACAGTGCAGCTGGGAGAGCAAACAGCCTTGGGAAGTGCTGATTAAATGGGATGAACAATCATCGGACCGTTATCACTCCCTGCCCCTCCACTGCTGCTGAGCCACGGAGCAGGAACAGCCAGGAAATGAAACCATGAGCTGATTTATCCCAGGGCTACCAAACCGGGGCTGGAAAACCCATCCCAAAGAGCACAGATGCTTAGGGAGAGAGATCAGCTCGGGATCCTTGAAAGAAAATCAAAAGGAAGTCTGACCAGCCTCGTAATTCGGTGTTTTCTCCCGTGGAGCAGGAGCACAACTGGCTTTGGAACAAATAAAAGAGCAGATTCATGGATGAGGTTTAATAATCTGGAGGCTGGGGCTGCTGAACTTCCCAGAAATAGGAAAAGAGACGTGGAAAGGACTTCTTGGACCTCCCAGAGCTGTGCCTGTATCGTGCACCTTGGTTTGGTCAGAGCTCCCCACGTGCAGAGGTGAGCAGCTCCATTCTGCAGCAGGTTTTGGGATCTCCTTCTCTGAGATTGTTCCCAACCTCCCTCCCAAAGGCTGGAAATTCTCCAGTTCTCACCCTGACTTCCCTTGCAGGGGGTTTATGGGATAATTTACTGAAGATAATTTCCCATCTATGAGCTGGGTAACATTTAATGCTGCAAATTCTCTTCTTAGACACGTATAAAGGCTCTTCCATGAATTCCCAGGACCTAAAGTCCAACAATCCCACCCTTTGGAATGCATTCAGTGCAAGGCTGTTATTACTTTTTATTTTATTTTGCAGGAAAATGACATTTCTTTGTGTTTGAGTGACATGTTCAATAAATTCCTTATTGGATCTCCAGTCAGATCCAGAGGAAATGGCCAAGAAAGGGAGAGGCTGATAAATTGTGATTGACAGGAACTCGGCATTGCAATATAGGAAAATTACCATTGAAGAGAAAAAAAGGGAGAAAAAAGAAAGAAAAATAATAAAAAAATAGAAGATAAATCTTGTGGCTGACAACAAAGTGAAAAAACACAGAGATTCTGCCAGATCTTGGCTGTGCCTTGTGGAAAGCAGAGTCCTAACAGCCTGAAGTTTAATGTGGACCTCTTTGACTTCCCAGTGGGATTCTCCTCAGCTCTCCAGAATTCTCCAGGCTGTTCCCACCCTGCCAGGGATCAGCACCAAGGTGGTGGGAACAGGCTGGTGGTGGCTGGGCACAAGGATCTCGGGACCATCTGTAAATCTGTGCTGATAGACCCAAGGCAGAGAGCTCTGAAGGACAGGGAGGGTGGATCTGCTCCAAGTGTGATGCAGAGGACTAGAAAAAGCTCTGGAATGTCACAGGATCCCCAAGCAGCAGGGTCACACATGGATGTTGCTCTCCCTGCTCCCTCACCTCTCCCTTACACACAGGGTGTGGCCTGGGTGAGCCATCTCCGGGAGATCTCAGGTGTTTTCCAGGAACCCTTGCTGAGTTCCTGCAGTCTCTGTGGCAATTACAGCTCCTCTATCACCAAGTTCTCTGCCTGCCTCTCTCGAGGATGGCAGCGCCCAGGAGAGCCCCCCTCACTCCTTGGAGATTTGGATTTCCTGGCAATTCCGCAGCAGGAAAAGCAGGAGACAAAGGCACTCACTTGGAATGACAGTGGTTTCCCCCGGAGGGGCAGTGATGGTGACAGGGATGTTCACAGTGGTGGTTTTGTCCAGGGGGGGCTGAATCATCCTGGTGACGTTCTTCTGGTTGTCGGCATCCTCCGGCTGCTCGGGCACCTTCTGCAGGTAAGTGCTGGGCAGGGTGTGCACAGGGACACTCCCAGGGCCACTGCCACTGCCACTGGCCTCCAGCTCACACTGGTTCTCCCTAGGAAAAAGCAGGATTTGTTCAATATGGCCTGGGAAAGGTTCAGAGAACACATCCCTGAGGCTGCACCTCGTGCTGGGTTTGTTTCCTCCATGGAAATCCTTTGCAGGACAACCTCTGACAGCAAAATTTGGGATCATTTTCTCTGAGATTTCCCAAGCCAAACCCCAATCCCAACATTAGGAGGGGACAGTGGCACTGAACATCCCTGGGGTCACTTTAATGATGCTCCCAAGCCA
Organism: Motacilla alba alba; assembly: GCF_015832195.1. Taxonomy (NCBI): domain Eukaryota; kingdom Metazoa; phylum Chordata; class Aves; order Passeriformes; family Motacillidae; genus Motacilla; species Motacilla alba. The sequence goes on along the minus strand of NC_052032.1, from coordinate 2,359,069 downwards.
GGACCATGTAGCAGTGCCGTGAGCCACTCTCCAGAGCAGCTGCTGGATGAATCCTCGCACACTGCTCCCTAACGCTCTCCCCAGGCCTTGTTTAAATGTGCTGATTCTCTTTTCCAGTTTTTGGAACAGTTTTGGAACCATTCTGGAACGTGGCAATCAGCAGCTAAATGGCTCCTGCTCTCCTGTGCAGCAGCAGCAGCTCTGCTCCAGTGAGGAGGAAAGTGAGCCCATGCACATGAGCACGCTGAACAGCAGGCAGAGTGTTTGGAAATTCAGCTGAAAGGAAGATAATTTAGACAGGAAAATTATTATCTCAGTGCCACTCACGGCTCTCCACGGTGACATGAACTCTATTCTAAAGAATCCCAGTGCAATTTCTTTTCCATCAGACTAATAAAGCTGAAAAGGCAATCTATCCTTCTTTATTAACTACTCCAAATGCTTCACCAGGGCTGCTTTTCTCACTTGACTTACATAAGAATTAAAGCAAATGGGGGCCATCGTTGCTCTTAATGGAAGAGGCCATGTGCTGGAACAACTGGTGGTGCAGCTGAAGGCTCCCCATTAAAAATGAAAATCAAAGGGCTGTAAGCAAGGCTGGCTGAAATTTAAATAGATGTCCCTCAGGAGCTTCCTTCAGAAGGAAATTTCCCTTCAGAAGCTGGGAAATTCTCTGCTCCACTTGGCGTCCTACAGGGTTTGTTGGTGTTTACAGCAGATATTTCCTGCCTTAAACCTGAGCTGTTTCATGAACCAAAATCGTCATTGGGAGCCTCTGTCCCTGCTGACTGAGGCAAAACAGAACTGCGGGTTCGGGTGGGAGCTGGTGTGGGGACAGGGACAGCAGGGAATGCCACGGGGAGGGCAATAAGGGATTTTCTGGAACACATCTGGGGCTTTGTGAGCCCTGAACCGACCCGGGCAGGGTCTGGCAGCACTCACTCACTTGGGCTGGTGATTCCGGTGCTCCTTCTCGCCAGCCTCCCCCTCCTTCTCCCCGCTGTCCTTCTCCACGGACTCGTAGGTGGACAGCGCCCTGTTCCTGAGCCGGTGCCGCCGGTGGGGCTCCTCTCCGCTGTCGCCCTTGGCCCCGGGCTCCCCATCCCTGTTCCCGGAGCGGGACCCTCCGCGGTGCCGGGAGCGCCGCTCGCCGCGGGCCCCGTTGGCGGCGCCGTTGCCCTCCTTGCCCGGCCGGTCGGACGAGTGCCGGTGGCTGCGGTGCCTGCGGTGCTCCTTCTCGGCCCCTTCCTCCACCGAGCCCCGCCGGTGGTGCCTCTTCCCCCCTTCCTGCCCCCTGTTACGGTCGCTTTTCCCTTCCTTGCTGCACCCTTCCACCTCCTTGCTGCGGCTGCGGTGCTGCCGGTGCCGCTCCTCCTTGTTGCCGGCCCCGGCTTCGCCGCTCTCGTCCTTGGTCACGTCTCCCTTCTCCTGCTCTCCCAGCTTCTCCTTCTCCCGATGCCGGTGGTGCTTCCGTGGCGCTTCTGCCCCGTCAGTGGAGGTGGGTTTGGGGTGCTCCACCACCTCCTGGACATCCACGGGGCTCAGCTTGGTGATGTTGTTCCTGCCTTCGCCGCGGGGCTCCACGACCAGCGGCCGGTCCAGGTGGGTTTTCATGTCGGGCCGGATGTGCAGGGTGGTGGCGTACCGGACCCGCTCCTCGGGGTCCAGCTCGTTGTACAGAGCCTCGCAGCTGGCTCGGAAGTTGTGCATCCGGATCTGGCTCGTCCTCTGCTCCCAAACCGACTTGGATTTGGAGGAATTCTGCTGCTTGCTAAGGGCGGGAGAAACGTGAGAAGTCAGCACCCGACTTCGCGCCAATTCCCTAAATGCCAACCAAAAAAAAAAGAGGGAATTTTCAGCTGAGGTGGGGAATTAGAGGGTCGAACCAAAGGAGTAACAGGGATGGAGAGAGAACATAAGCAGGGAAAGCCAGCAGGATCATCCGTGTTAGTTTGCCCACACACTATGAGATCAGCCCTCTGGAAAGGAGTTATTCTGCATTTCGGAAATGTGGAAGCCTAGGGAATAGTCTGAAGGATTAAAACGGCAGCACACAAAAATCACACACCCCAGCCAGAGCTTTGGAACAGCCTGCAAAGCTTCCCAAAATTAGCAGCATTTTTCTCCCCACCTGGAAATATCTGGATGAGGAAATTAGCGGTGAGCAAGAGACATTAGATCAGCAGGAGGAGCAGGGAAAATGAAACCTGTCCCTGAGGATCCGAGCCTGCCACCAGCCCCTTCCCCTTCCAGCCAGCTCCAGGGCTTGTTTTGCAGCTGTGCTGCCCTGCTGGCTCATGGAAGAGGTCTAAAACTGCTCTAAATCCACAGCATCCTTCCAGGTGAGCATGGACCAGCCAGCTCACACATCACTGGAGAATGGAAAAGTACAAATAAGAAAGGAGAACTGTCCTGTGCACCAGAAAAAGAGCACAGAGGGTAGGAGAGTCACACACACATCCATTAAAGATCCTGATCTGGAAGGGACCCACCAGGACCACCCAGCCCCTGCCCTGTCCCTGCCCAGACCCCCCAGCAACCCCACCCTGGGCATCCCTGGCAGCGCTGGCCAAAGGCTCCTGGAGCTCTGGCAGCCTCGGGGCCGTGCCCATTCCCTGGGGAGCCTGGGCAGTGCCAGCACCCTCTGGGGGAAGAACCTTGCCCTGAGCTCCAGCCTGAGCTGCCCTGGCCCAGCCCCAGCCGTTCCCTGGCTCCTGTCCCTGTCCCAGAGCAGAGATGGGAGCTGCCTCTCGGGAGGAGCTGCAGCCCCGGGGAGCTCTGCCCTCACTCTGCTCCAGCTGGACAATCCCAGAGCCCTCAGTTCCTCCTTGTGTGAGCCCTTCTGACCCTTCACCATCTCAGTATCCCAAGATGGAGATGAGATGGGAACACCTGGAGACACCTGCCCATCTCTGTCACCTCCTGTGGCCAGGACGCCTCCTCTGGCATGGCCTGGATGCTTTGATTTTTCAGCACAGCCTTTGGGTTCTCACCACCACATTCAAAGTGACCACAATCCCAACCAGGGTTTGAAGGTTGTGAAGGGGCAACTATTTCTTTTCCTCCTAACAAACCTCAAGCCAAACTCTGCTTTCCACTGGCTGCCAGGGCGAGTTCTGGATTTAACGTCGTGGAGGCTCAGCACCCATTTTTCCTTAATGAAACTTTTCCTAGCAAAACCAGGAAAGTCATTTTCCTCCTCCCAGCCTGCTCTGACACCTCCCTACCCCACACCTCAGCCTGAGCTGTGCAGCTGGAGGGAGCAGAGCCCACATGGGAGGCAAACACAACTTCCTTACTCATTCTTTGAGCTCCCCTGGCAGTGGAAAAAAGCAGCTTTTGCGTGTTCTGGTGCTGATTGGGACTGTCTGGCTCTGTCACCGTGCACAGACCCTGGGGAGATGACATCCAGCCATGCTCATGTGGCACAGTGGGAGCTGTCAGAAGGGTTTTGTGTCGCTGGGCTCTGCTGGGGAATCACTTCTTTACTGAGGTTGCTGCTGCCTGGTGCTGCTAAAGAGGAAAAAAATCACTAAGAGCCCTCATGAGAGCACCCAGGCAGATGTGAAGAAACCTCATTTAGTCCCAAAATCAGTGCTGATCACCAGCCTTGTTGCCAAGTTTTGGACTCGTTTTCCAGCAGCTGAGTCCCCCATTTGCACCATGGCAGGAGGAGAAGTGATAAAAATCAGAGTTTTAAATGCAAATAATACCAGAAGGTCCTGGAGACATGGCTTAGAGCCCTGCTCACCCCAAATCCTACACTCAAGGGAGAACAGGCTCCTCCTGAGTCAGAGCCCCCTCCAAGCTGGCACAAGAATGAACAGCCCTATCACAGTGGGCACTCACCACATTCTTTAGTTCAAAATTATGAAAAATTAAAATATTCTCACTCATCAGCAGCTTTCCTTGGTTTGAGAAGGAATGAGGAACGCGCAGAGCCTCTGACTGCCCAGTCCTGCTGCCCTGTCCAAGGATTTCCCGTGGGAAGCCACAGGAAAAGCTCTGCAGAGGTCTCACAGGCAGCAGAGAAGGAGCTGCCTGGGCTGGGCATCCCAGGGTGTCCTGCACATCCTCTGGGATGGGTGGGTGCCTTGCTCTGCCATGCTCCGGATTTTAGCTCTGCTAAACCCAACTGGACTACAAATCTCTTCAAAGGCAGGCTCAGGGAAAGCTCAGGGATTTTCTGTGCCTGGCTGAGCTCCCTGAATGCTGCCACAAACACCTCTGTTCTTAGGGAATATTCCTGATTCCATAGTGAAAGTCCTGGCGTGGACTCTGTCCAGTGCTTTGGGCAGCACTGAGGGGATAATCAGCCTTAATGATTCATTAGAAAATTGACTTGTGCTGAAACTTCCAGTTTATCTAAGAGCCAAGAGCAGAGGGAGGAGCACAAGCACCCCCTGCTCCATCCTGTGCTCCATTGCCATGGGACAGGAACCAGCAGGGCTGGGACACAAAGCCTCAGTGTCCCTGCAGTGACTCCCCAAAGCAAAACAGTGAGAAAATCATCAGGCAGCTCCCATGGCCACAGCCTGTGCCTGCTGCCTGTGCTGAGCCCATCCCAGCGTTCTCAGGCTGGAAATGCAAGATGTGGCTGTAGGTGTGTGTTCTATCTCCATCTGTCAGAGCTGGGGCAGTTCTCTGCTGTCCATGGGGCAGGTTTCTTTATCTCTGCCACAGCCAATCCTCCCTCCAGGAGATCTCTGCTATCCATGGCCACTGAGTGTCCCTGCATGGCTGATCAAATTCCATCATCCCATGGGGAGATGCTGCGCCCAGGGCAGGAGCCAAGCATTCCTACCTGGATACAATCTGAGCCTGGAACAGCACAGCAGCCTCTGCCCCCTGCATTCCCAGAGGAGCAGCTTTCTCCTGCCCTGCATTCCCAGAGGAGCAGCTTTCTTCTCCCTGCATTCCCAGAGGGAGAGCAGGCCCATCTCCAGCAGCCCTGGAGCTTCAGAGGAAAACTCCAGCCTTGTCCAGGATCCCTGCTGCAGCAGAACCACAGCTGGCACTGCAGGAGGGCTGAGCCACCATGGAATGGCACTGCTGCCACCACCCTGACCCACAGGGGGTGAGCTCCTCTTCTGACTCTGGCAATGCTGTTTTTTGTTTTTTGGAGGTTTTTGTTTGTTTGCTTGCTTTGTTTTGTTTTGTACTATTGCATTTGTATTTTAATTTTCCTAGTAAAGAACTGTTATTCCTGTTCCCATAAGGGGCCTTAGAGCCCCTTAATTTCAAAATCATACCAATTCAGAGGGAGGGGGTTTACATTTTCCATTTCAAGGGAGGCTCCTGCCTTCCTTAGCAGACACCTGTCTTTTCAAACCAAGCCACCAGCCAAGAAGGAAAGAAAATCCCCTCAATCAGGCTGGATGTGGGGAGGAGGAAGGTTGGAATTCAGGGTTGATCTTCAGCCCATTTCTGACATGAGCTGTACCACTGCTGGAGGGGTTTTGCACTTGTGTTTCAGTTCCACCAAGAACATAAATCAGCTTTTAAATGATCTCTGAGCTGTTCCCACTGCCCATCACTCAGAGCTAAGTGAGAGGTGCTGCCAGGGAACTGCACCCCTGAGAACATGCAGGAACCAGGCAGTGCACACATCAACTCAGCTCAGATCCCTGGGTAAATCAGGCACTGACATTCCAAGCTGGAATTTCCCAGCACCTGGAAATGAGCTGCATCCTTAATGCTGACACAAGTCACGGAGGTGAGTGCCAAAACCTCCAGCACAAAGCCACCCGCTGGCTCTGGGCACCAACAACTCCAGAGCAGGAGCTGCAGAGGCAATGCCTGCACAGCCATTCCTCTTTCCACAGGGAAAACACTCCAAAAATATTTTCAAAATGGCAATTCAGGATATTTACAAAGTGTGATAAAAACCCAATGAGGAAAACACAGCGCCTGTGAGCTCAATTCCATCTCCAGAGCAGTGAGGGGCATCCCAAATCCTGTCATCCCAAAAACACCACCCAGAAGCCAGAGCCAGGGCACAGGGGCTGCTGTGGGAATGGGGGCAAAGTACCTGAGCACATGGGCCCCGTGGCGACAGCTCTGGGAATTCCAGAGCCAGAGCAGCAGCAGGAAGTGGCAGCTGCTTGTCCAGCTGGATTTATCCAGCCCTGGCTCTGAGTCCCCACAGCCACCGAGCTGGGATTTGTGGCAGCTCCTCCTCTCCTGGTGCTCCCTGGGCACAGGGACAGACTGGGAGCTGACTAATGGCACCCCTTAAAACACAGCAGGGCTTCAGCCCAGCTGCCTGCCCAGGAGGAGATGCAGCAACAGGAGGGGTTTAGAGGAGATGGAAAAACATCAACGGGACAAAAATGAATTCCTCTGCTGCCCCCCTCATTTGGGGCAGTGAATTCTGCACAAATTGGGCCAGGCACAGCGCAGCTACAGCACAAGCAGGGCAGGGCTTGTCTAAACTGATAAAAAAGGATTTGTGATAAATATTTACTTCACAAAAAAAAAAAAAATCCACACAAGCCCATAAAATTTCACAAAAAAAAACATAAAGCCAACTGCTTATCTGAACCATGCTCACTGCTTGCTGCTTAAAACACTCCTGAAGCCATTAAGGAAACTGCCCTGTAAATCACTCCTGACTTGCCAACATCCCACAAACACTGCTGGTAATTAATTGCTTTACTCCCCACCCCTATTTTCAGGAATATCTGAAACTCTTTGAAGGCTCTGCTCCATCCCCAGATCCTGCAGGCTGGAAATGTTGTAGATACCGCTGCTGGTACCAGCTCCACTGGTTTTCCTTGGGTTAAAACACCATCAAACAACTCCTGCCTGTGGCTGGAAAGAAAACCCTCAATTCCTGGAGAATCAAATATAATTCATATTAATGAATCAATGACTAATATTGGTATAAATAAAAACTGCAAGCACTGTGTGGTTTGTTCAAGGAAGGGAAGTGTATTTTTAGTGAGATTCTAATCTTAGGGTGCTCCTTAATGATTCAAGATTTTGTTCCCATAACCTTTGAAATTACTGCTGCGCTTCATGGAAATCCTTAACATTTTGCTGCAGTAAATAATGAATGAAAGCAGCCTATGGAAAGATAATAATTCAGTGTTAAAAATAACCACACATTACACACTGGCTGTGAAATTCTGTGTTTCAGATAAAAGGGAATTTGTTGTTAAAATACAACAAAACCTTTCTACTCGAATCCTATTTTCTGTTCATGAACTCAGGGTTCATAAACTCCACATTTCCATTTTCCACTTGGAAAACATGATGGGATGTTTGGGGTTGGTGTGCACAAAGCCCAATGTTTTATCTCTCTGGAGGTTTTTGGGGAAATGCTCCTTAATACTCACTGAGTTAAAAAAGCACATTCAGCTCATCCATCTCTGCACCTTCCTGCCTGTCAAAACTCCCAGCAGCCAGGAAATACATTGGAAGAAATGATCCAAAAGATGACTAAATCTAATTTATTCCCCTAATTTTCCCCGTGTGCCATCAGACCTGGGCACAGACAGGTCACACCTACTTTGGGCAGTCACAACAGCTCAGTCTGGATCACAGAAGTTAAACTCACATAAAGCACCAACACATTTTAAATTCCAACTTGTCCAAGATCCACCAGTGCACGAGGAGCCCCCAGTCACCCAGGAGAATTACAGGGAGGAAAAGCTGCTGAAAAAGCTCCTTGGCTTCACAGTACCTTGGTGCCTGCTGTGGGGCCAGGACAAACCCCCCAGGCTGGAATTGCACTTACTTGAGTCTCCAAAAGCATTAAAGAAGAAAGACAAGGTCACACAGTTAAAGGATAACCCAAAGGACACTCGTGGGGGTGGGACAGGAGCTGATGAGGAGTTTTTGGGTTAGTCAGCAGCAGTAATGATGTTTTTACCAACCTGTTGGTGTCAAAGCACACCCTGACCCACAGCACAGCCAGCAGGTTTGGATTGGGAGGAAGCACATGAGTGAGAGAGAGTTTTCCACTGTGTTTGCTCAACTCCAGCTCCAGAGGAGTTGCCAAGAGCCTCATTAGGACAAAATCTGTCGCTTTAAGCTCCAGCTCGAGAAGGTCAGAGAGCAAAGGCATAACCAGCTTTTCAAGAGTTTTCCAATTTAGTCTCACTTGGACCCCATTTCCAGAATTCTTTTGAAGTCCTCCTCCAGTTTTCCCTCCAAGAGAGCTCTCCTGGTTCTCCCACGGAACCCAGAGTGCAAACACTGGTGGAACATCAAAGCCAACAGCCCAGCACAGAATAAACACAGAGAACAGACAGAAATACAAGTGAGAACAAGACAAACCATCAAATGAGGGGAGACACAGGAAGAGAGGAGAATAGTTCAGGAGAAATGATGGAAAGGAATTAAGGGAGAAAAATGGAGGAAGGAAGAGGGGGAAAAGTCACAGTTAATGTATGGAACACAAGAGTTGCTCACAAATCACAAGCATCAAATGACAATGACACCTTCCAGTCCTTTCCCTGGATGTTGGTCTGGAGGCTTTCCACAATGATGGGAATGATTTTTTGGGGAAAAAGAACACAGGGAGAGTGAAGGCACCAGGAGAAGGGGAAGGTTGATAGAGCTCTAAATGAGAAATCCACTTAGTGAATATCGTAACAGAGAGCAACTCACGGTGAGTTTACGCTGGAGACTGACGAGCTGCGAGATACAGTACCTCGAGTTTGCTTTACAAAACTGCACATGCAAAAAAACAAAACAAACAAAGAAAACAAAAAGTGAGAAAAGAAAAAGCCAAAAAAACAAAAAAAAAGAACAACAAAAAAAAAAGTCAAACCAAACCAAACGGGCAGAGAAACCATAAAAGACATCGGGAGGAGACTCGTACAGGCCGCGTCCTGTCGGATGCAGACGGGGAGAAGACTGGGCAAGCTCCAGGATTGTGGAATCCAAGACACCCCATCCTCTGGAGAACGGGGACACAACCAAAGAGTCCAAAACAGAACCAAAAGGGAGCCGAAAGGAAAAGGTGACCAAGAGGCACACGATGACCGCGGGGCTCCGCGGCTCCCTGGTACTCACACCGCCAAAGTCCTGCAGGAGCCACCTCTGCCGCCCTGGGGAGGTCTGGCTGCAGCCACGGGGGGATTGTGCTGCAAATCCTCATTTCCAAGTGGAGCAGGCTCCTAATTCCTGCTCTGGGCACCAGGAGGAAGCTTTAGCACAGAGCAAGGGCAGGAGAGAGAACCTCAGGCTCCAAAATCCACCTGAGCTCCAGCAGCTGGTACCAGGCAGCTCCTGCCTCAGACTGGCTCTTCGGAAGCACCTACCTCTCTCCTTGGACAGGGATTGGGATGGACCTGGCTCAGACTGCCCAAAATTGGGCCACGGGGCCTAAAAACCTCAGCTCTGCTGCAGCTTCAGTGGGGCAGGGCCCAGGGGTGAAAGGAGCTTCCTGCAGCTCAAGGAATTTTGTAGATTCTCCTCCATCTCCTCCACACTATTTATGTGGGGGTTTTAAATATGGAAATCACTGAATCACATAGAAAAGGCAGGGAATCCACAGAAAACCAGGATTCTAAATATCCTGAATGATCCGGGTTTGAGGCATTAATTTTTTCCTACCTCTAAATGATAATTTCTATCAGTCTACAGTGTTCCAAAAACCCTCCCCAAGACTGAAAATAAAATCTCTTCACCTCCTGAATTGCCTTTTCAGTTGCAGCATTTTTCCTTCTCCTTTCATGAGTGTTTAAATCTGTTAACAATCAATTCTAGCCAACCAGAAGGCCCAGTTAAAATCTAATATTCTTTGGGTATCATAGAGGTGGAGTTTTAAATATACATTTATTAAAATTAATGGATTGTTCTAAACAGAAATGTTGGCTCAGATACTCAATATAACACAAAATCCAGAGGTTCAGAAACCTGGAGTGAATATAAGAAAAATTATGGAAGGCATCATAAAAGTTTTGCTTGAAGCAAATAATCTGCTGAGCAGGCAGGTGAAGTATTTTACCTAAACACCAGGATTTCTGTATTTGTCTGGTGCCAAATGAAACAGGAGCAGAGGCAGAGTGGGGGTGGCATGCTGGCCAAGGAAATTATTATTTCCAGGTTGTTCAACCTGGGGACCTTTTTACTCTTTGGCAACAAAATCCTGCAGAGAACAAGGCCCTGAGTGCAGGGCATAACCAAGAAATTCCTTTGGGAAAACTTGGGATGGAGGAGAATGCTGCCCTGCTTCACCTGGGAATCAGCACCGTGCAGTACGTGTGGAGATTTTGGGTTTAATAGTTGAAAATTGTTGAAAGCAGATAAACATCCCGCAGTGGGAGGCCGGGATGAACCTGTGTGTGTCTCCCTGCCTTGTTTGGTGCTGGGCAGGATGAAGGCCACGCTCTGTCCTTGTCACTTGTGCAAGGAATGTGTCACAAGTCCTGCAGCACTCCAGGCTCACTGCTCTGCTCCCATGGCTGGTTCTGCCTTTTTCAAACCATAAATTTGCCTGGAACTGCTGAGTGTGAAACCACAGAGCCAGCCCAGCCTCCTTTTCCAGGGCAAAACAACAGCAGGAGTTGATTTTCACCAGATGCTACTTACCAGGAAGGAGGGACAGAGCCCAGAGGGTGGCTTTGGGTGACACCAACGGTGAGGACAGAGAGGAAAACCCATGGGAGGAATCAGAACCTCACACACTGACACACTCCAGGGGAGGAGGAGAGGGAAGAAATCACAACCAGCAAGAGGAAAAGAACACCTCTTCTAATCTACACCCCCCAGCAGAGCACAGGGCATGGGCTGGGTGTTCAGGCAGCTTCTTGCTGGGCCCTGTTGGGTCCCCACAGCCCAACAGAGATGTGGAAATCAGCCACGGCACTCCTGAGACAGAAGGAAAACATGGAACCTCCCAGATGGAAAACCTGGAGAAACAGAGCAGTTCCCCCCTCCCTGCATCCCCAGACCTGTACAAAAGGGCCAGAGGGGTCAGGGTGAAGTGTCTGAGGTGCCACCTCTGGTGGCTTTTCTGCCTTGCTCACACCGAGAGGCACTGTCCCCCTGTGGGACTGCAATCACACACCAATTCTGTGAGCAACCCCAGTGGGACCAGCAGAAACCAGTCCTGAAGACAGCAGGAAGTCCTTGGAGGCTGGAAAGTTGTCCTGGGAAGCACAGATAACTCTGGAACAGCAGTGGGCAATGTGACAAACTGTGCTTAGGTCTGGTGCCCACGTCCAGGAGCTGTCTCTGCCACTGCCCACCGCGTTTCATCCACCACCCAGGTTCTCCTCCCACCCAAAACTCACACCTCACACCCGCGATTAAATGATTCCCTTGGATCTGGCTACAACTCTAATCCATGACCTCATGGAATTAATAAAATCCCAAACCTCGTAAATCACAGAGTGCCAAAAGTTCCTCCAAGTGTGGCTGACTACCTGGCAGGCTCCTACAAATTTAGTGATGAAAAATTGCTATTTTAAGGCTTTCCCTAAGCAAAGGTGAGGGGAGGGCACAGGGAAATGCTGTGGGTGCCAGGTGAGCCCCAGGTCGTGCCCTGCCTGGGGCAGGGTGAGCTCGTGGCAGCCCCTTTTGTACAGGCCATTGGTGCAGCTCTGGCTGGGACAGGAAAGGCAGAGGAGAAACCCAAACATGGGGAGCTCAGGCATCAGGCCAGGCAAAAGCAGGAAAAACCCCCAAATTTGCTTTGGGGTCTTTGTGTGACCCACAGGGATGAGCCTGAGGGCTCTTCCTTCCACTGGGAGTGGCACCAAAAAGTGCTTTGGACATCCAGTGCCTTGGAATTGTCCCCTTGTCCCCTGTCCTCCGGTCTGGCTGCCAAGGAAGCTGCACCAATGGTTTGCCCTAAGGACCCCTGGCTCTGTGAAGTCCCTCAGGTGCAGAGGCTGAGCAGGGCAAACGACACAGAGGGGCTGAACAAACCCAGAACTCACCTCCAGAAACAACAAAGCAAGGAAAATGCTAAACAGAAAACAAACAAACAAAAAAAATCACAAAAAAAGAAGAGTGAAACAATGGACTTGAATCAAACACATGTCCTGTGTTCAGCCAAACTTTGCAAACAGTGACAGAACCAATGCACCACCCTCGCTTTTCATCCTACAGAAATCCTTCAGGCTAGAGTTCACCAGGTGAAAAAGGAACCGTGGTCAGACAAATCTGCTCAGGTCCCTTTGGTGGAGCAGAGAAATGCTGGGGGCTGGATGAAGCAGCAGCTCCACACCAGCCTCGCTTTTCATCCAGAGAGACCACAAAATAAATCCTGCAGGACAGAGTTCACCAGGTGAAAAACCAACTGTGGCCAGACAAATCTGCTCAGATGAATCCCTTTGGTGGAGGAGGACTGTCACCATCATATTTTCTGGAAAAATCTCTTTGCCCAGGATTTTGTTCCTGGGAAGCTGAGAAGCCTCAGAGAAAAATGTAAACAATAATTATCTGATTGCTTCTCCTGTGCTTTGCTGCTTTGGAATGTGTTTGGACATTGTTTATCCAACTGGTGATGGTTTCACAGGTTTCATGTGAATTGTTTTGACTTAATGACCAATCAGGGCCAAGCTGTGTCGGGACTCTGGAAGGAGACACCAGTTTTTCATTATCTTTTAACATCCTGTCTGTATCCTTTCTGTATTCTTTAGTAATGTTTAGTTTAGCATTCTTTAATATAATATAGTATCATAAAATAATAAATTAGCCTTGTGAGAACATGGAGTCAGATTCATCCTCCCTCACCTTGGTCGGGGGAACCCTGAATACAGGAGAGGAAATTTCTGGGAGCTCCAAAGCAATGCAGGATGTTGGGAGGCAGATGATGAACGATCCCTCCCCAGCACTGCCATCATGAGCCTGTTATTAAAGGAGATCCCTGGTGTCCATCAATCACAAACCAATTCCCAGCTCCCACAGCATCCAATGCCAGGTGGGAAGGTGAAGGTGCCTCTTCAGAGCCTGAATAACACTGGATAACAACCAGTCCCTTATGCTTAGGAAATGATGTTCAATAACCAGCACAATAAATGGAGCTCAGAGCGGAGGAGGGAGACAACGGGACAATTCCAAGCACGGGCTGTGCAAATTTTAAGGAGCTTGCTTAGGAGGGGAGGCTGGGGCAGGTGATTAAATGATTCCCTTGGATCTGGCTGCAACTGTAAACCATTACCTCATGGAATTAAAAACCCCTCGTAAGTCACAGAGTGCAAAAAATTCCTCTTCAGGCAGAGCTCAGCCTGTATTGGCATGGGAAAAATGCCAGAGGTGGAGGATCCAACCCATGGGAAGGGCTGGAAGGAGCTTTAGGGGAGTCACAGTCAGTGCTGGGAGCAGGACTGGCAAGGGCAGGGAAGAAAACAGCACCTCAGCCCTGAGACAGCACAGGCAACGTGACTCCTGAGCAGGCTCAGCCCAGGGACAGCTTTGTCACCTCTGTGGGGACACTGGGAACACGAACATCGTGATCAAGAAAATCCAAGTCATGGTGTTCTCTGCCACCACCTGTTTGGACTGATGCAGGCAGGGAAAATATCAATGCTTTCAGAACATCCATCCATGCCATCGATGCCTGCTGTTACAGAAATCCATTTTCACATGTTGGGAAAGTAATATTAAACTATAAAACTAAAAAAAATATTCCTTAGGGGAAAGTACAAATAGAAATTGATTGGGTAGAGCTACCTTTGCAGGAGCTCAATCCCCATTTTCCTAGGCCTTGCTCACTGAATCCTACAGGGATTGGATTCTCAGTTCTTTGTACCTGAGTTTTGGGTTCTGGTGATACTTCCACTCACCAAAAATCCCATTTTAAGAATTCCCAGCACTTTTGGCATGTTCAGCTCTGGATCTGATCTGCCAGGACTTGCCATGGTCACGACATCTGCTCCACCCTCAGAGCACCATGGGGAATAAGAGCAGGAGAAATGAAGTGTTGGGGTGGATTTGGGGATCAAAAGGTCCCTAAGTCAGCCCTGTACTGGAAAGGGGTATCCAAGGGATGGTGGCTGCAAACCACGCCCTATCCAAGATTTAGGGGCTGCAAAGCACCCCCTGTCTAAGACTTAGGGGCTGCCAAGCCCCTCTGGAGCTCCCTGAGGATGGACATTCCATCCCTGTGTGGGTTATTCACTTGAGACCTGGCCCTTGTGGGTCTCTCCCAACTCAAAATATTCTGGGATTTCTATATAAAACAAATTGCTTTGAGATGGATTTATTAAATCTCATGGAGCCACCAATCCATCCAGCTCCCTCTTCCCATCTCCCAAAACCTGACTCCTCCCTCGCCTGCTCCTCCAGGGCCTCATCCCTTTGGGCATCAACTCCTTGACCTAAATGCTGCTTTTTGTCCCCAAAGCAAAGCTCTGTGAGTGGCCGTGGGAGGCTCAGCCTGCCTCTGCAGCAGGGTAAGGAGATGTCACGGGGTGTCACCGGGTCAGGAGATGTGGAAACCATCCCTTCCACTGTGCTTGTGTGAATTTTCACACAGTTGGGGCAGGGCAGATTCAACTTGAGGCAAAATAAGCAAAAATCCACAATTTTGTCCTCACTTTGAACTGTTGTCACAAAAATCTCCTTGTGCTTTTGAAAACCTGGTGAAAAATGATGGGAAAAGGTGATTTTAAGCACTTTCAACCTTAGGTCCATGGAAGTGAGTTGGTTTTTTTCTTCTAAGAAACTTTCCCTTGCAAAATGCTTTGATTAGAACAGAAGCAAATAAGCACCATCATCATCTTGCATTTTCAAATACCAGAACCAAGAAATGCATCAAAGAGCAGGAGCAATTATCCTCATTTGACTTCTTTTCAAGGCTGGCCAGAAAATAATTGTAAGGAAAAAATGGTATTTAAAACTATCAAACTGCCAGAGCATAAATAGGAACTGATTACAGCAGTAATGACAAAATAAAATGGTAAGAAGAATAAAATAGGCAAATTAATAATATTCTTTTCCTTCACATGTAATAAACTGGCTCCACTTGGCCTTTTGTCTTTGCTAAAGTGGATTAAACTCCCAGTAAAAAGAGATTTCCACCAAAGGAATCCGGCTGCAGTTCAGGTTTTTTCAATAAATTAAGCAGGAAATTTCTTTTTTTTTAATGCTTGAGCTTCTCCAGCCCTTGGAGGTCTCCCCTGTAAAAGGGGTCTGGAAAACATCAGCAGCTCCCAGTAAAATGCAGGACCAAACTTTTTGGTGTTGATGCTGAAATTCCAGAAGAGTTCAAGGAACCTTTTCAGCAAATCCTTGTGAGGAATCCCAGAACAGAGTCATGGAATGGTTTAGGTTGGAAGGACCTTAAATCCCATTCCAACCTCTGCAGGGACACCCTCCACCATCCCAGGTTGCTCCAAGTCCATCCAACACCTGGATATTTCCAGGGATGTCTCAAACACAGGAACCTGGACTGGTATTTCCACCTACACCTCATTTTTGCACCTCTAGGATCCAGGAAAAGTTGGGCCCAAGGCAAAGCTCTCCAAGGGTTTTGGTATCACAGAGCCTGTGCTTGTCCTCATCCAGGCATCTGGGAATCCCAAATGGATGTTCCTACCTCCAAATCAGAGCATTTTATTCCACCCAGCTCTTTCCAACAGCAAGGAAAGGGAATTCAAGCACATTTTTCAGCTATTTAAAAGGATGCCTTTGCACTTGAATTGTCAAGATTATTAAAAAAAATATTGATTTCTGTGCACACACAGAGAAATAACTCATTAAAAATCATTAAACTCATCTCATTAAAAATCCAGAGTGGGATGTTAACACTTCACCTGGTGAAATCTATCCTGGGCCAGCTTAAAAAAAATAAAAATACTCCTAAAACACAATTATTCAAAGATGAGGCCTTACAAAGAGCACCAAACTGAAAGAAATCCTTCACTAAACTCCTAATTAAGTGCTCAGCACTGAAGTATTTGGCCAGAGGTGGTGCAAGAGGGCTCCCAGATCCCACAGGATGCTCCAGCTGGACAGAAAGACAGACAGACAGACAGTGACACTGCAAAAGGGGAATGCTCTCCCAAGGAATCGAAGGTGCTTACGCAGCTATGGAGATGTTGGCTGCTGACATGGGGCTCACTTCGGCCACCTCCTTGGCCTTCTGCAGGGCCAGCTTCTGGTTGGTGGCTTCCTCCATCTCCTCCTCGTCCTGGGGCACAAAAGCAAGAGAAATCGGGGAATGAGCTGTGGAGTAACAACAAGCTGAGCTCCCCTGGCCTGGGGTGCAGGTGGCTGCCACTGGTGGCCTGCAAGGACACAGGAATTTTCATTTAGGGCTGCAAGGACACAGGGATTTTCATTTAGGGCAGATTTTCTTGCAAGGAGCCCCAGGTTTGGTGCAGGTCGAGGCTTGGTCAAGAGGGCAAGGTTTGGTCAAGAGGGTTTTTTACCCTCACAAGGTTTTTTTTACCCTTTTCTTGACTCTGCTGGGTCTCCTCTCAGCACACAGCACTGGGGAAGGAGACTCTGAGGGAGCAGGGATGGGACAGTTCCAGGTGGAATTCCCCATTTATCCCAGAGCTGTGTGTGTAACAACCCTCTAAAGCCAGTGTCCTGCTGGAACACCTGCACGGGCTCCTAAATCCTCCCTGACCTCCTGCCAAGGGCACTTTTCTGAAACAATAATAAAAAATGATGGATTTGGGATGGTCCTGCTCTCATCAATTATTCACACCCACCTCACATCCCTGAGGACTCAGAAAACAAAAAAAGAACCATATTAAATGTAGTTTGTAAAGCAAAGCAGGGCTCTGCTCCTGCTCCCTGCGTATCCCAAAATCCATGAGGATTTTTAACCTCTGAAGATTGTACCTGGGATTTCTCTCTTCCTAACCAGCATGAAAAGCACCACTAGGCCTCAAAATTAAGGGTCTTAATTTAAAAAAAATTACAAAAATTAATTTCAAAAATTCAAAATTTAAGGATCTTAAACATTGAGGTGAGAGCAAAACCCAAGGAAACAGCCTGGTTCCCCTTCAATGGTCACCAAGGACAACTTTGCTGGAATTTTCTAACCAAAATAAAGTCAAATCACGTCAGGGTAAGCACAGAGCTCTGGTAGCAACACCAGCATCTCACAAATCCAGGTAAAACCACACTGAGAGAGTCACAGGCTCTTCTGTCCAACTTCATGGAATGGCAGGTCTGCCTCTGCTCCCCCAGGGTGGCGCTGCAAGGAGTCATGATTAAAATAATGAGAGCAGACAGATCTCCAGCTTTGGAATAGGAAATTATAGAGATTTATCCACCCTGAATTCCATCTGCATAAACAGCTCCTCGCTCTGCCTTTGGTGCTATTTGCTTCAACTGAACTCATTTGGAAACTGTTTTCTTTTTCTCCTTCAGAAAGAAAAAAAAATATGGAAAATTTATTAAAAAAATCGTTACCATATAAATTTCTTCCTTTTTTTTTTCTTTTTTCTTTTTTTCCCTTTGCAAATATTTGCAAGTCTCTAACCAGGCCTGAATGAAAGACCTGCTGAGCAATTAAACAAAGTCAATATTTCTCAGCTGCCAAATTCCAGTAAATTTATCAAAGCTTTGGGAGCTTGTTGCAAACCAGGGGTGTTTGGTTTAATCCTGGCCCCCAGCTCAGCCCCAGCTACCTGTTCTTTCACCCTGCTGGGGTGGGAAAGCAGCAAAGCACCCATGGATTGGGACAAATTCAGGGTATGTGGGGAAGAAAGAGCCGTGGAGACAAGCAGAGAAAGGAATGAATTCCACATTTCCCATCCCACGTTTTGCCATCCCCAGGGCAGCAGACCTCCCTCCATGGAGCAGAACTGGGACAGACAGATGCTGTCACCCTGTCTGGAATGTCCCTGGGCTCAGCTGTCCCAGCTGTGTGTCCCCAGGTCCCTGTCCCCCCAGTTTTCCCCCCTGGACTCTGTGGGGTCACTGCTCAGCAAAACAAAACATCCCAGAGTGCTTCCAACACAAATCCTGATTTCCCACACAAATCCCACGGCAGCTCGTGTGACAGAAATTAACTGTGCCCATCCCAGTGCAGCAGAAATGGTATCCTCAGGACACAAGCTTTAAAAAGAACAGCACCCCAATAACAGATCTTTCAGCTTTTCCTTTCATCCTCCAGGTAAATTCAAATTATTTCTTCCTTTGAGGGATCTCCAGCAGCCTCAAAGCCAAAGGCTGCTGATTTTTCTTTCTTTGCCTCTAAAGAACCAGGTGCAGGTTTTAAAACCTCTTTGAAATTTGTGGCTTCTGCTCCATTCTCCCGGGTGCCTCTGTAATTCTGCTGGATTTACATCCTGAAGGAGCAGCAAAGCAGCTGCTCCTCACTCACAGCGAGCTCAGCCCTCAGCAGATGTTTGCTTTGTAGTATCTCTGTGGCTCCTTCTATGCAGATACTGCAGATGACTCCAAAAATTCATTAATTTTTTACCTAATATTTAAAATTCCAGCTCACACTGAAGCTCTGTCACCCCCATTTCACAGATACAGTTCTTGCCCATAAGGATATCCCTGGTTCATGCTCCTTTCTGTTTCCTAGAGCTCTAAAATTTTAATTTAAATCAATTTCTCACAGGGTGAAACCCATTTTTGGTGCTACCCATCATGATGTGCATCATTAAAACTGAACTTTCTTGAATACATTCAGCCAGCTAAAGCCTTTTCCACAGGAAGGAGGGGGATTTATGGATGCTCAGCTCTGGGTTTGGCCTCTCCCTTCAGCCCAGAATTTCTGGGCATTCCTCAAGAATTTTATACAAATTTATATCAAATTCCCACATCCCTCATACATGTTTTTATCCTGCTTATTCAGGGATCACTGGCAGTGCACAGGGATGAGAAGTCCCTTCCTGCTTGAAGATATTTAGGAAAACAAAGCCTCAGCTGTAGTGGGTTTACACTCCAGTTCAGTGAGGATGAAGCAGGATTCTGCATGGCCAGCAGAGAGATTTGAAAAGCAAATTCTGGGGGCAATCGTAGATTCCTCTCCGAATAAGTGAACAGGAAGAAAAACCTGTCAATATATTGGAAAAAAAACCTAAAGGTGAAGGAACCCAAAGGGATTCAGGAAAGTTCTCAGGAATCACTAAAAATTGGGTTGGCAGAGTTTGAGTCAGTGCAAGACCAGAACAGGAAGAGCAGGAGAGGGAGTTGGGAGCAGATTTTTTATAGATTGAAAGCAAAGGTGGTGATTCTTTATTTTTTTCCCCCCAAAATGAGTCATTCCTAAGCTGGTGAGTTCTGTAACAGCCCTGGATGATCAAGCTGCAGTTAAATATAGTCCCAGCTCTGAGAGCTTCTCTTACAGGTCACAGAGCCCAGAAATGGTTGAAATGCCACATAAAGAAATCCAAATTAGCATCCAGAAGTGGGGAAGGTTGGGATGTTCCAGTCCTGAGGCAGGCAAGTTTTCTGTCTTCCCTAAACAGAGGCAATTTCAATTGCTCCTGGTTCTCCCACATTACATTCAGCACTGATCTCAATTAATTTCACAGAATAAATGTCAGGAAAGTCTCCTGGGACCAACTGACTCCCGAGTAACTTCCTTGTATCTCTGGGCCATTTTTGTGGCTTGCATGATCATATTTACTCAGCAGGAATTCCCTCATTCTCCAGGTATGTGTCTAATTGAATTTTAGCTTTTTCCTCTTCTTTTGAAAGCCCCAGTGATTTGGGGGGGGTGGGTCATAAATAAAATTAAACTAAAAAAAAAATCCCCAAGAGAGTCTTTGGAGAAGCTTTATGATTTGGCAATGCTGTTGAATCCATCAATATTTAATTAGACTTTATAAACATCCCCAAAGTCAGGTTTCTAACCATCCCTGTCAGCTGCTGAAATATTCACAAGAAAGCACTTAAAGGATTAAGAAAGAAGGAGGATGAGCTTCATTATCCAAGAACTGTGCTGGGCCTCATCTCCCCTCTTAGCACATGCAAGGGATGCCCATAAATCTGGGAGGATCTTTGCCTCCAGGCTGGAGATTTCTGTGAGCACAGGAACAGCTGAGCTGCTGAAAGGGAAAAAAATTCCCATTTGAAAAAAAAAAGGGGAAAAGCTCCAAAACAATAGAGGGCCATTAAATACAGCCATGAGCAGCATTTTAAGGGAGGAGGGATGCAGAACACAGAATTGGAACAAAAATAAAATAATGAAAATTTATAAAATTTTATTTATAATAACAAAAAGTATCTATAATAATAATAATATAAATATTTATGATTAAATTATTTACAATAATGAAATGTACTTATAATAATAAAATTCCTGATAACAAAATATTTATAATAAAAATTCTTTATAATTATAAAATTGTTTATAATAAAATTATGTATAATAATAAAAAATTATTTTTCACCAGGCTGTTTGGAGGGTCTGTTGGGAAAGAGCTCCAGAAAAGCTGGGAGCTGGAGCCAGTCCTGCAGGACAAGGGGAGATGGCAGAGAGCAGCTCAGCTCCAGCAGGGATGTGGTTTTTGATGGGAACCTTTGGTTTGCTCTGCAGCAGCTGGAGGAGGGTGGGAAATGTGGGAAATCTCCACATCCCTGAAGTGTGGAGCTGCAGGGGGGACCCAAAGACCATAAATGCTTGGAAAGATTGAGTGCAGCAGTGCCAGATCCACCCCCAGACCTCAGCACCAACCCTGAGCACCTCATCTCCGTGGCTTTTGAACAATTCCATGGGGTGCTTTGGGATGGAAGGACGTCAAAGCCCATCCAGGACTCCTTGCACCACTGTCCCAGGCTGCTCCAGCTCCATCCAGCCTGCCCTTGGACACTGCCAGGGATCCAGGGGCATGAACTGCTGCACCTTTCCTCAAAAATAAAAACCACCTATGCCTGCTGCTGCCTCAGCTTGTGGGCAGAGAGCTCTGCCTCTGGCAGCAGGAAAGAAAGTAAAGTTCTAAAGCATCACCACCCCAACGGGGACACTGCTGCCTTTGCCCCCAGCAGCTCACTCTGACTGCTGCTGATGGCAGCAGCACAGGAATGGCTGAGAAAAGCTAAAAACGTGCAAAAATCCCTTTAATTCTCCTCATAAATCCACCAGAGTATGCCAAGAAATCAAAACTGTGCAATAACCCAAACACCAAGGGCAACAGTCACAACCCTCCCGGGCTGAGCTGTTCTCAATGTAAACATTCTCCTACAGAAATCTGTGTCCACACCCAGCTCTCTGCATCCAGAAAAGTCACACCAGTGTCACTGCCATCCCGTCACTGCCATCCCCTGCCAGGACCTGGCTTTGTGCCTCTGATTTCTCTTATACCCGAGGAGAGGCAGGAATATCCCAACATCTCCCCTGAGTGCTCACTACAGCCTCTGCAAATTGTTTGCCTGGAGCTGATGGGAAAATTTTAATTCCTTCATCCATCACCAACCTTGGCGAGGTAAGGGACACAAAGTGTGAGACCAAACAAAACACAAAACATTCCCTGCAACCTGAAATAAAGAAACCTACAGGGGAATAAACCTCTCTGCAGTGCAAGCTGGTCACCAGAGGGGCAAAAGCAGCACCACAATGCCTGAATTTGCTACTGTCTGAGCTTCCAATCAGCCAAAAAAACTCTTAATTGCTTCTCCTCTGCTCTTGGAACCAGCAAAAGTGAGATGAGCAATGCCCACTCTAGGGTAAAGCAAATACAAAATATTCCCTGCAACCTGAAATATAGAAACCTGCAGGGGAATAAACCTCTCTGCAGTGCAAAGTGGTCACCAGAGGGGCAGCAGGTGATGCCTCAGGTTTAGTTTTTCTATTTTTCACATTCTGTGCTGCTTTAGTGGGTGGGTCTGGGCTTCACATTAGGGGATGGTGAGCTCTGCACAGAGCAGGGAGACAAAACAATTCCTGCTCCAGCTGGGCACCAAGGACAAATGATCCAAATCTCAGCCCAGGAGCACAAACACCGTGGGCTGAGGAGAGAAAAACAAGCAGGATGGGAGTGCCTGGGCTAAAAGAATTGACAATGAACTCCAACATGCAAATGGAGCAGAAGTTAAAAAAATGTGAGATCTCATGACCAAGCTCCCTTTTGCTCCCATCTTGGAGCCATCTGGGCAGAGCCTGTGGCTCTGGTACTGCCAGGGTGTGGCCTTTGAAGGCCCTTCAATAAATCTCTGTATTTCCTTTAATGCCATCTAGCCTCTGTTCCAGCTGCTCAAAGCATCCCAGGGCTCCAGGGGACACCTCCGGGTGTCACCAGTGCTTTGGAAGGCACAGGAATGTCCCACCTACCTTGGTCAGCTCCTGGGCGTTGGCCAGGTTGTCCACAGCGATGGCCAAGAAGACGTTCAGGAGAGTATCTGTGGGAGCAGCTGAGGAAAAGCTCTTCACACAGCACAGGCAGCAATCATTCCCTCCTGCTGCCCCTCTTTCCCCCCTCAGTGTTTCATGGATTGATCTCTGGAAGCTTTGCCAGCATTCCCAGCTCACCCACCGTGCCTGGAGCTGGCCCTGCAGCCCAGCAGGGCAGGACACACACTTGTGTCCCCAGCACCTGCCTGGAGAGGGGACAGGACCTGAGGGTGCCACCCCATCAGAGGGGCAGGGTGGGACTTCCTGCTGCCCCCAGAGGCACCACAGCCCCTGGGTGTGGTTTTCAACCCCTCCAGCCCAGAAATGCAGATTTCAGTCTGATTGTCCCCTCATGCAGATTTCAGCCTCATTTTCCCCTCCTGTTTAAAAGGACAACCAGTGGAGCTGCAGGAAATGGGTCATTTTAAGCCAACATTTACATTTTTATACACACAGAGCTGTAGAAAGTCGTGGAGAGCATGGAAAAATGAATCTCAGGTCATTGCTGCTGGGAGGAAACCATCCTGGCTTTCTTCACCGGAGTCAAGGTGGCAATGGGGCCACCCCAGACATGCTGAGCCCCACACAGAGCCCAGAGCAGCACACCCAGCCCCATTAATGAGCTCTGCTGATAAAACAGCCCCTAAGCCCAGCCCAGAGCCCAGCCAAGCCAGGGCAGTGCCCACGCCAGCCCAGGCCTCTCAGCAGAGCTCTGCATCCCATCCCTGAGACATAACACTGGCCTGGAATTATTTATTCCTCTTTTACTTTCATTTTTCCACTTAATGATTTCAGCTTTTGCTGAGTTTATTGTTGTTATTCCAGGCTTGTGGCTGCAAAACAGCCCCAGAGCAGCCATAAATCAGCTACCTCTGCACAGGGAAGGAGGGCAAGCAGGGCAAACCACAGCAAAACCACTCTCCCAAGGAGAAAATGTGTTTGGCTCTTGCACATCACCTGGGGACAGGAGAGTCACTCACTGCAGAGCTCTGTTTGCTCCTCCTGATAGCAATGTGCACGGGGATGGTCCATAAACCCACTGAAAGGACTGCAGGAGCTTTAGGAAACTAATCCAGGTATTTGCAGGAGGCTCCGGGAGAGCTGGAGAGGGACAGGGATGGAGGGACAGGACACAGAAAATGGCTTCCCCCTGCCAGAGCATAACGTTTTATGGGTTGGTGGAAGGAATTGTTCCCTGGGAGGGTGGGCAGGCCCTGGCACAGGGTGCCCAGAGCAGCTGGGGCTGCCCCTGGATCCCTGGCAGTGCCCAAGGCCAGGCTGGACAGGGCTTGGAGCAGCTGGGACAGTGGGAGGTGTCCCTGCCATGGCAGGGCTGATCTTTGAGGTCCCCTCCAACCCAAACCACCCTGGGATTTTCTGTCAGGTCCATGCTCCCTGCCTTGAGCTGTGGGGTGGACGGGCAAGGGCAGGCCTGGGGTGAGGCTGGTGAGAGGGGGAAGGCAGAAACTCCTCCTGGGAGGGCAGAAGAGAGGGATGAACCCCAAGGGTGATGCCAGCCTGCAGGGGGATTTTGGGAGCCCATGGCCTCAGAGCCCTTCCCATGGCTCTCCATCCCTCAGGGGGCAGTCTGGAGGAGCACCCAGGGGTGGCTGACAGCAGAGGAGCCAGGAGGGCAGCAGGGCTGATCCCCCTCTCCCAGACAGCAGCCCGGGTGTCCCTGCAGCTCCATCCAGCCTGTCCCACATCAGGGACCTTCCCAAGGCAGGGAGCAAAGCTGGCCCAAATCAGCAGCTCAAAGCCCCTCTGCTTCCCTTCTCCAGGGTTTTACCAAACACAATTCAGCCCAGACTTCAGAGCCAGGCATTCCCAGCTCTAATTCCATCTGAGGGAGTGTTAGACATTTACTGTTTTATATTTACTGTTATTAGATATTTATCCAGCATTCGATGTTTATTTACTATTAGATATTTATCTGTTATTAGATGTTTATAATTAGATGTTTATATTGACTGTTGTTTTTGTTAGAGACTTATCAGTTATTAAATGCCTATTAATAGTAAATATTTAGACTAGAGACCCAACAAGGCCTTTTCTAGTCTCTAAAGAGAGGAAATGCTGCCTCAGGTTTCAGCTTTTCTATTTTTCACATTCTGTGCTGCTTTAGTGTGTGGGTCTGGGCTTCACATCAGGGGATGGGGAGCTCTGCACAGAGCAGGGAGACAAAACAATTCCTGCTCCAGCTGGGCACCAAGGACAAATGATCCAAATCTCAGCCCAGGAGCACAAACACCGTGGGCTGAGGAGAGAAAAACAAGCAGGATGGGAGTGCCTGGGCTAAAGCTGGAACTGGACAATGAACTGCAAGGTGCAAATGGAGCAGAACTGAGCCAAGGGAGAGACCCCGGGAGCGCTCGTGCATTTTGGGACCATTTTGGATCATCTTGGGTGCAGCCCTGGCTGGGCTCTTGTGCTGCCCAAGGTGGATCCACTGAGGAGATCCTTTGAATAAATCCCTGCTTTATTCTTTAGCTCTGTCCAGCCTCTGTTCTAGGCCAGCCTGCACAAGGCACCACCCAGAGCCTGGTGCCCATCAGATCTGGGTCCAGCAGGAGTTGTTCATCCCTTCGGATGTTTCTCCATCCTCCCTGACTGCCAAGCCCTGCAGGGCATGGACACAGAGCCCTGGGGTCTCTCCAGCCAGGAACCAGCACTTCTCCTGTTTTTTTGCCCTTGGGAGATGATTCCTCAGGGCCAGAGCGAGGTTTGGAATGTGATGCCCATCACATGCCCCTTCCTCCATCCCAGAGGGACAGCGAGGAGTGCCTGAGAACACCTCGATCCCAGGGAACCCAGTGGATACAGAACAGGAAAAACCAGAGCTGGAATCATCACCCCTACAACAAAGAGCCACATTAGTCCTTTACAAAGACATTAATTCCCCCATTTTCTTTGAGGGTGGGGGCTGAGGGCACCCCTGGGCTGTGCTGGGTGTTTGGGGTTTTTCCTCTGGAGTGCTTCCAACAGGCTGGAAACACTTCCAAGCCTCCTATCAGGGAATAAACCTCTCAGCAGGACAACTGCCTCCCTACCTCTGCCTCCCACACCCGCTGGAAGTGGCTCATGGAACACAGGCAACCCCTGGAAACTGAATTAATTTCTTTTTATCAGATCAGCCCAGCCTGATCCATTTCCAAGCAGACACAGTCTGGCAGACTTGGGTGCTTCCGCCCCAAAAAAGGTCCTTCAGTCCTCTCTGCAGGGCTGGGGAATTCCCAAATTTCTCCCAAACTCCAGGCTCTGCCTCAGGCTGTGTAAGCTGGATGAGGCAGTGCCTGGAGCCAGGAATCATCTCCTGCCTGGCACTTGAGGGCCAGGGAAGGGCAGTATCCTCCTCTCCTCTGCAGTTTTTCTTGGAGTTTTTTTTTTTTTCTTCTTTCTTATTGTCTCAACAGATGCCTCAATTTATCAATTAAGTGGATAACAGTGAACACAGGCATGGTGTAATTTCCTGGAAAATGGGCCAAATCCTGTTGTTACTTTAATCATAAAACTTTCATTAAACCATTTCTGGTTCCACGCAGACTCTCTGGAAATGGAAACGTAACATGAGACACTTCCCACTTAGAAAAACAAACTTTTCCTTGCCATGATCCGTTGAAAAAGCAAATTCTTCCCTCTCTCTCTCTATGCTCACAGAGCTTCACCTGCAGCAAACATCCCAACCTGCAGAACTCAGGGAGGATCAAAGAATCCCACCTGGCACATCCCCCTTCCTTCCTGAACGCCCCAGTGATGTCCCAGGGAGTTCAAGGAGCCACCAGCACGGGGCTGAGGGCAAAGGGCATGGAAGAGGCACTGGAGATGTCTGGAGAAGCTCAGGAAAAACAGCCCTGGATCACCTCAGCAGCAGAAGGGAAAACAAGAGAGCGGCACCTGATGAGATTTCGGGAGAAGGTGGGTGAGGTTCCCACTCTCCAAAGCCCAAATCCATGGCAGGAGCAGCAGATCCCCTGCTCTTGAACATGCCCTGCTCTTTCCCTGGCAATGGAAGCCAAAGGAGCAGGGAGAAGTCCCCTCTGAATTAAAGGTGAGGAAGGGGATTAATGCCCCGTTCCTCAAGAACGCTGGATCTCAGCAGCTTGGGGGTGAAAAGTCCCTCCCTCAGCTGTGCTGTCAAGCCTGATTACAGCTTAATCTCATTTCCAAATGCCAAGCCCAGAGGATTTAGAGCTCTCCCTCACTCCCTGCTCTCCTCTGACCCAGTTTTGCAGAGCTTGGTGTTTTGGGAAGGGGCTGGCTGCTATGAGATGTCTGAGCACGGCTGCCACGGCTCCAGGAACAGGATAAATCCCACGGGGACACTCGTGTGACAGGCACAGCTCCCACTGCCTGCTCTGCTCTTCCCTGTCCCTGCCCCTCATCCTGAAGGACAGAATTCCAGCCAAGCCAAAGGGCTGGAGCAGTGCCGTGCCACCCATGGGCATCAATGTCATCGATGGCACTTTCTGTCCCCTCCACTCCAGCTGGAGCAGCCCATTTCTGCAGGAACTCTGTCTTCAGCCCCAGTATTTCCCCCAGTTCACCTCTCCCCTTCTCCTGCATCTCCAGCCCAAACAAGACTCCAAGGAAAATAGGAATGCTGGGACTGTAACCAGTGAGAAGGTCAGGAAATCCTCACAGGAGCTCCTGGGTGGAGCAGCAGCACTGGGAATTCTCATCCCACTTTGGGACATTCTCAACCCACTTCAGGGTGTTCTCATCTCACTTTGGGCATTCTCATCCTACTTTGCAGAGCAAACAAAGCAGCCAGGGCTGCCTCAGCTCAGCCACAATTCCTGGGTTTCCTGCTTTAGGGATGCTCCCTCTGGATCCACACAGCTCGTGGCTGCAGCCACAGAATCAGTCACAGAATCACAGAATCAATCACAGAATCACAGAATCAGTTATGGAATCAGTTATGGAATCAGTCACAGAATCACAGGACTGCAGGATCAATCACAGAATCAATCACAGAATCAATCACAGAATCAATCACAGCATCACACAATCACAGAAAGGGCTGGAAAAGCCCTTTGAGATCAGGTCCAACCTAGACCTTGTCACCCAGAGCCACATCCAATCTTTCCTTAGACACTCCAGGGATGGGGACTCCAAACCCCCCTGGGCAGCCCCTTCAATGCCCAACCACTCTTTCTGGGAAGAACTTCTCCCTAAGGTCCAGCCTAAACCTCCCCTGGTGCATCTTAGGGCTGTGTCCTCACACCAGTGGTGCTGTGGCTGGCTGGTGCTGGCACTGTCACAGAGCATCAGCCACCACTGGCACAGGGACAGTGCCACCACAGCCCCTCTGCCCTCCTGGCTCTCCTCCTCACACCCAGCTGCTCCATCAGGGAGCTGCTTTGCTTGCTTGCGTATGAAATATGAAATACATATAAAATATGTATAAAATATGTATCAAATACAGCCTCCCTTCCCAAATCCCATCCCTGTGTCACTCTGTCCCTGCCTCCCTGGACCTCTGGGACACACCACCCCTTCCCCAGCAGACACCCTGGGACACTGGGGGGATGAAAGCTCCCAGTTTCTGGTTACCCTCGAGAGATTTCCATCTCTCAGAAGAACAAAACAGACACTTCATGTGCCAAGGCTTGGAGCACTGAACGCTCCCAGAACCTGAAACCCAAGATCCAGAATTAAATTAAATGTGGAGATGAGATAATTCTGAGCATTTGGGACAGCACAGCTGGTTAAGGTGCCCTAGACAACGGCACCAAGAGAATGAAGCCTCGTCCCCACCATCATCTACCCACCGCCCCTGGCTAAAAACAATTTGGGAAGATTTCAAGGTCCTGCTCCGACCAGCCCTCAATTATTTCTCCCACAATCTAAATTAACTCTTAATAGAACATTTTCAAGGCAAAACACAACAATTAAAATGAAATTTCTTTAAATTAAATGAAAAATTCTGACATTGCCATACAAAAAGCAGCACCAAGTTGGACAACTCACCTCCAGTGCTGTCAGGAGCAAAGCCACGGCAATAATTTGGCTTTTAAAGGATGAGGCTGTAAGAATTCAGAGAAAAGTGGGGATTTCTAGCGGTGTGGGCAGGACTGTGGCACCAAGGATGCCCATGCAAGGATACAGTTACCGAACAGCGTGAGCACGATGAAGTAGATGGAGGAGAACATTCCGGAATGGACACCGCCCTGCGACTCTATCCCGTGGTACATCACAGCATTCCAGTCCTCCCCCGTCAGGATCTGCACACAGCAGGAGGGACACAAAGGGTCACTCACAGGAAAGGGTCACCTCATCACTCCCTACAGCTCCTGAAAGGTGCCTGTGCCCTGCTGGGGTTGGGCTCTTTCTCCAGGCAGCACTGACAGAAGCAGAGCACACAGCCTCCAGCTGTGCCAAGGGAAATACAGGTTGGATGTTAGGAAAAAGTTTTTCATGGAAAGGGTGATAAAGTTCTGGAGTGGCTGCCCAGGGAGGTGGTGGAGTCACCACCCCTGGGTGTGTTTAACAAAGCCTGGATGTGGCACTGGGTGCCAGGGTTGAGTTGAGGTGTTGGGGCTGGGTTGGACTCCATGATCTTGAAGGTCTCTTCCAACCCAATGGTTCTATGAATTCTGTGAAAGGCAGCTCTGGGGGAGCCAGGCACAGCAAAGCTACAAGGAAATGTTCCTGGGAAATGAGGAGCACATGGGGGACACCAGGCACAGCATCCCCAGATGGGGGAGGGAGGGATTGTCCTGCTCTGCTCTGGGCTGGGGCAGCCTCACCCCCAGTGCTGGAGAGTTTTGGGCGTCTCAGTATCAGAAAAAGGTCTAAAGGTGTGAGAGAGTGTCCAAAGGAGGGGCCCGTGAGGAGCAGCTGAGGGCTCTGGGATTGTCCAGCTGGAGCAGAGTGAGGGCAGAGCTCCCCGGGGCTGCAGCTCCTCCCGAGGGGCAGCTCCCATCTCTGCTCTGGGACAGGGACAGGAGCCAGGGAACGGCTGGGGCTGGGCCAGGGCAGCTCAGGCTGAGCTCAGGGCAAGGTTCTTCCCCCAGAGGGTGCTGGCACTGCCCAGGCTCCCCAGGGAATGGGCACGGCCCCGAGGCTGCCAGAGCTCCAGGAGCCTTTGGCCAGCGCTGCCAGGGATGCCCAGGGTGGGGTTGCTGGGGCTGGGCTTGGACTGGGTGACCCTGCCCTGCCCCTCTGGGTCACCTGCCCACTGCCCACCTCGACCAGGGGCTCTCACACAGGCAGAGGAAACAAAATCCACCTTCTGACACTTCTTTCTGCCCCGCTCCCTTTCTGGGCCATGCAGAGATCCCAGGTTTCACCAGTCCCGTGCCGGGCACTTCCCACAGCCCCAAGAAAGCCCTGAGCTCCCAGAGCAGTGCCCTGAGTGGGAGCTCTGCCAGTGCCAGCCCCTCTCGTGCCCTTCCTGCAGGCAGGGTTGGGTTTGCTCAGCTCCCCCAGCCCTCACTCGCTGTCCCCAGGAGCTGTCACCTCCTGCCACCCTTCCTCCTCGGGGCTGGCAGAGCCTTCCTGCAGCTGGAATGTGCCTGGGCATCACTCCAGGCACCACGACCACTGCAGGGGCTGCACACCACGGGTTCCTCTTCAGTTTCCACAGGCTTGACCCAGAGGGCCACAAAGCCCCAAAAAATCCCTAAACAGAAGCAACAACCTCTGTGTGTGAGCGAGGGCAGAGCAGGGGACAGCCTGAAGGGGACTCTGATCCTCCTTGTCCTTGAGCAGGGACAAGCACAGAGCTGCACCTCTGATTATCGACCCAGGGCTAATTAACAATACAGGAATAATAGGAAAACTAATCAGCGTGCGAGACTCCAACAAGCCTTGCCATGCTAAATGCTCATTTTGCACCAGTCTGAATTGTCTGGTGCTCCTTTCTTCACCAAAATCTGGAATTCTGAGCACATCAGCACATCCTCTGCCTGCCCTGGCAGAGCCAAACAATGATCACTTATAGTGCATGAAAACACTGGGATGTGAAAATCCAACTCCTAAACAGAAAGTTGGCTTTGGGTTTAGTAGGTGGAAAAAAAATCAACAAAAAAAAGAAGATAAAAAGCCCCAAGCCTGATGTGTGCTGTAGTAATGGAGTTCCATGTGCACACAGAATGCTTGGAATGACTGCAAACTCCAGCCTGCAAACTCCAGCCTGGCTGTCAGCTGCTGAGAGAGGGGAAATTTCTGGCTGCAGGGATGGTGCTGATGACAGCACTGGGCAAGAGCGAGTCTAGACACAAGGACACCCAGTGCAGACACCAACTCCTCTCCCAAATGCACAATTCAGCCTCAAATAATCCCAAAATCAGGATTCAGACCCAACACTGCTGGAGCTACTCTGGATTTGCACCACAGAATATGAAACAGGGCTTTGGGCTTTCAAATCTGCCACTCAATTATGCAGAGTACTGCCAACAAATGTGCATTCACAGAATTTCCATGAATTCACAGCTGCTCCTGCTTTCTGGGAATAGCCATGAAGTGATTTCTGATCACACAAATATCCATGGAAGGGGCAACCATTGGGAACTTTTCTATTTCCAAGCAGAAGAGCAGGATTCGCAGGTGTGACAAAGTCCAGCAGAGTCTGGGTTGAAAATTTAACTTTTGGATTATTTAGGAGTGGAACAACAAGATCAAGGAAAAAGAAAGAGATGTTTTATGGGGCTTTTGCTGAGAGGTAAATAAAGTGAACTGAGCAGCCTGCCAGGAGAAGCTGAGGATGCTCCCTGAGGCCCTGGAAGGAGGAGCTGGTGTCCTTCCCACTGTCACCCATCAGCTGCAGGAATTACTTAAGTGATTGGGGAGCAGCCTGAAGGATCCAGGATCTGCTGGCTCTGTCCTCAAGCAGTTAATGAAATTCCTTTTGCTCTCTCAGGTCTCTTTAGGGATGCTGTAAAGAATTTTTGCTGAGGAGAGGGAAGGACAGCACTGCAGAGGGAGAGGCACAGGCAATGAGGACTTGGGAGCAAGGGCACAGGTACCTAACACAGAACTCTGCTTTCCAGAGGCTCTGTGCTCATGGATGTTGATTGAGTGTGTATTGTGATTATTTTTGTTATTCCCTGGGCTCCAAACTGCCTTCAGCTGCCCCAAATGACCATTTGGAGTGCATCTCACTGTTTAACACTGAGGAGCCAGCAGGTGATGGAATAAAGCAGCTGTCAAGAGCTGCTGTGAAATGTTAATGGGAATAATGAGCAGGGTAAGGGTGGGACAGGAACAGGATTGTGCTGCTTCCCGGGGCTGCACTGAAAGGGAGGTGCCTGAGGGAAGGCTGAGTGCCAGCAGCTCCATGGCATACCCCACAGGCAGGGTGCTCTGACATGGACCCGCAGCCAGACACTGGCACTGGTGAGGCCAAACCCTGAGTGCTGTGTCCAGCTCTGGCCCCTCAGTTTGGGAAGGACCTTGAGGACCTGGAGCGTGTCCAGAGGAGGCAACGAGGCTGGAGAGGGGCTGGGAACACAAACCCTGTGAGGAACCACTGAGGGAGCTGGGGGTGCTCAGCCTGGAGAAAAGGAGACTCAGGGGTGCCCTCATCACTCTCACAGCTCCTGAACGGTGCCTGTGCTCAGCTGGGGTTGGGCTCTGTCTCCAGGCAGCACTGACAGAAGCAGAGGACACAGCCTCCAGCTGTGCCAAGGGAAATATAGGCTGAATGTCAGGGAAAAGTTTTTTTACAGAAAGGGTGATAAAGTTCTGGAATGGCTGCCCGGGGAGGTGGTGGAGTCACCATCCCTGGGTGTGTTTAACAAAGCCTGGATGTGGCACTGGGTGCCAGGGTTGAGTTGAGGTGTTGGGGTTGGGTTGGACTCCATGATCTTGAAGGTCTCTTCCAACGCAGTGATTCTGTGTGTCATGGGCAGGCAGAGCTCTGCTCCCATCCTGCCAGTGCCACTCCTCATTTCCAGCTGTCACCTCTGCTCTGCCCCCAGCAGCCTGTGAGGATTTCCAGAGGAACTCAGGGAGCAGGGCACAGGTACCTAACACAGAACTCTGCTTTCCAGAGGTTCTGTGCTCATGGATGTTTTTTGTGTGTGTATTTGGATTATCCACAGCTGGGTATTCAGTTCACAGGGACTTCTTCGGGAGTCAGGAGCTGGAGATGAAGGTTGGTGCTCCTCTGAGGGAGTTTAGGCTGAGCTCAGCCAGCTGCCAGGTGGACAAAGCCCATCCTGGGTGTCCAGTGACAGGACCATGACCCAGCCAGGGCTGCTGGGATAAAAATGGGCTAAAGCAGAGGGCAGAAGAGTTTGTTTCAGAAGCTTCTTACACAGAGAATCTCCAAAGGTACTGGGGTGGGCAGGGCATATCTAACTTCCTTTATTCAGCACATTGAATGCTGTCTCTGACTGATGCTGCTCTGCTCAGCCTGGCTGAGGTTATGGAAGAAAAGCTTGGAAAGGGATCCCAACCCCAGAGTGAAGAAACACTGAGCTGGAGTTTGCAGTTCAGGGAAGGAGTGGGATGGAAGGAGAGCAGGGGTATCAAAGAGCCTCTGGGAGACCACAGTTAATCCAGGGCTGATGGCTTTTGCTGGGTTTAGCTCCTGCCTCTGACATTCCAGACAAATATCTTAAACCCACGTGCTTTCCTTCACCCCACACTGCAGCGTGTTTATCTCAGAACTAACAGGAAATATTCCAGCTGAGTATTCCACAGGCAGCTCCAGTCCCAAAGCAAAGCAAAACCAACATTCCCATGGCTCATATCCGGAGCTGCTCCCTGGCAATACCTGTCTCTGAGCCCTTCCTTTGATGAGCAGGAAAATCTTATGCAAATCTTATGCAAATCTTAATCCCCCGTGATGGGCAATATCCTGTGAGGTGAGCACTGAACCTGCCTCACATCTGGGCAGTGGCTCCTGCAGAGCTCTCAGGACATGTTTCCCCTGAGATTCTTCTTCTGTCTTAATCCAGAAATTGTCATCATCCCCCTTCCCTTCCTTTTTATCTCCTTTTGGGGTCATGACACTGAAATACATCAGCCAGGCCTTGCTGAAATCTGGGGAATTTTGGATCAGGGGGAGCCCACACTGTGCAGGACAAGGCTGGAAGTGCTGGATCTGTGAGGGTCACCTGCAGCTGGAGCAGCCCCAACTCTCCTGCATTGGGAAACACCTGAAAACATTATTTTCTAATTATTTAAAATGTTTTTAAATAATTTTAAACCATTTTAATTTTTGATTTTTAAAAAGACAGGTAGAAAACAGCTGCAAAATTCAGCTTTAAACCCAAGCATTGCATCTGCCAGAGCTGCAACTCCAAGGGCAGGCACTGGAGAACACAAAGGGCACACCCAGATGTGGCACAGGCTGGGCACACACAGATTTTAACTTAGCACAGAAATATCTGTTTTATCAGCATTTTCCTCCTAGCAATAAATCTTTTGTTCTAGTTTTCCTTAATACCACAGCAGTGATTTTTAATTTAATTTTAGGGATGCATGTATTGGTCAGCAAAGTACAACACATGAGAAGGAAGGACTTCCCCTTTCCTAAATTCCACAGGTTTTTGAGGGCTTGTTTGCCCTCCCTAAGCAGGAAGAAACACCCAGGAATTTCAATTCTAGCACTGCCCCAGGACAAGGAATGGCTTTACCTGGAAGACTGTGAGGATGGCAGCAGGGAAGGTGTCGAAATTTGTGGTTGGAGTTTCATCTTGGAAATTGAACCTGGAGAGAAGGGAGAAATAAAAACCAGAGTGGGGAGGGACAGGCATCTCCAGGCAGCCCTGCAACACCCTTAAACACCCCATAAAGCAAGGCAGGGAGCAACATTTGTTCCACCTGGCTGTAACACCCCAGGCAAGCTCGGTGGGGAACATCTCAGAAGGTGCTTAACAGAGCCATCAGCAAAAACTCAATTTCATTCCCTGAAAAAATTCTGATGCTTTGAAATTCATTTTCATCCCCAATTAAAATGAACAATCAAAATCTCCAATGATTTTGCAGAATGAGCCATTCCAAGAAGTTTTCATCCTCAAGTGTAAAAGCCCAGACTGAAATGACTCTCTTTGCTGATAATTTCTTTTTACTATTTTAAAGATAAAATAGGTATTGAGTGGGAAAATAAAAGATCAAACAAAACCATTTCATTATTTCAGTTCAGAAGCGAGGCTGGAGTTAAATGGTAACACTGTGATGGTTCTTGCTGCAAAATTCACCAGTGCTGGCATTTCTAATGAGAATAATCAGATCCAACCAAACTGTGTTTTCCAGCAGGAAAATATTCCAGAGAGCCATTACATTTTACATTTGGATATTATATTTTATAGTGGATAAATACAATGGCACTCTGGTCACCAGGGAAGGAGCAGTACAGAAAGTGCTGCCCCCCAGTCCTGTTTCAGCTCTGGGTGTCCTGGGCACCAGGGGATAATGGGGGAGCTTTGAACTGGGGACATTCTCCCTTAGGAAAGAACCCAGCTCCAGGGAAAACAGAACCCCAAAAACACCCAAACAGTATTATTCCCCTATCCCCAGCCCTGAAATCAGGGATGTGAACCCTTCCAGGCAAAACAAAGATTCCTCAGACTCACTGTTAGAACCCTAGTTACTAAAGCTTTTCAATTTTCTGTACAGACACTAACCCCCCTACATTTGACCTAAAGCCATAGAAAAAAACTTCCAAATTTAAATAATAAAAATAAGATTACGAGGGTGGAGTTTAAATAAAAGTGTGTAATACCACAAAGTAAAAAATTTGGAGTTTAAAGTTTCAGAATATAATAATAAATATAAAACAAGATAAAAGTTTTAGGACAGAAGCTAGTCCTTCTATACCTTCTTCTTCACCTTCTTCATAAGTTTAAGTAGTATTGTGTCATTAAATAAAAAAATCCACATTACAAAACAAAATAGTTAGTTATTGAGCTAAAAATAAAAATGATTTAGGTATCATTTGTTAATTAGACAGTTTATCCTTAAAAGACCTTGTAAAAAAAGAGATACAGCTCCATTTTTTAGTTTGTTAAAGAAAAATACTATAGAACTCACAACTTACAAAACTATAACCTAAATAAAAACCAATAAACATCTAAGTCCAAACAAAAAGTACAGTCTCACAATTTAATCCTGACTTTAAGGAAAAAAAAATCAAACCAAAACAAAAAATCAACAACTTACTGCCCTCCAAAGAGCTGCATCCCCAGCAGAGCAAAGACCACGATGAACAGGAACAGCAGGAAAAGCAAACTGATGATGGACTTCATGGAGTTCAGCAATGAGACCACCAGATTCCTCAGGGAATTCCAGTACCTGCATTGGATCAGAGCACCCAAGGGAAAACATGAGTGGGGAAGAGCCTTTGGGGAGAAATTAATAGGAATTTGTTTCCCATGTGTCTCAGGTGTAGCTGGGTGTGTGTTCTATCACCATCTGTCAGAGCTGGGGCAGCTCTCTGCTGTCCATGGGGCAGGTTTCTTTATCTCTGCCACAGCCAATCCTCCCTCCAGGAGATCTCTGCTGTCCATGGCCACTGAGTGTCCCTGCATGGCTGATCAAATTCCACCATCCCATGGGGAGATGCTGCGCCCAGGGCAGGAGCCAAGCATTCCTACCTGGATACAATCTGAGCCTGGAACAGCACAGCAGCCTCTGCCCCCTGCATTCCCAGAGGAGCAGCTTTCTTCTCCCTGCATTCCCAGAGGGAGAGCAGGCCCATCTCCAGCAGCCCTGGAGCTGCAG
The DNA here is from genome assembly GCF_015832195.1 of Motacilla alba alba. NCBI lineage: Eukaryota > Metazoa > Chordata > Aves > Passeriformes > Motacillidae > Motacilla > Motacilla alba. The sequence goes on along the minus strand of NC_052032.1, from coordinate 2,323,185 downwards.
AGGAAAACTCCAGCCTTGTGCAGGATCCCTGCTCCAGCAGAACCACAGCTGGCACTGCAGGAGGGCTGAGCCACCATGGAATGGCACTGCTGCCACCACCCTGACCCACAGGGGGTCAGCTCCTCTTCTGACTCTGGCAGTGCTGTTTTGTTTTGTACTATCGCAATTGTATTTAAATTTTCTTACTGAAGAACTGTTATTCCTGCTCCCATATCTTTGCCTGAGAGCCCCTTAACTTCCAAATTATAACAATTTGGAGGGAGGGGGATTACATTTTCCATTTTATAGAAGGCTTCTGCCTTCCTTAGCAGGCACCTGTCTTTTCAAAGCAAGGCACTGGGATAATGCAGGATTCCCCCTGGGAGCTGCAGGGACCTGCCTCTGGTCACACAATGAACTCAATTCTGTCATGTGGGGTGAAAAATCCACTTAATTAGAGCTGGGGAACTTCAGCATCAGTGGCTTGAGAGTGTCACTTGCTGTCCTGAGAAGGGCCAGAGCCCTCAGCTTGGTTTGTGAAATTAAATCTCTTCTCCCAAGGAATGAGCAATAACAAGAGGGAACAGCCTCAAATTGTCCTAGACAGGTTTAGGTTGGGTATTGAGAAAAATTTCTTCATTAAAAGGTTTGTCAAGCCCTGGCCAGGCTGCCCAGGCAGCGGTGGGGTCACCATCGCTGCAGATGTGGCACTTGGGGTCATGGGTGAGTGGTGGCCTTGGAAAGACTGGTTGGACACAATGGCCTTGAAGGTCTTTTCCAATCTAAATAATTCCATGTTTCATCCCTTTATCATGCTGACTGCAATCAGCGGTCAGAACCCACAAAAATAAAATTGTAACTTACAAAAACGTCCAAAATATTTACAAAATCAGCAAGAGCAGATCTCAGCAGCTCTGAGTACAATGATCTGGTGAAAATTGCTCTGAATTTGCTGCAAACCCAGGAGTTTCCCACACATAAATCAGTGCAAAGGTAAAGCACATTTTTGGTGCAGGTACCCACCTCTCTTGCTGGACATTTACAGAACTTAAAAGTTTCAAACCTGTTTTTCCCAGAAGACAACAAATGACACAGTACCACACACAAATCTGGGATGTGAATAATAATAATTAGCAATAAACAATCAGCAGGTACAAATCAGCCCCAGAGAGCTAGAAAACTCATTCCTGGTTACATCAAATGACTGTTTTGCTCAGATTTTCCTTATCTGTTTAAGGTGGTTGGGGTGTTTTTGGAGGGAGGGGCTGTCCCTGCTCCTGTTACTTCAAGCTATGAAGAATTCAGGGAGTGATGGAAGCAAGGGAGCACTGAAGAGGTAACGGTGTGAAAAATAAGGTGGAAAACAACAGCAGGAACACCTAAATTTGTCATCAATTTCCACAGCAATCCTGCAGAAATGGCTCTGGATGGGTTAGGAAATGGCACAGGAGCTGTTTGCTAATGCCAGCACACATTAACTCAAGGCAGGAGCACAAAACCAACAGAAAACCTGTGGAAACCTTAGTGAAAATTCCACCTCGGAGTCTCCAGGCTGAAAAACTCCGACAGTCCCAGCCCAGGCAGCAGGACCACATTTCAGATTTGTGTCAGCACAGCAGCTCAGCCCTGGGATTAGCACCCAGCAATCCCCAGGGAAGCTGCTTTTCCAGAGCCTGAATACTTAAGGAATTCTCATCAGTGGGAAGTTAATAGGACTCAGAAAGAAAATAAAACTTGGTATTTTTACCACAAAATACAAGAAATAACAAAATATTCTTTTTTTTCAAGCAAGCCTAAAGATAAAGCAAAGAAGGACATTCTAAGTTGGTGGGACTCAGGAAAAAAAAATTACCACAAAATAAGAGTGATAAACTGAGATTTTTGTTTCAAACAAGCTTAAAAATAAATCAATAAGGACACTCTCCTGTCAGCCCACTGTCATTCCCACTTAAGGAATTGTCATCAGATCAGTGGGAAGTTGATAGGACTCAGAAAGGAAATAAAACTTGGGCTTTTTACCACAAATTACAAGTGATAACACAATATTTTTGTTTTAAACAAGCCTGAAAATAAAGCAAAGAAGGACATTCTGCTGTCAGCCCACTGAGAATCAAGGGCAGCCAAACCTGGACGTGAGGCTGAGGAGAGAAAGGGCTCTTAGAATCCATTGTGGGTGTAAATCCAGACTCAGGAATTCCCAAAAATTCCAACTGCTGAGCCAAGGAAAGGGGAATTCTGCATCTTCAGATTCAATCTGCCCCTGGCCCCCAGTGCAGACCTTGGAGGTTGGGGTAGGCAGGGATTTTGTGCCAGCTGCTTCAGGGGGTTGGGGCATTGTTTTCTTTTGTTTATTTTAAACTTTTTAGCTATTTAATTATTAGTTTATTCTTGATAAATGTGGAAAGAACTCCTCCTGGCCCTGAGGCTGGGGATGGGGATTTCCTGGGTGCTCAGAGCCTGCTGTGAGTATTGCATTTGGGTTGCCTGCAGATGTAGGAAGGAATGAATCTGACTCCATCTTCTCAGAAGGCTAATTTATTACTTTATGATACTATATTATACTAAAGAATACCATACTAAACTATACTAAAGAATACAGAAAGGACACAGACAGAATGCTAAAAAGCTAATAATGGAAGCTCGTGACTCTCTCCAGAGCCCCAACACAGCTTGGCCCTGACTGGCCCAAGAGTGAAAACAACTCCCAGCAGAATGCAATGGAACAATCACCTGTGGGTGAACAATCCCCAAACACATTCCACACGAGCACAGCACAGGAGAAGCAAATGAGATAGGAAATGTTTCGTCTTTCTCTGAGGCTGCTCAGCTTCCCAGGAGAAAAACCCTGGGTGAAGGGATTTTTCCAGAAAATGTGAATGCCACGTGTGAGTGCCAAGGGAGCTGCACTTACTTGGTCACTTTGAAGATCCTCAGCAGCCGCAGGGCGCGCAGGACGCTGATGCCAAAGGAGGTTCCCGGCTTCACTGCAGCCCAGATGACCTCAAAAATACTGCCCACGATCACCTGCAGGGAGAGATCACCTCAGACAGGGCACTCAGGAATCAGAGTTCAGGCAGTTCAGGAGAATCCTAAATTAGCCAGGAGAACTGGAAAACCTCACCCCAGCTTTCTCCATAGCCAGGAGGAGAACACCCTGTCATTTATACACTGAGAGGAGCTTGTTGCTTTCTTCTCTAGCAATCAAACTATCTTAAATACTTTTTTTTTTTTTGAAGGACACTGTAATTTTTAATTAGAACATTTTAATGCTGCCTCAACTGCAAATGCCAACAGTTGATGGGACTCAGAAGGAAAATAAAACTTGGGGGTTTTACCACAAAATATGAGTGATAACCTGAGATATTAGTTTTAAACAAGCTTAAAACCAAAGCAAAAAATTACATTCTCCTATCAGCCCACCGTCCTTCCTTTTCCCACCCCACACAACCTGCAAAGGTGCAGGAGGGCACTGCCCCATCCTCCCCTTCCCATCCCAAGGATTAAAACTCCCCATCTGCAGCAGAACAGCAGCTCTGGGTAACGTCTACCAGAAACTCCTGGCTGCTGAGAGTCTTTAGGAAAGCAATTAAAGCAATAATTATTATGAGATCCTGCAAAGCCTCTGGCACAGACATCCCATCATCTGCCTGGCCCTCAGGCTGGGGGTGCTGAAAAAATTGTCCCAAATCAAGGAGGGTTTTTCAAGTTTTGTTTTTCTGGTTGGTTTAAGGATGGCAGAGAATTCACCTCAAGCAAGGGAAAAATCTTCTCAAAAATCCTTCATTAGGAAAAGGACAAACAGTGATGGGTTCGGCACAGCTGGGAAGGACAATTAAACCCACACAGGTTTCTGCAGAGTCAATAGGATCAAACTGGCATTTCCCTGCCAATTGCTGGCACAATTCACATTAACCCAACATTTCTGAGCTCCCACTGCCCGTGGGCCCCAGCTGGGCAAAGAACACCATAAACACCAGTTTAGAACTGGTTATCACCAGAGCCCAGCTGGTTTGTGCTGTGGGAGAGAGGATTAATGGGGGCAGCAGCATTGGGAACCCCTTTGTTACAAAAAGTTCAGGAGAATCCCAAATTAGCCAGGAGAACTGGAAAACCTCACCCCAGCTTTCTCCATAGCCAGGAGGAGAAGACTCTGTGATTATACACTGAGAGGAGCTTGTTGCTTTCTTCTCTAGCAATCAAACTATCTTAAATACCTTTTTTTTTTTTTTGAAGGACACTGTAATTTTTAATTAGAACATTTTAATGCTGCCTCAACTGCAAATGCCAACAGTTCCTTCTCCAACCCTTTCATGACAAAAACTTGGATGTCTCTGAAAATTCCATCACTGCTTAAGAGTCCTGCAACACACACTGTGCCCCGAGCTTCCAGAAAATACTGAGGGAAAGGGAAATCCACAATAGTTGATAATTCCAGTATCTGCCATGTGAAGAAGAAGGAACTAAAACTTCTCTCCCACCACAGGGAATCGCTCATTGCCTCAGGTGTAGCTGGGTGTGTGCTCTATCACCATCTGTCAGAGCTGGGGCAGTCTCTGCTGTCCATGGGGCAGGTTTCTTTATCTCTGCCACAGCCAATCCTCCCTCCAGGAGATCTCTGCTGTTCATGGCCACTGAGTGTCCCTGCATGGCTGATCAAATTCCATCATCCCATGGGGAGATGCTGCGCCCAGGGCAGGAGCCAAGCATTCCTACCTGGATACAATCTGAGCCTGGAACAGCACAGCAGCCTCTGCCCCCTGCATTCCCAGAGGAGCAGCTTTCTTCTCCCTGCATTCCCAGAGGGAGAGCAGGCCCATCTCCAGCAGCCCTGGAGCTTCAGAGGAAAACTCCAGCCTTGTGCAGGATCCCTGCTCCAGCAGAAGCACAGCTGTCACTGCAGGAGGGCTGAGCCACCATGGAATGGCACTGCTGCCACCACCCTGACCCACAGGGGGTCAGGGCATGTTCTGACTCTAACAGTATTTTGGGGTTTTTTGTACTATTGCATTTGTATTTTAATTTTCCTAGTAAAGAACTGTTATTCCTGCTCCCATATCTTTGCCTGAGAGCCTCTTAGTTTCAAAATCATAATAACTGGGAGCAAAATGTAAATAATTACATTTTTCATTTTCCATTTCAGGGGAGGCTCCTGCCTTCCTTAGCACACACCTGTCCTTTCAAACCCAGGCACTCATGAATTAGCAAAAACCTTTCCTCAGCCCCTGTACACGGCACTATAATAAATTTTCCTCAGCAGCCCCTCCTGGGAGCCTGGTTCCCACTGGGCTGCTGCTCCCCAGGCAGATGTTGCTCTGGTTTGTTGTTTCACCCTTTGAGCTCGCACAGTTCCATCTCGATGGTTTGTCAGACAAAACTGGGTACAGAGCTCTGTGATGTTCCAGTGCTGAACTCGTTCTGGGGGCTGGAAGGTGGGTGAGGGAGGGAAAAACACAGACAGAAGGAGGATCCCTATGGATTCTCTGAAGGAGGAGGAATTAGCAATAGATCAACAGCTTTCCCCCCTGGGAAACCCTCGGCGGAGCTCCCTGCCAGGGCTGCACAGCCCACAAAGCTCAGACACCTCCTAAGTGCAGCTTTTGCCTTGTGCAAGCTCCTAAATCACCTGTGACCAGCTCTCCTTGTGGAAGGACCATCCTGGATGTAGGGATCCAAGGAAATTGGCAGCCAGCCTGGGGGGCAGCTCAGAGCCCACCCAGTGCAGGACATCGACCCCTGTGCTGCCCATGGTCCCTACTAAATCCCTAATTTATTCTTTAGCTCTGCCTAGTCTCTGTTCTAGGGCAGCCTTCACAAGGCATCAGTGGCATCCCTAAAGGACAATTCATGGACAGTCTGGGTCTGGGCACTGCCCCTTGGGCTATGCAGGACAACCCATCCCAGCCCTCTGAGCCACCATGATAGCATAGGGATAAAATGTTTCTAAAATCATGGGATATTCAGGGGGGGTTGGAAAGAAAGGTCGGGCCTGGTAGGCCCTGGGAAAATGTTGGGCTTTACTGGATCATGTGAAACTGCACCTGTATAATCATTTAATAACTATGATAAATGATGTGATTTTTACATGATAAATGATATGATTGTTAAATGCGATGATTGTTTGGTAATTAGATATAATTATTATTTAATCGTAACAGGAATCATGAGAAACTATGTTTGGGGGGGGGTTTGATGGAAATTACAAAATCCATGCTCGGATGAGATCAATGTGTACAATAGAACAATATAAGTTTAATGATGAATATGTAGTTATATAACCATAAGAGTATAAAAACACGTTCATCCTGAACCCATGTCAGTCAGATTTGGGTCTGTGCCCCTGACACCCAGAGCTCTTCGATAAAAGCACCTGCTTATCATCATTCCATGATTATGTGTTCCTGAAAGCTAACATCCACAGCTGCCAGGACACCCCAAAACCAGAGCCCCACATCTGGGACAGCCTCGTGCAACACCTCAGGCTGCTGGATGCAGGTGGGTGACTGAACCTCAAATTCTATTTACTCTGAGTTTTGCTGCTGCCACAGCCAAAAAGATAATAAATTGGCTCAACTCAGAGCCTTGGATTTAGGAGGGTCACTCGCTGAAGGTGGTAACACCTCCTCCTCCCTCGTGGGAGCAGAGGAATTTGGCTTCATGGAGGAAGAGTCACTCCCGGCATTTTGGCAGATAAAAGCTAGAAACAGCAGCCTGAATGTCAGAGCAGGGCTGGGTGAGGAGCGCAGTGACCTGAGCCACTCTCCCTGTGCCCGAGGCTGGATCTGGAGCTCCATATCTGGGTTGTTACAACAGCCTCAGTCCTGCTCAGCCCACGCTGCAGATAAGAGAGGGGAGCTCTCGTCTGAGCACAGATTACAGCTAATAGCTTTTAATGAATAAATTAACATCCACACGCCAGGCTCTCTGTCAGGTGGAGCCAAACCCAGCCCCGCTATTCACACCAGAGCTGCAGCTTGAGCCTGGACTTCTGTACTGTAAGAATTTGAATTATTGCCCTGCTGTCACCTCATCAGGTGTTTACTGTGCTGCTCCTGGTGATGTCTGCAAAGCTCTGCCCGTGTGACTCCGGGTGAAGGCTGCTCAGTGGGTGACATGAGCAGCAAGATGTGGTTGTGGTTTTTTTTGTCTTTCAATCAGCTCATTGCAATGGAAGGGACAGAATCTGCCGGCAATCAGAGCACTCAGGGGTGCTAATGCTGCCAACAGCCCGGGGCTGGAGGAAATGAAATCCCCCGGCTGTCACTTCCCTTCCAAAAGGAGGATAACGAGAGAAGCTTAATGCATTTCACTGCTAATTTATACAGGGACTGCTCCCCCCAGGAGCACTTCCCGTGGATTTCCATACTCATCCTTAAACGCCCAGCACCTGAATGACAGGAGAGACACCTGCTTGTCACAGGGAGGGTTTTCAAGGACATGGAGTGACAGGATGGAGGGAAGGGTTGGATGGGATATTGGGAAGGAATTCTTCCCTGTGAGGGTGGGGAGGGGTTGGAATGGAATTCCCAGAGCAGCTGTGGCTCTCCCCATATCCATGGCAGTGGCCAAGGCCAGGTTGGACGGGGTTGGGGCAACAGTGGAAGGTGTCCCTGCCCATGGCAGGGGGTTGGAATTAGATGATTTTAAGGCCCCTTCCACCCCAAACCATTCCATAATTTATCCACCCTGCTGGACATTACTCACCCCAAAGTCAAAGCAGTTGAATGAAGAGTGGAAGTAATTCCTTGGCCCCAGCCCATACATCTTCAAAGACATCTCAGTGAGGAACAGCCCCAGGAAAACAAACTCTGCGAAATCTGGGAACAGGAGAAGAGATTAAATTAATCCATGAGCCCTTGGTGGGCAGAGCTCTTCATGTGGGGAACTTTTTCCTTTTTTCACAGCACCAAGGGCCTGCTGGCAGAAGGAAATCCCTGTGCAATGGCAACCAGGAGCCAGGCACAGTTTGGCACAATTCTTTCTGTGTGTCCATGAGCTGTGTGAAGGCAATGCTCACCTGTACCCCTGGGTGGGGGAAGGAACATTAAATAATATCCTCATTGCCTCTAGAAAGGAATTTCAAAGGAAAGCCCTGGATCTAATATTTTTAAAGGTCAAATTTAATTGCAAAGATGTTTTGGGACTTCTGTACTTGCGAGAGATGGAAACTTTTGGGTGTGGGGTGTAAGTTTCTGTACCATCCTCTGATGATAAAAATACCTTTTTACCCAACAGAAGTGCTGACTCCGAGGGCTCATATTCAGAGGTGTTGTGTCTCCTGTTACCACATTTATTTTTATTATGCCTTTATAGCCCTGTAATTATGGAAGTGCCCCTTCTGTTTCCTTTTCCTTCACATATCACAGGCTGGGAAGCTTTTGATGGGAAAATTTATCACCTATGATGAAACAAAGGGCAGAAGGAACAGAGCTGGAGGCTTCAATTTCCACATCAACTTTTGAGAACTTGAAGCTACAGCAAACACTGCCTTTGGCATTTTAAGTTTGGATCTGGAGGCCAATAAGCAACAGCAAGAGTGAAATGTTAAAAACAAAAACAAAAAACAAAACCAACAAAAAACCGCAAAAACCACCTACACTACCAAGAAAAACCAAACAGCAGAAGGCAAATCTCTCTCTCTGGAGAAAAGATGAGGAAAAGAATCAAACCTCAAAAGGTGGGGATTAATCACCTTGTTTAGTGCAGCACAGGAGGTTCTCAGAGGCTGCAGCAGAACAGATGCTACAAGAAAGTCTCCTGTAATTTCAATTTTATGATTCCAGGAATGATAAAAAAGACATGGGGCCAAACTTTATGCAGAGGTGCACAGAGACAGAGGAGGGGCAACAGATACAAGGAAAATTTCAGCAGGATGATCCTGGATTCCAGGTGCTTTGCACTCTGGGGCAGCTCCGATGTCTGCTCTGGGACAGGGACAGGAGCCAGGGAAAGGCTGGAGCTGGGCCAGGGCAGCTCAGGCTGGAGAACCAGAGGACACAGTCTCCAGCTGCACCAAGGGAAATTTAGCTTGGATTTAAGGAAAAAGTTTTTTCACAGAAAGGATGATAAATTTCTGGAATGGCCTGCCCAGGGAGGTGGTGGAGTCACCATCCCTGGGTGTGTTGGCACTTGGTGCTGTAGTCTAGTTGAGGTGCTAGGGCATAGGTTGGACTTGAATGATCTTAGAAGTCTCTTCCAACCTCATTATTCTGTGATTCTGTGTTTAACAAAGCCTGGATGTGGCACTGGGTGCCAGGGTTTAGTTGAGGTTTTGAGGCTGGGTTGGACTCCATGATCTTGAAGGTCTCTTCCAACCCAGTGATTCTGTGAATTCTGGGAACTCTGTGAGATCAGGGCAAGGTTCTTCCCCCAGAGGGTGCTGGCACTGCCCAGGCTCCCCAGGGAATGGGCACGGCCCCGAGGCTGCCAGAGCTCCAGGAGCCTTTGGCCAGCGCTGCCAGGGATGCCCAGGGTGGGGTTGCTGGGGGGTCTGGGCAGGGACAGGGGCTGGGCTGGATGGTCCTTGGGGATCCCCTCCAGCTCAGAAGATTCCATGATTCCACCATCCTCTGACCTCCCGCAATCTGCAGCTTCAGCTGAGTGTGGGGAGAGATTTCCATTCTGCCTTGGATTGCCATTCCCAGCCTTGCACATCCATAGGAGTGAGCAGAGCTGGCCCAGGGCCATTCTGGGTGTCTTTGGAAATGCCTTGAAAAACGCAGCTTCAATTACCCAACAATAAAAAGGGATTTTAAATTTTAAATGAAAGCCAGTCATGGAACACCATGGGCATAAAGTTCCCTGAAATCCAGGAAGCAATAATGAGATGAGAGAGGCTTTATTAACACCTTAGTGAGGAGCCTGCAAGGACACCTGTGCCAACATTTGCAAAAGGGGAGGAAATTTCAGGTGAGTATTAATTATCCCACGTGAGCTGCTCTCCTTGAAAACAGCAGCAAGATCATCACAGGAGACTCTCAAGGGCAACGTGTTCCCAGCTGAGGAGTAAGATGACAAAATCTGAGACCCACAGCCTTTTTCTCAGGAAGAGGCAGATCCTCCCTCTGGATCTTAGTGCACAGGAACAGCACAACTCCCTCTCACCTTGAGCTTGGAGCTTTTGAGGAGAAGCCTCTTCACACCTGACCAAGCTGCAACTTTTCTCTCCTTTCTCACAGCAACTGCAAGGACGTAGTGAGGAAACTCTGTCACCAGCACCAAGGATCCCAGAGTAAGGAGATATCCATAATTGTGCTGGGAATCCACCTGACCTTCCATCTGCTCTGGTGAGGCCCCACCTGCAGAGCTGCCTCCAGCTCTGGGTCCAGCAGGACTTGGAGCTGCTGGCATGAGTCACAGAATTCCCAGAATGCACAGAATCACTGGGTTGGAAGAGACCTTCAAGATCATCAAGTCCAACCCAGCCCCAACACCTCAATTAACCCTGGCACCCAGTGCCACATCCAGGCTTTGTTAAACACACCCAGGGATGGTGACTGCACCACCTCCCTGGGCAGCCATTCCAGAACTTTATCACTCTTTCTGTAAAAAATTTTTTCCTAATACCCAAGCTAAATTTCCCTTGGCACAGCTGGAGGCTGTGTCCTCTGCTTCTGTCAGTGCTGCCTGGAGAAAGAGCCCAGCCCCAGCAGAGCACAGGCACCTTTCAGGAGCTGTGAGAGTGATGAGGGCACCTCTGAGTCCAAAGCAAAGCTGGAGATGCTCCAGGGCTGGAGCCCCTCTGCTCTGCAGCCAGGCTGGGAGAGCTGGGGGTGCTCACCTGAGAGGAGAAGGCTCCAGGGAGATCAGAGCCCCTGCCAGGCCTAAAGGGGCTCCAGGAGAGCTGGAGGGGGACTCTGGTGTCACACTCAGCAGGTGGTGCTGACTGGCACAACTTCCAGGTGCAGTCTCCCTATCCCAAGGATTGATATCCCGCCACTGCTGTGAAACCTTGTTAAATCAGCTGATAACATCACAGGGAGGGGTTGTGGATGCACAGCCCCCACGTGTCATACCTCTAGCAGGGAGATTCTCATCCCCTTATCTCTGCCCCAGCCTCACCTGTGCGAGTCACACCTCAGGTGCCCCCCAGATTCTTCCACAGAACAACAAAAGTCCTTAGGAGGGTTTTTTAACTGCAAATTTGCACCAACAGACCTCAGGACACTTTGCCAAGACAATTACCATCATCCCAAGGGAGCACAAAAGGAGGAAGGACCAAGGATTAATGTTCAGTCACGGCTCCAGCAGAGGCTGAACACACCCTGGGTATCACAAATGCCAAGTGTCACCATCAGGCTGACACATCCTGCAAACACACCTGCAAATCCAGGATATCACCCAAGAAGAAAGCTACAAAGTTGCAAAAGAGAATCAAGAAATATTTGATTACATATTTAAAAAAAATAAAGCCAGGAAATATTTAAAACTCAAAGCCTCTAAAAACCAACTTCCTTCTGCTGCTCTTGCAAGAGCCACCCTTGGCCTTTCCCAGCTGATGAATTCCAGAGCAGAGCCCAGAACTGGCAGCAAGAGCTGTGTCCCAGCAGGTACCAGATGCTACAAATCACAGCCCAGGGAGGCAGGGATGGAGGGAAGTGGACTCAGACCCTGAACTCCTCAGGCAGAAGGAATTGGCTCCATGGAGAGGCTGCTGCATCCAACACACAATTTCTTCTGAGAAGGCCCTGCCTAAATAATTGAAAATGCAATTTTGTTGTTTGGGCCTCCTGGTATTCAAACCTCACCTAATTTCATTTGCCTTACTCAAAAGCATTTTGTGATGTGATTTAAAGAGGAAAGGCTTGATACAAACACTCTTATTTCATTTCCAAGCTGCGCTGTTGGCAAAGGCCGTGCAAGCCATCCCTTCACCCCACACCTTTGAATTAGGCTCCTAATTAGAGTTACCAGCTCCTTTTTGTCAATAATTCATGGATTAATTCCATTTCTGCCCCATCTCCAAGTCCAATGGCATCAGAAGCAGGTGCTGAGCCTGACACTTCCATCTCCTCATTCTCTCACATTAAACCAAGCAGGAGAACCTCAGCAGGGCAAAACTTCCCCCTTTTTGCCCAAGCAGATGTGAAATGCTCAGCAAGCAGAAATAAATATGCTCCAGAAAGCCTTTTTCTTGCAAATGCTGCATGTTGGTATCCAGAGGGAGCTGGGTCTTGACTTCAAAGGCAACAACAGCACCAAAAAAAGGCCAAATTGCCCCAAACATGAGGGTCAGCACTGGGCAGGGAACAGGCTCTCAGGCCATAAAGGCTCAAATGCTGTGCTCAAACACTGGATTTATCAAAAGGAGACACTGTGGATTTGGGGTTCAGACCTACACAGATTAAGCAGCCAGGAAGGATCTCTGCAGGATTTGCTGGAGAAAGAAGAGAGCTTTGGGAAGGGCAGCCCCTGAGTGAAACTTCAGTGACCCAGTGCTGAAACCTCCTCCCTACAGTCCCTAAAACCCACCCCACAGTTCCTAAAACCCATCCCACAGTGCCAAAAACCCATCGCACAGACCCAGAGAGCTCTGGTCCCACCTTCACCCCACAGCTTTAGGCAGAGGAAGGGGAGCCCAGCCCAGCCCCATCCCTGGGGCCCCGTGCCCTGCAGCAATGCCTGCAGCTGCTCCCCCAGCAGGAGCTGCTGCACGTGTCCAAAGGCACAGCCCTGCTCACTCCTGGTGTCCCCAGCATGGATTTTGAGGGGCCCTGTGTTGAAAATTCATCTTTGCTGCTGCCAGACCTCAGTGCTGCCATTCCAGAGTTGATTTCTGACAGAAATCTCTTCTTTCTCAGAATACTGGCAGTGGTGGAAAGGAGTGTGAAGAGATGATAATAAAATCATGAAATAGACGCATGAAATATATTCTTTTACAGGCAACTGCAGCTTATTTAACCAAAGTTCTGTGCTTCAGTGAGCAGTGTCCATCTGCAGTATGAGAGAAATCCTATTTGGCCCTGGAGTCCTTTCCACACAGAGAAGGAGAATCTCTGATTGAATTTGAGGATAATTACAGGGGCATGAAGTACGGCCTGTTATTAATCATACCACAAGAATTCAAAGAATTCCTCATCAGTGCTTTCAATAAGGCTAAAGAAATCCCAAGCCTCTCTCCAAAGCTCCTGCAGTCCTTTTTCCAAAGCAGTTGTAGAGATATGGAGCATCAAGCAGAGAAAGCTAATCAGAACAATTCAAAACAGAAAAGTTAAAAGAAAAGACCAAGGGAAAAATAAATCAGTGCAGACCCGTAGGCTTTTACCAACTGTTCTTTAAGTAAAATTAATTTGTAATGTAATTAAACTTCTCCCCAGAGGGACAGGTATAATTGAATTAGAGGTGCCTGGGTAGAGTTGCAGGGTTTAGCAGATCCTTTCCTGTTTTTTTCTGTGATCCACGCTGGGCTGCCCCTCCCCAGTGCCAGGGGAGTTTCCAGCAGGGTTTAGTACCCCAGAAATACTCAGAGCTTCTGCATGAAGGGTGACAGAGATGCTGAGGGGACTGGAGCACCTCTCTCATGAGGACAAGGCTGAGAAAGCTGGGGCTGTTCAGCCTCCAAAAGAGATGATTGAGAGGAATCTCATCAAAACACCTGCAGGGCCCAGGCTCTGCTCCAGGGGCCCAGCAATGGGACAGCAGGACAGGCAGGAACTGATCCCTGGAAGCTCCACCTGAACGTCAGGAAGAACTTCTTCCCTGTGAGGTGAACAAGCAGCTCAGGGGGCTGTGGAGTCTCCTCCCTGGGATATTGCAGAGACAATGCTGTGCCCCGTGCTCTGGGATGGCCCTGCTGGAGCAGGGAGGTGGCTCCAGGTGACCCTCTCAGGTCCCTTCCCTGCCCTATTCTGGCATTCCTTTCAGGGATGGTTTGTGCAGCCCCTGCCCAGGTGTTTCCCCATTGACAAAGGATCCTCAGGGCTCCCGGGTAAAGGGCAGTGGATGGTGCAGAGGCTGGGAGGATGCTGAGAATTTAATCCCCAAGAAATCCCAATTTTTGGTGGTTTTCTGCCTCTTCCATTCAATGTCAGGCAGTGGGATCCCCCACTCCCAGCTCAGCGGGACTCTACACCAAGAAATCCAAACTTGCTGCCCAAGTGCTCCTGACACTAATTGACATGACTGGGTGTTCTGGACAAATGCAGAGTTCCTGAAACATGGATCCATCCCTAATTCCAACCTATTTCCTACTTTTTGTCTTCAGCTGGGATGGACTGGAAGCCTAATTTGTGGCCTCTGTCTCAGGTAAGTTTCCCAGCTGGAGGTGAATAATTCCAAGAGACAGAACCAGCCCTTCCAGCCCTCACTGGAATATTAAGGAGTTCCTGGCTCATGGATTTCTCCATGTTGCCTTGGAAAAGTCACTGCATAAGGTGCTCTCAAAACTGAGTTTTATAAATCTGCGACCTTTTTTTGAGTTGAAAGACTCCAAGTGTAGGGTTTGTTTCCTAAACATTTAGTCCTAATTCCAGAGGAAATCCTAATCCTCAAACTTCTAATTACTCTGCCAATCTAGCTTATTATTTCCTCTGGTAAATTGACGTAATGAATAAGCAAGAGTGACTTCTCTGTATGGTCTCTCTTTTCAGTTGAAATCTTGCAAAAAAAAAAAAAAAAAACTTGAAAGAAATTTCTGTCCTTATTATACATCTCTCATTAGAGCTCCATTACCAGGTGGCATTAAATATTTCAACAAATATTAATAAGGAGCTTTTGATGTCAGAGCAGTCAGTATTCCTGACCTCTTAGGTCTAGTAAAAAAGAAACTTCAAAAGTTTGCCTTCCTTGTAATAAGGTAAGACCTGAGGATCTGAGGCAAGAAATATTTAAGTATCTAATTTATAGAGAAATCAAGGCAAATTAGGTAGATAAGGATCTTTAAAGATCTAAGCCAACATTGTTAGACTGTTGGACATACTTGAGGTTTTTTTCCAGTCTTCTGTTTGGTTTTTTCAGAAGTTTTATTTAAATTTTCATCTGGTCAAGTGCTGAACAACAGATTTGTTCCTGGCCATTTGATAGGGTCAGAAATGGCCAAAGAAATGGCTTTGTCTTCCAGGAACAAACCTCATCCCATCCCTTCAGAAGGAAGAATTTGAACTATCAGCATGAGGAATTTCTAGGAGCTTTCCAGCTCTAGGAGTCCCAGCCTCCAAACTTCATTAAAATAAACAAAAAAGCTCCATTCCTCACCTTCCATATTTTTTTAAACCAAGCTTTGTCAGCAGGTCTGTGACCTCAGGGAGACACCATTTCTCATTCATCAGAGCAATCAAAAACCCAAACCTCATATTTCCAAAGCACTTCTAGACTCCCTGAGCTAAACCAGGTGACCACAGGAACCAGCTAAAATAAAATCTTCTCACAAATACAGGATAATCTTCCCTCTGGGATTATTTCTGTCACTTAATGTCACAGGAGGGCACCGTGACACCCATCCCATGTCATCACACCCCATCAGGGAGGGCATGGAACCAAAAAAGAGCTGTAAAGTCGAAACCTTTTAAAGGCTCTAACAAGAATCACAGCACGTGTCGGGGCTTAGTGCCTGAGTCCATAAACACTGGCAGGATTTTTATTTCACAGGCCATTCCAGCTGCTGCTATGCCAGGAATGTCAGAGCTGGCAGAGCTCTGAGTGTGTCCCCAACAGGAATCACCCACGGGCGCAGATCAGCTGCAAAGTGACACGAATTTGCATTCTCTGGACAGAGGTTAGCCAGAGAATCCTGCTTTTCCCAGGCATCATTCCCCTTCTTCTTGTGCATCCTGATCCAGGACAAACCCTCCTGTCCTGTTCCAGGACAATTCCTCCTCCCTGTTCCAGGATAATTCCTCCTCCCTGTTCCAGGATTTACACCTGATTGAATCTCAACTTTGCAATAACCTTTAGGATAACATTCCACTCTCAAATTAACATCCTGGTGGATATTTTCTGAATTGTGTGATTCAATAATTTGAAATATGATTTGAAAGAGAATTGGGATTGTTCAGTCTGGAGAAGGAAAGTTTTGAGATTACCTAAATGTGGCCTTCCAGGACCTGAAGGGGCTGACAGGAAAGGTAAAGAGAGACAATTTACAAGGGCCTGGAGTGCCAGGAGAAGGGGAATGGTTTCCCACTGCCAGAGGGCAGGGTTGGATGGGATATTGGGAAGGAACTCTTCCCTGTGAGGATAGGGATTGGAATGGAATTCCCAGAGAAGCTGTGGCTGCCCCTGGATCCCTGGAAGAGTCCAAGGCCAGGTTGGACAGGGGCTAGTGGAAGGTACCCCTGCACCGGGGCAGAATAAGCTGAGCTTTAGGCTCCCTTCCCACCCAAACCATCCTGTTATTCCACGAGTGGTGAGCGAGGAGAACCAAGCCTTGAGGGACGCTGAGAGCCAGGACGTGACCATGGCATGTGGGATCAGAAATGGGGATCAGAAATGCCAGGGCTGCTGAGGGAACAGGAGTGGCCAGAATTCACAGAATTCATGGAGCCACCAGGTTGAAGAGACCTTCAAGATCATGGAGTCCATCCCAGCCCCAACACCTCAACTAAACCCTGGCACCCAGTGCCACATCCAGTCTGTTTTAAACACGTCCCGGGATGGTGGCTCCACCACCTTCCCAGGCAGCCATTCCAGAACTTTATCACTCTCCCTGTAAAAAAGCTTTTCCTAATATCCAACCTATATTTCCCTTGGCACAGTTGGAGGCTGTGTCCTCTGCTTCTGTCAGTGCTGCCTGGAGAAAGAGCCCAACCCCAGCTGAGCACAGGCACCTTTCAGGAGCTGTGGAGAGTGATGAGGGCACCCCTGAGTCTCCTTTTCTCCAGGCTGAACACCCCCAGCTCCCTGCAGTACTCACAGAGAGCAGTGGTCAGCTTCTCAGGCTGGTCATAGTGCACCATGGCCACACAGAGAGTGTTGAGGGCCACCACGCAGAGCACGACCCAGTAGAAGCTCTGAGCCTTCACCATGCGCCGGATGAAGAAGCGGAACATCTTCTCTTTCCTCCTGAAGTAGGACGAGCTCTCGTTCTTCCCACTCTTCAAACTGGCACGGGCAAAGGGAGACCCTGGGACAGAAAGAAGAGTCACCACAGCCCATCCCAGCAGGGAAAAGGCTGGAGGGGGTTCCTGGGCACACAGAGCCTCTCCAAGCACCAGAACAGCTCAGCAGGAAGCTGGGGATGTTGAGAATGGGCTGAGCAAGGGCATCTTGCTTGTAATGAGGGATGAAGGCTGGGCTTTTAAAACTTCATGGGTCAATGCCTAGCCCCACCCTCTAAACTGGGCTTCCAGACTTTGCAGCAATCCTGATTGTCCCAGTTAAATTCATCACTTTTTCCTGGTTGACAGGGACAGAGCAGCAGGCACAGGGGATTTCTGCCCACGGTGTGGAGCACGTCCTCGTGGAGCTGGGTAGGTACAACAGGAAAGCTGGTCCCTGTTTTTCCTGCTCCAAGACCAGTTACTAGGGAATTGAGTGACTTCTCCTTAATTTACTCTCCAGCCTCAGCTATTTCTTTAGCAGAGGGCTCAACCATCCTCTGTGCATCAGACTTCGGGCTCAGCCATTCATTTGCCTCAATTCTGCCTCTATCAGCTCCATTTCCACTCTGGGCTGAAACCCTGGCAAAGAGTCAAGGGTTTCAACAATAGGAAGCTGATGGAAGAAATTATTCCTGATGCCAGCTCTCCCCCTGGGGTAGAGGCACTGCTCAAATGAAAAGGCAATCTCCAGCCGCTGCTGAGGCAGGAGAAATCAGGAATAAGGGAACAAACACATGGACCCCTTGGGGCTCCTCTGCAGCAGCCAGGGAAGCTGCTGCAAGCAGGGGAAATGGTGATTGTGCCAGGCTGGCCACTGCCTGTGCCAGTGGTTTGTGCAAGATATGATTGCTTCCCTTCCCCATCCTGGGATGGAGCATCCCAGCAGGAAGAGCAGGACATGTCCTCGTCCTTTCCTGGAGCAGGTGGCTCTCCTGGGCTCAGTGACATGAACAAAGAGTTCTGGCTTCAGCAGCCACATCTTGGAGTGTGACCACCTCCATGTCAACACTTGGAATGGGTGGGAATCTCACCCAGCCTCGTCCTGCCACATCAACCACAGCAGCCAGAGAAAGGATGAGGCATCCAGATGTGACAGCAGCGGGTTCTCAGAGCCTCAGAGCCCCACACAAGTGTGATGTTCCCCCGTGGAAAGTGAGCTCTCTGCTCCATTTCACATTTCTGGCCATCCACCAGCACTCCAAAAGCAGAGCTGGCCCTGGCCAGGTGTTGAACAAACTCCATGCGGAAAAAATCAGTGTGTTCTTCTGTTGGTTTGAAAATCCTGCCTTTGGCAGCTTGGAAGAGAAGAAATCACAGCGCTCCTCCTCTGCTCTGCTTCAAGACAACAAGAAGAGCCACAGTTTGGGATTTAGGCTGCTTCACATCACAGCACTGCTTAGCAGGTACAGAGCTCTCAGATAGCCAAGCCCCTCCGTACTCCCAGACTGGCAAAGGAACAGTGCTGCCCTCTCATTCCTGTCTGCTGATCTTCCAGAAATGCAAAGCAGTGATATTTAAACTGCTCTAACATGGAAAACATCTCCAGGCTTTGGTGTCTGGGAATCAAGGCAGTGCCCTGTGCCTAGTACAGCACACAGAGTGTGAAGCCAGTGGGAGTAGAAAGAAAAGAAAAAAAGCTAACAACTGCAGAGAGCACCCTGGGAAGTGTTTACCACTACAGAGCTTTATACTGCAGCTCTAAAGCTCATCAAGGTGCTTGAGTTTGAATTAAAGTGCAACATTTTCAGCCAATGGCCAGAGAGAGACCTGGCAAAGTCATCCCCACCCTGAGCTGCATCTTCACGTGGCACTCAGGGATTATTTGTTAGTTCTTCCACGCTCCTTCTGCTCCCATCTGAACACATTACAGAAAACCATCCAAAACCCCCTTTTCTCCAAAACAGATCCTTTATGCGTAATTGCCCACGTGATCTGATTGTTTATGCTCTGCATTTCAGCCTCTTCACAAGCCTGCAGAAGTAGCTGCTTAATCCATTCCTTCTTTTCTGCCTCGTTCCATGAATCAAAATCAAAGCCACTTTTCCCAAGTGGGTGAAGCACTCACAGAAGGTGGAAAGCACTGCTGTTATTTTCCCTGCCATATGCTCCCGAGACAGTTCCCAGCTCTGCCTCGGATTATTCCCGAGCCCAGATGCTCCATCATCCATGGCCACCTGAAACGCTGAACTCCAAGATCTGTTGGCGTGGCACTGGCTGCCCAGAGCCTGAAGGGACTTGGATTTGGAGGCAAAGATCTCATAATTATTGCAACCATGAGCAAATACTCCAAAAATGACCATTCCTTGTTATCCATGCAGGGATCTGAGAAAAAACAACAAACCAAACCAAAAATGCACACAGGCTGCTGCATTTTTGCCCTTTTTCAGCACCAAACCTCTCCTGGAAGTGGCAGCAGTTTCACCAGAAACCCTGCAGCCCAGGGGACTGTGGCAGCTCAGTGCTGGTGTCAGGAACATGCCAAGCCACGCTCATTTTCTGCAACCAACTCTTCCTTTAAAGGGGGAAAAATAAATTCCAGCAGCAGCTGTGATCCCTGAAAACATCAATGCCAACCTTCCAAAGGACAGTTGAGGCACTCATGCTGTGCAACAGCCACAGACACGGATTCTCAAATGTGCTGTTTGTGCTGCTCCTCCTGTGCATCCAGGATTTGCTGCTTCGTGGGGACTGGGCTGCCAAGACATTTCTTTGGAAGATAATGAGAACATCTGCTACTTCAGCAGCAAAACAGCCTCCAACAACAGGCACGGGAATGAGCAAAGCGCCCGACTGCAGAGCAGCAGGAGATGCTCTCCCACGGCTCTGAGGGGTTTGGCTCCAGCAGCTCCCTGAGGTGGGTGCTGAGTGCCCAGAGCCTCCCCTGGCAGCCCAGAGCTGCCTCTGCCTCCCCACCTGGGCAGATCTCAGCAGGGAATCAGCGCTGGGAGCTGCAGAACGGGCAGCACCTCCTCAGCCTGAGGATGCCAAATTCACCCCAGCAACACCCCACAGTGCAGGATGCCCTGCTCTGCACTGGATCTCCAGATCTGGCTTTAAAATCGCTTTAAGATCTTCCTCTAAGACAAGAATGAGAGAATTGAGGCCACTGCCCAGCACGTCCCAGTGACCACTCCCACAGCAAAGGCTGAGACATTTCAGCTGGGCATTAGTGGCCAAGGGGACTGTGGCCACTTCTTCTCCTCCCTCCAGCAGTGTTGTTTGGCAGATTTGGGGTTCATTAGCATGAATGAGCACATTCCAAGCAGAATCCCGGGAGGGCCAGCCCAGCAGGGACTGACCCAAGAGCTTTGCAGGGCTCTCCCAAGGGTGCAGCATGCAAGAGCTGAGGCAGGCAGTGCAGGGAGAGGGTGAAGCCACGGAGCTTTTTGCTTTGGGAAGTCGAGTGCTGCTGCTGCAGCAGTGGAAATTCATTCTCCTTCAGGAAACTGCAGCTTCTGGAGCAAAGGAGCCTCTCCAGAGGAGGAAACATGACATGGACAGGTTCAGGTGGAGATCGAAACCTCGGGGGATGCGAAGCCAGTACTCACCAACGGAGCAAATGTCTGTGAAATGGTCCTCACCTTCTTCTGCATGAATCAGGTCATTTTTGCTCTTCTTTATTGCGGCTCTTTTCAACACTGCGTGCAAATTAAAGAGAAAATGTCCCGTGAGGATGCAGAGTGGATTCTCTCTCCCCCTCCCTTCACTCTCCAGGGCCAGCATTTCCTTCCCAATGCCAGCTTAAAGCTCCCCCACCAGGGTACCCTGGAGCAAACCGGACAACCCACAACCTTGCAGGGCCTCTGCACGCCTCAGTGCCAGGGTGCTTCACTCCTTTGCCCTTCCAGCTCTTGAAGGTTTGCCAGGCACAGCTCTGCACGTTCCACTTCATGCAGCAGATGCAGGAGGGTGGGGGGTCGCTGCAGCTGCACCTTCAGCACAGCACAAAGGCTGGGCAGGGAAACTGGAGCTTCCTGAGCCCCACGGGGCTGGGAGATGAGTGCTGCCGCCCCTGGAACCACCAGTGCTGTTTGCAGCGGGCACCATGAGGGGGTCAGCGTTTACAGAGCTCGGTTTAGCACCC
The DNA here is from genome assembly GCF_015832195.1 of Motacilla alba alba. Taxonomy (NCBI): domain Eukaryota; kingdom Metazoa; phylum Chordata; class Aves; order Passeriformes; family Motacillidae; genus Motacilla; species Motacilla alba. The sequence continues at coordinate 2,302,089 of NC_052032.1, read as the reverse complement.
AGCCATGCCTCAAGGAGCAGAAATGCTGCGTGGAAAAAGCGGCCACACATCAGTGAGCAGCCTCTCAGCAGCACCCGGTGTGCAATCCCTGCCCCCTGGGGATGTCGGAATTCTTTGAAAACACTCTTTTTTTTCCTCCAAAAGCAGCTTTTAGTGGAGAGGGTAAACATCACTACATTTACTCCAACAGGGAATGAGAGCTCTGCACTGTCCACCCAGAGCACGGGGGGTGAGGCAGGAGCACTGAGGACGCTGCTCCCAGGACCACCTACCTGCAGAACCTTGAGAAGTGGCAGAAAAAAAAGTCACATTGGTACAGTTTGGTGACAGCTTCGAGACATACAGTAACTAAAGCAGCACTTTCTATCAGCAGTAAGACACCCCACGGTGTGGTGATACAGACTGGTCCGTGGGCACACACAGCAAAGCCACTCACGCTGCAGAGACTGCCCCGGGGAGGCTCCTCCACAACATCCCCTCACCCTAATTTTCTACAAATTCCTTTCCCACACTGCACGGATCGCCCTGCCCTGACAGAGACGTGGATGCGCTTCCTGCTCCTACGGGCTGTGCTTGAGTCACTTCAAGGGAACACCCAGAGCAGAGGGGAGGATGCTCTGAACCTGTGATCTGGATCCATTGTTTTGCGTTGCTTGTGCTCCTTGCTGCCCCACCCAGACCTAGGCTGAATCCTCAGTCCCAGCAATGCCAGCTCCGGGGTCCCTCAGGCTGTGTCTGTCCCATGCACTCCAGCGTGTCCAGGGCCATCCTCAGCACTGGAGCACAACCAGCACTGGGATTAAATTTTTCCAACACTCCCTGGCATGAACTGAGCAGCTTTTTATCTTCTGCCCCAGAAAACTCCTCCGTGTGTTTGGCAGTGAGGTTGTGCCATCTTTCCAGGCACGTCCCTGTGTTTTGGGGACTCAGAATTTACCACCATCGACTGTGGGCTGCTCCACACCAGTTGCTCCAAGGCTGGGAACATTCTCGGGCTCCTTTCGCTTTAGGATAAGAGAAGCCTGAGTATCTCTGGGTCTTTACTCCGTGCCTTGCGCTCACCTCGGGTTTCTCACAGCACTCAGCCTCTCAGACCGCTCCTCAGACACAAACTCCAGCGAAGCCTGGCAGCCCTGGCTGCGCCCAGGCGCCGGACAGGCTTTCCCAGCTCGCACACACCCCGGACACGCACACCAGGACTGGCCACGCACACCTCAGCCCTGACCTGCTGCAGCCCCAGCTCCTCCAGCCCCAAATCCTCCCCAGCGCAGGTCACCGGGCTGGCCGAGGCTGGAGCAGCGCCTGCAGAGCTGCACGGCCGGCAGCCAGGCAAAACCACCTGGGGACTGTCACCGGTGACCTGGGCACGGGGGTGGGGGGAAGCCGTCCCTGTGTGCCACCTAAGCCCCTGGTGATTTGCAATCCACTCACTGTTGTAGCTGCTGCCGCTGCCAGTCTCTGCCGGCGCCGTGCCTTGAGGAATCGGCCCTTCCGAGGCGGCCCTCCCTGACAGTGAATGGGAGGAGAAAAAAAAAGAGGGGGGGGAGGGAGGGGAGGGGAAAGGAGGAGACATGGGAGGACGAAAGATGGTCAGAAAAGGGAGAGGGAAGAATCTTTAACTGAGCTTTGAGTGGCTGGCGCATCCTAAGAGCTGTCGGGGCTGGAGGCACAGGGGGAGCATCCCCGTGGCCTCGCTGCTCGGCTCCTCCGGCCGTCCTGCCACGCTGGGCTCGCACGTCGGAAGGAAGCATCACCACACCCTGTTATGTCTTACTGCTTACAGCTAACAGGGGGCTCAGTCCCTTGGTCAGATCCGTTCGGAGCCCTGCCTTCTCTCGGTCAGCTCATTCGCTCTTGTCCATCCTTCTGGCAGCCTCTACCCCCTGCACACACAGCCAGCCACCCTCGGCAGGGCGTGGGCACCGACCCCGAGGGCACATCCCCATCCCGGGCCGGTGTGGGGTGTCCCATAACTGCTCCTCAGCCACCTGCAGCCTGCAGAAGGGGCTCTGTGGCCGGATTTGTGCCGGGTGCATGCGGGAGGATCCTCCTGCTCGGGAGGAAGGCGTGGCAGTGACAGCAGTGGAACCTCTCCCGTGGCACAGGAGGAAAATGCCCAGCAAAGCCACCTACCGTCCAGAGGGGACTTCTCTTCCGCGTTCTTGTCCTCCTCGGCCAGCATGACCTCCTCTGGAAAAGGAAAACCGGCCAGGGTCAGCCTCAGGCTCCTCACAGCCCTGCTCCGACAGCGGCTGGTGGGGCAGCAGGAGCCTGTCCCGGTGCCACCCAGCCCACCCCGGGGCCGCCCAGCCCATCCCAGGGCCGCCCAGCCCAGCCCAGGGCCACCCAGCCCACCCCCTGACAGGGTCTGCAGAGCAATTCATGGCTCAGGGCTGGGTTTCTCAAGGAATTCACAGAATCACTGGGTTGGAAGAGACCTTCAAGACCATGGAGTCCAACCCAGCCCCAGCACCTCAACTCAACCCTGGCACCCAGTGCCACATCCAGGCTTTGTTAAACACACCCAGGGATGGTGACTCCACCACCTCCCCGGGCAGCCACTCCAGAACTTTATCACCCTTTCTGTAAAAAACTTTTTCCTAATATCCAACCTAAACTTCCCTTGGCACAGCTGGAGGCTGTGTCCTCTGCTTCTGTCAGTGCTGCCTGGAGAAAGAGCCCAGCCCCAGCTGAGCACAGGCACCTTTCAGGAGCTGTAGGGAGTGATGAGGGCACCCCTGAGTCTCCTTTTCTCCAGGCTGAGCACCCCCAGCTCCCTCAGTGGGTCCTCACAGGGTTTGTGTTCCCAGCCCCTCTCCAGCCTCGTTGCCTCCTCTGGACACGCTCCAGGTCCTCAAGGTCCTTCCCAAACTGAGGGGCCAGAGCTGGACACAGCACTCAGGGTTTGGCCTCACCAGTGCCCAGTGCAGGGGCAGAATGACCTCCCTGCTCCTGCTGGCCACACCATTCCTGATCGAGGATTCCAAACCAATCACTTCCTCTGTGGGATCCCTCCTCAGAACCTCCCACGCCAGGTTCTTCAGCAGCTCTCATCCCCAAGGCACCTCTGGAGACCAAGGACCTCCCTCCAGACCAGGCAGGACCACAAATCCCACAAGCCCCAGGAAGGTCCCTCATGGCCATCCACGCTGGAGACAGTTTGGGGAAGATGCTCCACACCCATCACTGCTCTTTTGTCTCCAAAAAATCGGGATTCAGCCACGGGGAGCAGAGTGGTGGCACAGAGTGAGAGCAGCAGGGCCACACGGCAGGAGAGTCGCTGTCACCACAGAGCCATCGCATCAAATCTTTGTCCAAATAAAATCCACAGCAAGTTTTCCATGGGGGAACTCTGCCTGGCACAGCGATTGCAACACCACCCTTCCATTCCTCTGCAACTCATCTCCAAAATACAACCTTGCACTGTCCTAAATTAAAAAAAAAAAAAAAAAACAACAACCGAACCAAGAAATACTAAAAACCAACCTCCCAAAATGGAATAATTTTTATCAATGTGAAAAACAACCCAACTTCCTGAGGTTTCCCAGGCCATGCCATCCCCCTGGGCAGTTTGCAGCATTGTGCCAATACTTGAGACTGCACTCAGAACCACAGATTTTGGGTTTGCTGCTGGAAACTGATGTGGGGATCTGCTAAAGGACAACCCAAAGCAAACAAAACAGCTGGTAAACTCCAGACTTCCTTCTATTCTCATAAATGGCAAATTCACATGCCTGTAATTCCATCAATGTGGGCTCTTACTAAAACATCTGACACCATATTCCCACCAAATTTTGCTTTAAAGTCCATTTAAGCCAGTCTAGATGGAAGAGCAACTTCAGAAAAATAAATACAAACAAACCAGAGGCCAGACATCAAAGTGTGTAGCTGAGAGCTGTCTAGAAGGATACCAGAGGGATCAGCCTTATATAAGCCTATATAAGCCACAGAAGCCTTATATAATCTCTTTATTAATCATCTGGGAGAGAGAGGGAATGATACTTTAATAAGACAGCAAAATGAGAAGGCTGAAAAATAATACCAAGGGCTGAGGAAGGCTGGAAAACCAAGCAGAGGGGAAGGAAATACAGAAGTGCAAAGTAATGCACCAGAGATGTGAAAGAAAGGAGAGCTGAGCAGGGTAAAAATGTCAGATGAGCTCAAAGCTGCACTTCAAAAGGTGTAAAGTCCTTCCAAAAACCCACAAGTTGTGCCTGAAATCCCCGCCTACAATTCAGGTGGTTTTCAAGTCTTCTTAAGACAGGTCAGAAGAGTGAAATGGGCTTTTTTTAGACAGTTCAAGAGAATTCTCTGACCAGCCAGCACCTCAGACCAAAAGGTTCTTCTCAAGTTCTCCCCAGGGAAAGCTGCACTGATATTTGGGGGCTAAAATATGGGAGGACTAAAATGACAATTCCCATTCTGACTGCCCTGAAACACGAGGAAGGGATGGGAGATCCTTCCCAAAGGCTCTGCTATACTGGATTCCCACCTACAAATTACTCTTACAAGACAATTCTGCAAACCTTTATCCCAAATTCAGGGTCCTGGATTGGTGCTCAAAGAAACCTCCATCCATAAACACAGCTGGGCTCAGTTTTGCTGTTCCTTTAAAATAACCCAACCTTTTTTCACCTCTGAAATTCCCTCAAGCCTCGCTCTCCTCCCGCAGCACTCCCAGGTTCTCTCCCTTGATCATTATTCCTGTCTGCCTCGTGTCCTCTGGGAATCCAAAGGACCACAGCTACCCCAGGAGGTTTTTAAGGCTAAAAAGAGAGCTCAGCAGGTCACTGAGCACTGCCAGGAGGGGTTTTTCACCAGCCAGCATCCTGAACAGAGGCTCAGGAGCTGCTTTGCCTTTAGTCACCCCTAACAGAGCCTGGAAGGAGATAATTTGGCACCTGAAAAACTCCCCAGAAATGGTGCCGCTGCATGAGGAGAAATGTTCAGCAGAGAGATGGGACCAGATCAGCAATTCTGAGCCTCCAAACAAAGGCTCAGGGGCTTTGCCAGGGTATCAGAGCCAGGGGTGTCTCAGCAGCAAGAGGAATTTTTGGTCATTAAGTGCTGGGTTGGAAATAAAGGCAAAGCAGCTGAGAAAGTGGTGCCCCTTCTCCTCCTCTTTGGTGTGGGGAAAGAGGACATTGGGGGCTCAAAGGAGCAGCAGATTACTGGAAATAACAAAGACTAAATGAATTTAATTTCTGTCTGGGTAAACAGAAAAAGTTGATAAAAATGCAGCCCTCAGAAGTGGCTGTCACACCCTCGCAGGGAGCTCTGCTTTCTTTGTGGCAATTACCCTGCCTTGGCATCTCGCTCGGGTTCTTTGCTGGAGGTGTCTGTTCCCATCTCTCTCAGGGGCTCAGGGCTCTGTTCTTCTAAAGAAAGCTGAAACCTGAAGTTCAGAAAGCTCTGCCATGCCAAGGGATGGCCTTGAAGTTACAGAGGGCTGGCAGAGAGAGCTGAGACCATTCCCAAAGCCTGGCACTCCAGGAGAACAGAAGCTCACTCCAGTTTGGTGTGAAAAAGGTGGATTTGGAAAGAATTAAAATGCAAAAGACAAGAAACTTGATTAGCCCTGATTGGGAAGACTTAGAGTCTCTGAGCAAAGTGTTTTCCAAATGATTCATGTCCTTGTAAGATAAGAGAAACATCTTCAAAAGAATATTTGTGGGCTTATAAACCCTTTACTCAGTGTGGAGAACTTGTAGTTCCCTGTTCTCCAAAAATTCCAGCCTTGGAGTTCCTGCAGTTCTGAGTTCAGTGGAAAAAGCAGCAGGGGCAAAATCATTTGCATGGATTGCATTGCTTGGCACTTTTTAATTCCTCTGGAAAGGACAACTGCCTTCAAACTGAAGGAGGGGAGGTTTAGGTGGGATATTGGGAAGGAACTGTTCTCTGTGAGGGAGGGCAGGCCCTGGCACAGGGTGCCCAGAGCAGCTGTGGCTGCCCCTGGATCCCTGGAAGTGCCCAGGGCCAGGCTGGATGGGGCTTCCACCCCAAACCAGTCTGGGATTCTATTAAAATTCAGATTACTGACATTAATGAGAAACATTAAAGACACTTCAGAGTGGTCAATGAGCAATAACCACAGTGTCAAATTAAAATTATTGACTGAGGGGAGGTAGGGCACAGGTAAAGAGGTGATTTTAGTCACTCACACTTCCCTTGGTGCTAAAACAACACTTGAGACAAAAACCTGAGCACTACAAAGGACAAGGTCACCTCCTGTCCAGCTCCAGCAACTACACAGAATATGTAAAAATCTACAGAGCAAAAACCATCTAAGGATTAAGACATCATTTTGTGAAGCACTGGAATGCAGCTTTCCACTCTTCCTGCCTTGCATCAAAAATAAACGAGGGGAAAAAAATCAACAAACCAAATACTCAGGGAGGATATTAGAAATATTGGCAACCTGATGAGGCTCCAGGGGAAGAGAGAGGATTGGGCTGATTGGTTCTGGGTGCTCTAGAGCAGGAAAAAATAAGATGAAACAAGGTAGAGGGAGATTAGAGAAAGAAAAGTAATTAAAAGAACTCCTGATTTATTCCTCTCGCTGCAGAAAGGCAGCAGAATTAAAGTGAGGGCAGGACACAGCTCCGTGGGGTTGGTTTGGTTTTTAAAATCAAACTGAGTGTTAACACATGACACTCTCTGCTCCAAGAGTCAACGAGGTCAAGGCTGGCAGAAGGACTTAAAAACAATTAGATATTCCCAGGAATAATGACCAAATCCTCCAGAGTTCCATTAAAGCAGAATCCCAGGAGATTTTGCTCTTCCCTTTGTGCAAACAGCTCCTGCCTGGGGCTGCTGCAAGATTTCTGTCCGCTTCTGCCTGTCCCCCCTGGCTGGATCTTCCCCCTCCAATCCTGGAGAAGGAATTCCAGATCATTTCACAGCTGAAATCCCCAAACCAGACCTGGGAAATCCCCGTGGACGGCACAGTCCCAATTTTCAGTGCTTCAGTCCTAAAGCCTGGATTCTCTGCTCTGCTTTGCCTTCACGCTGCATTTTTATTCCAAGATTTTATTAACACTGCTAAGCTGATTTTAATTACTGTTATTATTCAGCTGTACAAGGAGGCTCTTTTATATTCCTATTGTATTCTCAACAATGCCTTTCCAGAGTATTTTTAACATTCCCTGATTCAGCTCTTTTGCATGCACTTCCCTGTTCCACAAAGCCTTCTGGATTGTGTGTTATTAGGCTGAAAAATGTGCATTTTCCAGCAGTTTCGCTCCAGATTGGTGTGGCATTTATTCAGTCCTGGCAAAAAAAGAAATGGAAGAGCCAGGAATTCCCACAGGGATGGGAACTGGAACAGAGGTTGACTGTACATTTTACAATTTCGCCATCCTAAGTTCAGCTGGTGATGGGCAGAGCAGGCCCAAAGTGACAAAAAGCCACCTTCAACCCTGCAGGGGAATTCTCACCTCTGTATTAGTGATGGAGATCAGGATTAAGAGACCAAAAATCACCAAGAGCCTTAAAAGCAAGACAGGATGAGAAAGGGAAAAGCCCAGACAACCCTGCTCCAGCCACTGGGCCAGGCAGGAATTAATCTGAGTTTGAGGCTGCACAGAAGCTGTAAACTAATGAGAAGATAAATTCTAAATGGAAAGGAAAGGGAATTCTTTATTTTCTGATTCCTCCAGAAGCAAAGAATGAAGGGTGGCTGCCTGAGTTGCTGCTCAACAGTCACAGTGAATAAAAGTCTGACAACACAAGCGGCCCTCGATTGTGACTCAGTGCAGTGCTACAAGAAATAATGGGTTTAAAGGACCACATAAACTGCTGATATTTCTATTTTACATTTCACTTGTAAAGAGCAAAGATGAAGCTCATCTGTCTAAAATGGCATTCAGGAATCCATTTGAGAAACCAGCACTTCTTTTCCTCCCCATCATTGTTTTAAAAGGCCTTTTCACTTGGCTCAGATGTTGAAAAGCAAGCAAGGAGGAAATTACCCCCCATTTCCTTGATGCTGCATGAAAGAATTGACTGTGGTTATGTCAATATATAAATATCAGCTGCTCCATAAGGCAGGAAGGTTATTGGTAATCGTTGCAGTCTGATAAAAATGCTATTTTCCGTTAAATTAATGTGTCTGGGTCCTGGTTAAAGTTGCTCACGCCTTGCAATAAAGAGCAATGTTCAGTTCCAGTGGTTATAAATCAATGTTAATATGGGCTGGGGGGAAAGTCGTGCAAGTGATCTTTGTAGCTCATAAAAAATGCCACTTGGGTGGGTTTTACCAGCACAGAAAGAAAGGCTGATAAACCAGCTGGGGCAGGGAGTAAATAAAACAGAAATTACTCATGGAAGGGAACAGTTCCCCTCTGTGCAGGCTTTGGGCACTCACTCACTGTGGATGCAACAGCCTGATCAAAAAGTGAGAAAGCAAAGCTCGTTTTCTCGCTTTCTGACCAGGCTGTTGCATCCACAGATCACTTTTTCTATTATCCTGTATTAGAACAATTGCTTTGATCTCAGCAGTAAAGCTGGCTCAGCTCCTTTAGTTTTGCTTAAACCAAACCGAGATCTTTTTGCAATAACTTTGGTGCAAACGCTCAGAAAAAATTCCAACAACACCAACAAGTGCTGGCCGGGCCCTCCCCAGGCTTGGCCACACCAAGGACTAATTCTGAAGCCCACCACCAGACCTCCCCTTGCCCCAGAACACATCCAGGCAAGCCCGGGAGATGCCTGCCTTACCTGCTTTGAAGATCCACTCCAGGTAGCCGTTGAGCTCGCGCTCGATTTGCTGCTGCCTGCGGAGCTTCAGGAACGCCCGGCGGTTCTCCACCCGCTCTCGCTCCTTGGCAAATTCACTGCGGGCACACAAGAGAGGGAAAATCCATCACAGGCAGCCAGGGCAGGCACACAGCCTTCCCTCGGCCTTCCAGAGGAGTTCAGGGAGCCTGTGGAGTCCAGGATGGGAGGAGGGAGTGGAAAGCACAGCAAGGGACTCATTGTTGTCCTGGTGCCTTGAGAAGGCTGACCTAGAACAGAGACTGGACAGAGCTAAAGAATAAAGCAGGGATTTATTCAAAGGATCTCCTCAATGGATGCACCTTGGGCAGCACAAGAGCCCAGCCAGGGCTGCGCCCAAGAGGAACCAAAATGGTCCCAAAATGCACGAGCGCTCCCGGGGTCTCTCCCTTGGATCAGTTCTGCTCCATTTGCACCTTGCAGTTCATTGTCCAGTTCCAGCTTTAGCCCATGCACTCCCATCCTGTTTGTTTTTCTCTCCTCAGCCCACGGTGTTTGTGCTCCTGGGCTGAGATTTGAATCATTTGTCCTTGGTGCCCAGCTGGAGCAGGAATTGTTTTGTCTCCCTGCTCTGTGCAGAGCTCACCATCCCCTGATGTGAAGCCCAGACCCACACACTAAAGCAGCACAGAATGTGAAAAATAGAAAAGCTCAAACCTGAGGCATCAGTCCAACTAATTATTCCTCAGCTGCCTCTCTTATCCTGAAAAAGACCTGAAAAATTCCATGTGCACACACCACAGCCAGTCATGAAACACAAATTATCATCCTCAACGCTAAAAACCATCCTCCAGCTCTCTCCACAGCACAATCTCCTCTAGAAGCCAAGATTGTCACAGACATCAGCACTTTTCTAAAGGGATCTGTTCTTCCCTGTCAGTCTTTCTTCACGTTTTCCCAGGCTTGGTGATTGTGACAAGCACAAGTCAAATGAGAACTGGGTGGGGATGGGTTGAGGTGAAATAGCCCAGATGTCCTGGGCTGAGGGTAAAAATGATCCTGCTGTTTGCTGAGATCCCATGGAAATCAAGAGTTTGGATATCATCACTAGAACAGGGCAGGCAGAAAGGACAGGTCATCCGACCATCACAGGAATCACGTCCAAGTACATCCTGCCAGTCTAGCTTGAAGAGAAGGTGAGAAAAAAGTGCAGCCACCAGCCTGACAACCCACACTGGGGCCTTCCCCAAGCTAATTCCTGGCACCTCTGGAATGTTATTTTCTGGACACATGAAGGTGTCCAGCTGCCATTTATGGAGTTCTGACCAGCCCCTGCAATCCCTGTTTTAAGCACTCACTGGAGTGTCTCCCACAGGAACTTTGTGTGGATAAATGTGGGATCATGAGGCTTCAGTCCCCCAGCACATCTTAACTCTTCTTTGTCCTTCACACCTTCACTTTACAATTAATTAATCAGCTAACTAATGATTTTTACTAAAATCCCACCTAATCAACCCACATATGCTCATCAAAAGCCAACAAGGAGGAGGAGCTGGGAAAAGGGTGGAAGAATGGGGGGAAAAGGAGTTCCAAGTGCCAGGGGCAGCTTTGTATTCCCAATCTGCAGCTGCTCCTTCAAAGGTGCCACTTGTGCTTCGTTTGGTAGGGATGTGACCCATGGAGAAGGGACTGAGGGAAGACCTGGCACTGATGGGAGGGCTGGGCTGGAATCTTCATTTTGGAGCCCATCCCAGGCTCCTGACTCCCCTCTCCTGTCCCCACCTGCCAGGACAGCCCCTGTCCCCATCCTCGGAACAGAGGGAGTCCAAACACAACTCTGAGCTGACAGCTCCTCCCTGACACTCAGCACATCCTCAGGGTGATCCAGATCCTGCAGTGTCAGCTGTGTCACCCCTCTTCCCTTTTCATGCTCTCATTCCTGCTTCAGCCCCTGCTGCCTGGGGCCACAGACCTTCCCTCAGTCTGGATTTGTGTCTGGAGCAGGAGGAATGAGATCAGGCAGCACGAGGTGACAACGTGCATTTCATTTTCCAGGAGTGGCGTTGGGGGCTGGCGTCAGCACAGGCTTCCCAAAGGAGAGACAGCAGCAATGGGAAGTTTCCTGGAGGACCTCCGTGGGCAGGAAGGACAGCAGATGAGCCATGGCACTGCTCCCTCACCCCTCAGGAGCAGCAAAGGGAGAGCTCTCCTTGCAGAGCTTTTCATCTTCTGCCAGGTCCTGTCTGGCCTGAGGATAGTAAAAGTTACCCAGGACTTGTCCCTTTTATCACAACTTTATATTGCAAAGTCACAAAACAGAAAGGACCTACAAGGATCAGAGTCCAAAATCTCAAGTGGAAAGTCTGTACTTTAAAAGTGTAAGAAAATGAGGGAGAAACTGCTGGAAGTTGCAAACCTTCAGCAGTTTCTGTACAGCCAAACACAGATCTCTCAAGGCACCAGTGAGGGACATTGTGAGGTTAAAGCCACCTGTGCCCTCCTGCTCCCTGGAACTGGCAGCTTTGGCCACCACAGAATCCCAGAATTGTTTGGGTTGGAAGGGACCTCAAAGCCCATCAAGGCCACCCCTGCCATGGCAGGGACACCTCCCACTGTCCCAGGCTGCTCCAAGCCTTGTCCAGCCTGGCCTTGGACACTGCCAGGGATCCAGGGGCAGCCCAGCTGCTCTGGGCACCCTGTGCCAGGGCCTGCCCACCCTGCCAGGGAACAATTCCTAATTCCCAATATCCCATCCATCCCTGCCCTCTGGAAGTGGGAAACCATTCCCTGTTGTCCTGTCACTCCAGGCCCTTGGAAATTGTCTCTCTCCATCTTTCCTGTACCTTCAGGCCCTGCAGGCCACTCTGAGGTCCCCCCAAAGCTTCTCCTGTGCAGGTGAACAATCCCAGCTGTGCCAGCCTCTCCTCCCAGCAGAGCTGCTCCATCCCTCTGATGCCCCTGGTGCCTCCTCTGGATCTCTGCAGCAGCTCCAGCTGCTCCCTGTGCTGGGCCAGGGCTGGGGCAGCTCTGCAGCTGGGGTCTCACCTGAGCACAGGGCACAGGGGCACAATCCCCCTGCCCTGCTGCCCACGCTGGGCTCAGCCCAGGGCAGGGGCTTCAGGGCTGGGGCAGCTCCAGCTCTCACCCCCAGCACCCCCAGGTCCCTCTCCAGGGCTGCTCCAGCTGCTCATCCCAGCCTGGATTGGTCCTGGGGGTTCTCCTGACCCAGGGGCAGCTCCAGCACTGCTGAAACCTCCTGAGGTTCCTGTGGGCCACTGCTTGAGCTTGTCCACACCCTTGCCCAGGCATTGCTGTCGAAGCTGGGAATGTAACTTCCAGGAGAAGGCAAATCCTTGAGTCCCTGCCCATGAAATTCCTCCTGAATGCTCCAGAGCTGCTGCACAATCAGGTTCAAGACTGGAGGGTCTTGATTTAGGATCTTCCTGGTAAGAGGATCTCCACTTGTTCCTTCTCATTTCAGGAGATGGTAGAGAGGTTTGGTGAAGCTGGGACTTGTGAAAAAGAGGGTTTTCTATATGAAATGAAATAATAATGATGTGTGTCTCTTCCACTACATCCATCACCATTCAGGAACTGAAATATTCCCCATTTGCTGCAACTAGAAAACTCCCAGAATTTCCCTTTGAGAGCTCTTCAACAGATTTCAGAACACATTCAAAGAAAGGGGGGGGGGAATGATATCAAAATGCCTTATTTCATCTAAAAATATTTCAACTGAAGTTTCCCTGCCAGCTCCAAATGAAAACACAGAGACCCTCATGGGAAGGGTTGGGAGCAGTAAATAGGTTTCCACTTTTATTCAGTATAATTCCCATTTATGCCATTGACTTGCAAAAATCTCCCAAATAAGGAAAGACCTGAGCAGGAATTTGCTGCTTCCTGCCCAGTTTTACCCCCAGGATTTTTTTCAGAGCTGGTTTTTCACCCTTTGGCCAGTTCTGGAATGTGTAATGATGTTTTTTGTGAGGGTGGAGAGGTCTTGGCACAGAGCACGTGTGGCTGCCCCTGGATCCCTGGCACGCCCAAGGCCAGGCTGGATGGGTTGGGAGCAGCCTGGGGTGGTGGAAGGTGCCCCTGCCCACCTTGTAGCTGATTGCACAGAGACAGCAGGAACAAGCAGGATTCCAAGGCAGTGCATCCATCATGCAAACCACATCCAGTCAGGCTCCACGTGTCACATTTTTCTCCTCGAGAGTGGCTGGTGCTTAATGTCACCAGGAAATGGATGGTTGCTGCTTTCCACCTTGGTGGGTGGAGGAGGGAAATCAATCTCGCTGTGAAATATGCACTGAGACAGCCACTCCAGGGCAATACCAGAGCCCCCCGAGCCACACAAGAGACACAGGCAGCTCCTAAATAACCACCAGGGTCAGTAAACTTAATAAACTAATGAAATTCTTACAACTGCTTTATCCACGTTGGCCTTAAATTAAAAATCCTGTCACACCAAAGAGGGATAAAAATCAACAACCCACAATCATCATCCCCTGAGTGTGTGATTAACTTTCCTGTGTGACAGCAGAGAGCTGGGATGGAGCATCCTAAATTCTCCTCCTGTTTTGGCTTGCATGGCACACGCCCAGGGCAGCGGCAGTACAAGACGGATCGCATCCTCAAACCTCTGCAATTTGGGTTTGCTGCTCAGAAATCAGCCAGAAATGCTTCCCACTGGCGGGGAAGAGGCAGAGAGAGAGGAGACAGCACCGCTGTCATCCCTACGCTAATAGTGCTGCTGATTAGCGACTCGTAATTACAGCACAGGTAATTAGCTCCTCATTGAGAAGGATCCCACGTTCAGATCTCAGGAAATCTCAGACTCTACACGGCAGAGCAGCCGCCATCCACGGAGTTGAAGTGTTGCTGAGCAAGCAGCAGATCTTGGAAGGACTCTGCCAGCTACTCCTGGAAAGCAGCTGCGAAGAACTTTTGGAATTTCAAGTCTTCAAATTAACAAAAAAAAAAAAAAAAAAAAGCTAATGAGTTTTAGGACTGGCTTGGTCTCCAGCCTGAGTACATCCAAGGAATGCAGAAAGCTGGGCCTGGATGGCAAGTGACACTTCAGGAGCTGTGGGGACAGCCAGTCCTGCCTGGATGTGGGAAATCCAGGACTCCTCAACAACTGACCAATATGATCAAGCAGAAGCCGTTTATTGTTTACCTTACACACATTTTTATAGATTCTACAAATGGCTAAGTACACACTTCTTGATTGGTGCCTTTGTCTCGTTCGCTCGTTTTCTGCCTGCATTCCTCAGAGTGTGTGATTGGTTACAGTCCAGGTGTTTCACAGTCCTCTGTTACCCAGCTCTTGCTGTCTTGGTAGTCAGTTTTTCAGCCTCTTCTTTCTTAATTCAGCACAATTTATGTTCCAGTAGCCTTGACAAATTCCTGAGGCTTTGATAACAAACTTAGAAGCAGGCTGCTGGTGCACACTGTGGCCTAACCCTTGCAAATACATTACAACACCTGGAGAAACAAGGCTTGATAAAGCAATGGATAGCAGGTGACACCTCAGGAGACACAGGGACAGCCACTCCTGCCTGGAATAACAAGGATTCCATAGAGCAATGGATGGCAAGTGGCATCTCAGGAGGCATGGGGACAGCCAGTCCTGCCTGGAGGAACAAGGATTGATAAAGCAGTGGATGGCAGGTGACACCTCAGGAGCTGTGGGGACAGCCAGTCCTGCCTGGAGGAACGCAGTCCTGGGCAGTGCAGAGCAGCCAGGGCATCAGATCAGGAACCAGGCACCCCAAAGGCACCCACCTTTGGAGTTTCTCACTGAAACTCCTGAAGGAGAGGAGGAAAGGCAACCACAGCAGAGGCTGAAGTAGCCACAGCAGCAGCAGGAGGCAAGGGACAAGGGGAAGGATTGGGGGAGAGGAGAGAGGGATTTCTTCCCTGTGGCACACAAAGCTGGGAGAACGTTGGTGAGTTAGAAATACACTGTTAAAAGTTAGAAACTTGGCTTGGGGAAGAAAAATCTGAATAGAAAAGCAGTGCAATTTCCAGCTGCCTGGACACGACCCAGAGCTGGGAAGATGCAAACCCAAGAGGACAAATCTTAGCTGGCACTTTGCACCCATGAGGGCTGCAAACAGAATGACAGGAGAGCAGCAAAAACATGGATTTCTTCCCCGTAACATCAGATCTTTACTGCAGCAAGGATCAGGAAAAGTTCAGGATGAGCTGACTTTGATTATTCTCATCCACAGACAAAATCCTTAGCAATCTGCAGGCAAAACTAAAAATAATTTGATGCCTCTGACTTACTGCTCTGAAAACATGAATAGAGATGAATGTGGTGTATTGTGAAATCACTGGTTTCAAATAGTCCTAAAAATCAGGACCAGGTCACCACTGAACACAGGCAAAGCATCTTGATTGGAAAGGCCCCATGGAACAAGAAGGGAAAGCATGGAAATGCACCTCATTTGGGCAAGGAAAAGCCTGAGAGAGGTGAAAGGAAGCCCACCTGTGGGGCACAGAGAGAGCACACTGAAAACTGCTGGAACGAGAGGAAACCAAACAATGGATTCACCTGAAAAGCCAGAATTTTCTTATAATTCTTTTGTGCTGGTGACAGTTGGCACCTCTAAGAGAAGTTTTACTGCAATTTGCTGAAAAGTCTGAGTTAATTAAAGAAGGAAAGCCCAGAGGCCTGAGCTGACAAAGCTCTGTGGCTCCTCAGCCGCCCCAAGAAACACATTTTTGTTTCTATTTCACCTGGAGCTGCAGCCAGCCAGGATCCCACTGGGAAAGGTCCAGACTGAGCCCAAAGAGCTGCTTAACCCATCCCAATGTCCAGTGTTGAGGAATAAGCACTGGCTTCATCAATCCTGCACAGGGAGAGCTGCTCCTGCTTCCCCCTCATTGCTCTAAAGAGGGGAATCTCATCTCTCCTCCAGCAGCCGATAAGGGATGGGAGTATCTGGAAAGAATGATCTCTGAGCACCCAGTCAGGCTTCAGAGTCTCTTTAATCACTGCCTCAGCCACAAGAGGCCTCAAATGCAGGCCAGAGATGGGAAATGTTCTGTATTTCTGGGGAGAGAAGGGGAGCAGCACAGAGGTGAAGCCTTCAATCCATCTTCCTCCTTCCTTTCCTTTGTCTTTCCATTCTGCTTTTGCCAATTTGATTTTGATTCCCCCAAATCTGATTTGAAAACTGCAAGTGCCACAGCTGGGCAAACCTGGCTGGAATGAGGCACCGACAAAGGGAGAAAAAGGAGTTCAAAAGCCCCATTTATCTCCTCGCCTCAGCCTGCTGCAATTGCAGGATGAACCTCTGGTTCTGTTCAAGTTTCCACTCCCAGGACAAAGCAGAGGCCCCATGAAATTCAAATTTAGGTCTCCTCTGTATCATTTTTGTATTCCAGGCTTTGATTTCCATTGTGGCTTAAGAGAAGGGCAAATAAAGGAAGTGCAGCTCTCCTGGACTAACCAAAACCACAGAAGGAGCAAAGGACCCACATTCAGTAGGATCAGTCACTGCTCTCTGCCCCTCCAGCAAGAAACCAGGAAAGAAAAATTTCTCACTCATTTCATCTTTGCAATGATGGCTTTGTTAAAAAGGATGGTGAGCAAAGAAAAAGAGAAAAAAGAATTCTGCTTTTTTCTTCTCTTTCCCCTCCCTTTTAAGCACGGCCTTGGAACAGACTAAAAGCAAGGAGGAATCCAGAATCTCATCTCTTTCCATGATGCAGCTCTTCTGCTGCAAATAATTAACACCAGGCAAAGTCAGATCGCAGCAGGTACCAGTGGACTGGGAACAAATGTGCAGGGAAATGAAGGATTGTCTCTGTAATGAGGGGAAGGAGGACAGAAGAACACTTTGCCATTGTGACAAATTAATCAGCACCGCTCTCCTCCAGCCTCTGCACGTCTTGCAGGCAGAGGTTTTATGATCTCAATCTGGCAAAAGTCCTCAGGATGGGAAAACTTGTCATGAAATTCAGCAGGGCAAGTCCCTGAGGCAGCCAGGGTCAGGGAGGTGGGGATGGGGCTGTGCTGCCTCCCAAGGAGCTGCTCCAACGCCACAAAAAACCTCGGCGACCCCGGGACAGCAGAGACACAGAGATCCCCCAGGGAGCCTGGAGCACAGCACAGGGAGGGTGTTTGGTGGGATCAAGCACCCAGGCTCCCAACTGCTCAGAAAAGGGTGAGAAAAATAATTAAATCCCCTTTTCCCTGTCCCTTTTTCCCTGCCCCTTGTCCCCTCGAAGTGCCAGCACAGCTGGAGCTATGTGCCCTGCCAGGCTCTCACCACAAAGCTGCTGCACCCATTCCAAACATCTCCCCAGAGTCCCTGTGATCCCCTAGGATTTTAACTTTTAAATATTCCATACATTTGTAACCCTGCAGTTCTTTAGTGTGTAACTCCAAACTCCACACACAGTGGGAGCTGCTGCTTTCCCATTTTGGGCAGACACAACAATTCCTCTCCAGGCCTGGCAATCAAGGACACCTCACTGCCTCAGGGCCCAGAGATGGAAACAAAAGTGAGTTTTGGGGGGAGCAAACCTGGGGTGAATGACTTCATTACCTGAAGCTGTAATTGGCAGATTAACCCCCAATATGCAAATGGACCAAACTTATAAAAGTGTGAAATCCGTGACCCATCGTCCATTTTGGGTGTAGGCCCTTAAGGGGCTTTGTCAGCCTGAAGTGTACCTGAAGTGCCTTCAATAAATATACCTGCTTTTTATTGCCTTAATTCTGTCTGGCCTCTGTTTTTAGGTAGCCTGAAAAAGACCTCACCCACCCCAGGTGATCCCACAAAACAGAGGTGTGGCACATCCAGGGCAGAGCAGTTCTGGGGAAAGCACAGCCCCGGCCTCACGGAGCGTCTCCAGCTCAGCTCCCACAGCCAGATGAGTAAACCCTGGCAGCAACCATCACTCTTCACTGCCTGGGCTGGAAATACCTCAGGCTTCACCATAAATATTTGAGGACATGACAAGCAGCATTTTTCACACTCCAGAGGCGCAGACTCCCAGGATCCCAATGCATCACTCTGGGAGCGTGGCCTCTCAGGCCTCAGTTCCGGCTGTCTCACCACCCTCAGCGCTCCCCCCGCCTGAATCTGTGCCAAAAAGCACTTAGCCTTGAAATAAGTTCAATCATCTTCTTCCCAGCATCCCAGGATAACGTTTATCCTCTTTGCATTGTGTAATCCAAAGCATCAAAACAGTTCACCAATGTATTGTGTGGCATCATGCAGCTCATTAGCAGGCAAAATTAATACCCGAGCTGTAGGAAACCCCATAATCCCAGCAGGCTGTGGGAAATGCTGGGAGCTGGGATGAGGGCTGGGAAGGGAACAGCAGCAGGAGGAGAAAAACAGCATTGAAGAGGCTGCTGAGGGAGGGTACACCGGGAAGATGGGGATGGGATGGGGTATGTCAGGGCAATGGGTCCCCGGCCAGCTAATAATTGACATAGATTGAATGTATTTCAGAAGGCTAGTAATAATTTCTTTTAAGAAACCCATACTTTTATACCCTAGTTTGTTACAGGTGGACTTAATTGGTCCTTGACTTAAAACACATCACCATTGGTTAATTAAGAAACCACCCTTTGGTAACCGAATCTCCCTAACACATTCCACATGTTCACCACAACAGGTGCAGCAGGTTAAGATAAAGAACTGTTTCTCATTCTTTTCTCTGATCTTCCCACAGCCTTTCCCAGAAAGGCCTGAGAAAGTTGTGTTTCTCTCTTGAGTTGTGGCCAGAGAGCTGCTGCCACAGGGGTTGAGATGGGGATGGGGTTGGGGATGGGATGGGGTGCCCAGCCCTTGGGGGCACAGGGCAAGAAACCAGAATTAAATCAGAAAAAGATTCACTGTGGGGCAGCACTTCTCAACTGCATGTGGGGATTTTTGCCTCCTCGCTGCAAACCATGGGCAGAGTTCAATAAAAAATTCATGGGGATCATCCCAGGGTGTGTTGTGGTCACAAGGGAAGCTGTGACATCCCAAGCAGCAAATGAGCCTGTGTTTGAGGGACACAGGAGGGCAGCTGGGGTCAGCACCTCCTGCCACGGTTTGCAGCCAATTTTTCTTTTTTTTCTTTTTTTTTTTTTTTTTGTGGAAAAGTTGTATTCCCCTGTATTGCTGCCTAGATCACAAACAAAGAGTTTACAAATTAGTTAATAAAATTAACTTCCCACTGCAGTCAGCACAGAAAGATGTTCCAAGGGAAATACATTATGGACACAAATTCCTAAATATCTTCACCACTTCAGTTGTTCCTCTCTTAGAAAATGCCACCTCAATTTTTGGGAAGTAAGGTGCCCCATCTTTTGAAACAGGGATTGCATCACCCAAGGGCCTGGAGGGATGGGCCAGCAAAACTTGAAGCAGGTGTCAAATCTTCTAATTGCACCTAGTTTTCAATGATTTATTTTTATCACTTATATTTTCCCCTTTCTTGTGTGTGTCTGTGACTGGGGAGTCACCCCAGCACATGGATGGGCAGAACACAGCCATGTTCTGAATTCCAGAATTCCACAGGTCACAAGCAGTAAGAAATGAGTTCCTGGATGTTATTGGTATCAAAAGGGAGAGGAATTTCTCCTGCTGCTCTCCTGGCCCTGTGCAGCACTGAGCTCCCAAATCAGCTGTGACACTCAGCAAAAGCTCTGCAGAAGGAAATAATCTGTATTTTTCTGCTCTATTGGGTTCTTCAGGGCTGCTGAATTTTCTTGGTTCACAGAAGAACCAAGCATCAGGGAAGGAAAATGGAAAGGGAAGGAGTAGAAAGGGAGGAGCAGGGAGGAAAATCCCCCACAAGGGACACAAAACCACTGCTCTAGAGAATGCTGAGTCCTGATGGAGAGCCCCAGATATTCCATTAAACCAACCAAACTTCCTGGATTTCAGGAGCTGCTTCAGTCACAGCTCCCTTGTGCACTTCTGACCACTGCACCACTCCAGGAAATCTCATTCCCCCTGGAAAACAACACAGAAATCCCTGTATTCCCTGTATTTCTGTGATACTGTTTCTGTATTTTCCAGTGCTATCCAGCCTGGCAAGGAGGAGCTGATCCCAGTTTCCCCAGTCAGAGTCCCACCTTTGGCTCTGGGAAAAGCAGGTCCAGCCCAGCATCCACGGAGAGCCCGACATGCCTGTGGCACCACTAGGAATTACTGAGCTTCTTGGATCCCACCTGGGGCCTGAGACTGCGGCTCATTTCTATATTCTGTCTTTTCCAAACTTCCACATCTCCCATCATTTCCCTGCCTTTGCTGCTCCTACAGAATCATGGAATCCTTCAGGTAGGAAAAGGCCTCTAAAATCAGCAAATCCAACCATCAGCCATGGCCCCAGGTGCCACTTCCACACATTTTTTGAACACTTCCAGGGATGCTGACACACTGGGCAGCCCATTCCAATGTTCCCCGAGCCTTTCCATTAAAAAACTCTTCTTATATCCAACCAAAGCCTCCCCTGGCACAACTTGAGGCCATTTCCTCTCATCCTGTCCCGTGAGTCCAGAAGAATCAGCAGAGAGAGAAGGTTGTTTGCTCTTTATTTCAACACAGGTTTCATCTCTTGTTGCACATTTTGGGAGCAGGTGATTCTGGGCATCCCAACGGGGTCAGTTTTCCAAGATTTCCTCAAACAGGCAATCCTAGGAGCCAAACCCACTCAATCAACTTTATTTAATTGAAGCGGGGGGGGGGGGGTGTTGCCAGGAGTCTCCATTGCAGGAGCTGGAGCTGATGCTGTCCCTGGGGTGTGATGGCTTTGTGTCCTCGGGTGAAGCTCTATCCTATGGAAGTCAACTTCTCCATGCCTTTTTCCATGCAGAAATCCAGGCAAACAATAACTTCAATTTCTCCTTTTTTTCTTTTTCCTTTTTTTCCATTGTGCTGTCTTGGCTTTGGCTGCAGAGCACATTGACAACAGTCTCTGCTTTCTGAGGGGCTTTCATTTTTTCTGGTGTCTTCTTATCCCTCCTCCATTGGGATAGACAATCATGGAATGGTCTGGCTTTAAAAGGACTTTAAAGCTCATCCCATCCCACCCCTGCCATGGCAGGGACACCTCCCACTGTCCCAGGCTGCTCCAAGCCCTGTCCAGCCTGGCCTTGGACACTGCCAAGGGGCAGCCACAGCATCTCTGGGCCTCCTCACACTCACTGGGAAGGATTTTTATACATTTTATATCTTTTTTCCTTCCCTGCTCAGCAGCTCCAAGCCCACCAGGAGCCCTGTGCTCCACACCTGTGCTGTGATGTTTATTTCCTCAGCCTCTCCCCAGGAATTATTCCAGGCAAGGATGTCAAACCACTCTGTGAAACAGAAATTAAAAGCTCCCCTCTGTGAGGAAGTATTTCTCATCCTCACCACTAACATAGGGAATCCTGCACAGAGCTGTGTTTTTAAGAGGAGATACACATTTATATAATAATCATATTTTGCCCCAAGCAACAAGAGGCTTTCAGGAGAGTCAGAGAGAGGTCTCCAGCTCCTGCTCACCAAACCCCTTTGATTCCAGCACAAAGGAACAGGAGCCTGCAGGAT
The DNA here is from genome assembly GCF_015832195.1 of Motacilla alba alba. Classification (NCBI taxonomy): domain Eukaryota; kingdom Metazoa; phylum Chordata; class Aves; order Passeriformes; family Motacillidae; genus Motacilla; species Motacilla alba. The sequence goes on along the minus strand of NC_052032.1, from coordinate 2,280,823 downwards.
TTTGGGTTGGTTTAAATCCCACTGTGGAATGAGGGAGATGAGGCACCTAATGAACACACTCAGCCTTTCTGGGGGAATCCCTGAAAATCTGCCCTCAGACAAAGCTTCTGATACACCAGGATGGCCTATAAATGGATTTGATCAATTATAAATGGCTTTGGTCAGTTATTGATCAGTTATAAATTGATGAGATCAATTATTGATTGTGATGATTATTTCTGCAGTGAAGGGTGTGACACAGCCTCACCCACAGCCCTCTCCCCTCCTCAAACACCACTGCACTGCTGCCCACAGCCTGTGCTTTGAGGAGGAAAATAATAACAAAATAATACAAATCAGCATTGATATGTTCTTTGGAAAACACTTTCTCCAGTCACTCTAAAAAGGCAGAGGAAAAGTGCAGCACTGAAGGGCTTTTACCACACAGCAGCAACAACTCATTTTTTCTTCCCCTGCTGCCAAGAGGCAGAAGAACATCCAGATTTTAATACATTTCTATGATCTCAAACACCTGCATGATCTAAGAAGAAACTCAGTGCAGAATGAGGTGCCAGAGTCTGAGAGCCTTATAGTCCTGGAGTGTGCTAATTCCAGATCACATCCCCCCAGATGCTGGGAATGTTCCAGCTTCAGACTTGGCACCTTGATTCCTGCAAAGGTCCAAACCCAAAACTCAGCTGCAACAAACACCAAATCCCTAGCTGACCCCTGGGTTTGAACATCAAGGGACCAGCATGTCCCCAAAATCCAGGCATTGGCTCAAGCAGGCAGAGATCAAACAAACAAAACAAGTCAACAAAAAAATCAAATGCAAGAAAACGAAAAAACACCACCAAAAAAAAATCCCAAATCTGAGATCTTTTAATTGCCTTGAGTTTGAGCTTCCCCTTTCCCCAGGCTACACAACATCATTATCCACATTTCCATGTCCTTCTCCAGCATTTTGTTGGTACCAGCAGGTTCCTGATGGCTTTTCAAGGCAGCACAGAAGTGTTGCCTGCACTGACCCAAATCAGTCTAATTCCACACAAAAGTACACTTCACTCTTGGGTCTGGATTCAGAATCACCTCAGTGCAGGGTTTTTCACCAGCCTGTGCCCCCCCCCCCCCCATCCTAGGACTGTACAGAAATATCCCTGTGCAAGGAGAGGACAGGGTGGGGTATGTAGGAAGGGGACACAGCAAGATGTGTCTCCCATCTCTCTCACTAATATCCCCCCAGTGCTAAAATCAACACATCTAACACATCTTCCCTTTGAATATCCAGGTGGGAACAGAAATTCATGAGTGCCTTACCCTGATAAGACGCCCAGCACCAAGTTGAGCATGAAGAAAGAGCCAATGATGATGAGAGGGATGAAGTAAAGCCAATTCCAGGTGTTTCCTGCAGCGTCGTTTGTCTGGAAACAAAGGGAAAAGGGAGAGACAAACATAAATATTATTTCACCTTGGAGAGCAAATACTGCCCAGAACCTGCAGAGCAGAGGAGATTCCCCTTGGAATTCCATAGGAGCATCCACCACTGATGTCCTGGTCAGTCCTGCTGTGTTCACCAGCTGAAATTCCAGCCAAAGAACTGATTGTCCCAACATCCACCCCATGGTTTTTCCTCAGCTCTAGTTGGAAGATTCCACTGCTATCTCTGTCAATGACCTGATGAAGGGAAGGAGATCACAGGTGACACCAGGCTGGGTGGGACGTGGATGTGCTGGAGGGCAGCAGACCCTGCAGAGGGGTGAGCCCAGGGTAGATCCATGGGGTCACACCACAGGCTGAGGGTCAACAAGGGTCCTGTCCTCGGGTCACAGCTCCAGACTGGGGCTGGAAAGCTGGGAAAGGCCCTGGGGTGCTTTAGCAGTGGCGGGACATGAGCCCAGGTGTGCCCAGGTAGGCAAGAGGCCAATGGCACCCGGGCTGTCCCAGCCATGGTGTGTCCAGCAGGACCAAAACAGTGACCATGCCTGTGCTGGGGCACCTTAAATCCTGTACCCAGTCCTGAGCTTCTCAAGAAGGACCTTGAGGGGCTGGAGCATGTCCAGGGAAGGGAACAGAGCTGGGGAAGGGGCTGGAGCCCCAGGAGAGGCTGAGGGAGCTGGAAAGGGGCTCAGCCTGGAGAAGAGGAGGCTCAGGGGGGACCTTGTGGCTCTGCACAACTCCTGACAGGAGGGGACAGTCGGCGGGGGGGGGGGGGGTCGGGCTCTGCTCCAGGGAACAGGGACAGGAGGAGAGGGAACGGCTCAGGCTGGGCCAGGGGAGGTTTAGATTGGATATTAGAGAAAATTCCTGTATGGAAATGCTGCCCAGCCCTGGCACAGCTGCCCAGGGCAGTGGTGGAGTCCCATCCCTGGAGGGATTTAAAAGCAGTAGGGGACATGGGACATGGGCTGAGGGAATGATGACCTTAAAGGCCTTTTCCAGCCTAAACAATTCCACAACTCGGGGCTGACCCTGCTGCAGGACCAAACCCCATTTTTAGGTGGCCTAACCCTGTACAGGCTCTCTCTCCTCCCTCCCCAGCTCAGCTCTAACTCCTAGCACCACATTTCCGTCTGAAGGGAGCCACTCCAGCAGGGAACCACAGCCTTCCTTAAAGCTGGGCTGCAGTTCAGGCAAGAATCTGCTCACACCCAGACAAGGAGCTGCAAGAGACCCAGGAACTCTGGAATGGTGGAATTCCACATCTGCTCCCTCAGCACCTTGGGCTCCTGCCAGCCAAACCTACCCTGAGCAGGCAGCAGTGGCAGATGAACGGGAGGGAAGGGTGGTGCAGTTTATGACAAAGTTTCTGCATTCATCAGCCACGAGGGAACTCTTTGGGGAAGTGCTGAACAGGAAAATGCCACATGGCCATTGACAGAATCCCAGTGCTGAGGAAAATGCAAATTCTTCTCTTGTGCGGGAAGAATGCAGCAATCTGAGGATCTGATGTTGGGAGGAAGGAAAGGGAGAAGGGGAGCAAAAAGGAAAGCAAAAACCTAAACACATTCTTCTCATCCTTCTCCCTCCTCCTGCAGAGGGTAAAAAAACCAGGAACCCTGAGCTCACCTCCCTGCCCAAAAACAGAGCCTACAGAGAAGAGCTCAAACACCACCTGGCAAAAATGTCATTAATTCTGATATTGCTGCTTTAACTTATTATCTGTGATGCTTTTTGGTCACTCTTCCCAATCATATTCCCAAGAGTAATTTTGCTTGCAGGATTCACAGAAGGAAATGCTTTAAACGTGCTTTACTTCAGCCATGCATGTACCTGGTGCCACCTGAAAAGTCTCTATACAAGAAGTCACCCAATAAACAGGCAAAACCTCCATCACAGCATTTCTGACAGGTGATAACATTTATTGCACTGATACAAGTAAATTCTTGCATTCTCCCAGTCCTTCCGCAGAGGGTAAAGAAAACCAGGAAACCTGAGCTCAGCTTCCTGCCCCAAAAAGCTGCCCTCAAACACCAACTGGCAAAAACTGTGCTCATTCTAACTGATATTGGTGCCTTTAATTTATTATCTGTGCTGCTTTTGGCCAGTGTTCCCAATCATATTTCCAAGAATAGTTTTGCTTGCAGGACTCAGAAAAGGAAGCACTTTCAATGTGTTTTACCTCAGGTGTGCATGTACCTGGTGACACCTCAAAAGTCTCTGTATGAGAAGTCACCCAACAAACAGCAAACCCCAAACTGTCAGAGTATTTCTGACAGGTGATAACATTTATAACATTTATAACATTTTACATATCAATGCAGGGGGCCCCCAGCCAGGGAGTAATGTGCTCTGACTCCATGATTCAGAAGGCTGAACAATTGCTTTATTAAGCTGTTCTATATTACACTACACTATACTATTCTCTATACTATACTGCTGAACTATACTATACTAAACTATACCATACTAAAGAAAAACCCGTGACCCTTTCCAGACAGTCAGGACACAGCTTTGACCCAATTAGTCAATCAGTCCAAACAACCATCAGCAGAGTCCAATTAACGAACTCTCTTCAGTAAACAATCTCCATAACACATTCCACATGTGCCAAACAACAGGCGCAGCAAATAGAGATAAGAATTGTTTTCTCTTCTCTCTCTGAGCTTTCTCACTGCCTTCCCCAGGAAAAATCGTGGGAGAGAGAATTATGTCTCTCTCTGTTCAAAGACTATGTGAATATCACAATTCATATATAACATTTATAGCACTGACACAAGTAAATACCCCCGAGATTTGTTAATAGGGTGCATGTCTGCACAAATCCTTCCTCCAGGATCAAACACGAGACCAGCATCTCCTCAAATAGCAAGCACCACTCAGGAATGGCTGTGTCAGTTGATCAGTGACTCAGAGGAGAGGAATGGGCACTCATCAACCTCACCACAACCCCCCTGCTCAAGGTGAGGAACAAATGGATCTGAGGAGAAACAGCCCAGAGCAGAAATGCAGGAAAAGCTCTGAGCTGCCCAATTAGGGTTTTAAAGGCCTTTGGAATACCTGACATCCCACCCCAATTCTTCATTCCCTGGTTTGGCTTTCCATTTGTTCTTTGCTTTCAGCTCTCCTTGCCCTGTTCTGCCCTGCATCTCTGCAGATGGGCTCACAGGGAAACTCCTCAGTGCTTCCTTCCCAACATGAGGGGAAAAGGAGCCAGCGATGATGAGAGGGATGAAGTAAAGCCAATTCCAGGTGTCACCTGCAGCATCATTTGTCTGGAAACACAGAAAAAGGAGGAGTGGGGAAGGTTCTGGGGCAATTTTATATTTAGGGTTTTATATTTAGGGGCTGTTCTTCAGCTCTCATCAATCAAACATCAAACATCTCATCAATCAAACATCTCTGGTTGCAGCAAGTAGATCACATCCAAGGAGGGCTCGATGGGTCCCTTCCAGCTCAGGATATTCCATGGTTCTGTGAGGCTGGGAATGCTGTCAGCCAGCCAAGGGGGGCTGGAGAGCCCGTGGGGGGAGCTGGAGGAAGGAACAGATGGGAGAAGGGAAAACCACAGAAACATGCAAAGGGAGTGCAGCGGGTTCACTGCTGCCAGATGATCGTTTATCATTTATTTCTCCATTTGAAGCCCAAACTTGGCGACAGATCCACAATTCCATGCCACGATCAAAGCCCTTAAAAACGAAATGTGTTGAACTACAACCAATTACCCACCCTTCCCTGAGCATTTGCTGGGTTACCTCCTGCTCAGGGCAGGGCAGGGCCTGGCTCTCTTTGCTCTGCCTCGCTCACAAGGATCCAGGACAAACTCCACTTTGGACGTGGAGACAAACACCAAGCAAAAGTGGTGACAAAGTGCTCCTGAGAAAGCAGAGCCTCCTTGGATGTCCATCACCTTTCCCAGTACTCCCAAGTGTGATAGATGAGCAATGCGATGGTTTACTCTCACAATTAAAAGGCAAATATCCTGTATATATGTTAGGAGAAGTTTTATAGATTTATAGTCATGTTTATGTTTTACTCCCCTTGTGTTGTTATCAGGGGTTGCCTGGGTTTGGGACATTTGGGAGGGTTGGCTCATGACTATGGCAACACCTGACCTCCAAAAACGATACAAGGAAGTGATCTCCACCACTGGACAGGGAGGAGGAGTCAATGGACAGAACTTTGGGAGGGGCTGAAGGGTTAAAAGGCCAAACCGCCGTTGTGTGGGTGAGCACATGGTGGGAAAAATCCTCTGCTCCTCACGCTGTAATATTGTCTCTATTCAGCCTTCTGCTGAATTTTTTGATAAGGTTTCAATAAACCTTTTAAATGTTTTGGGAGTCTCATTTCTCACATAAGCGAGCTGGAGCCCAAGCACAGGGTACAGCCCCAGCTCTGCCACAGAGAGAGGCTTTAACGACTCAAAACCTGTTTGCTGCCAGGAAAACCAAACTTCTTCCCCCAGGGAAAGCTCCCAGAGTCTCACAGGCAGCTCTGTCTGCCCTGAGCCCTTCATCCACAGAGCCACTGAGCTCCAGCCTCACTCATTAAGCAAGAGGAGCCAAGAGATCAAATCAATTTTTATGTTTCAGCTACAACATTTCACTGCTGTAACGTCTGGCCGTCTGTCAGTGCCACTTGTGCCCACAGAGACGTAACAGGAGGGCAAGAGAAATTAAATACTCAACACAAGGTGCCAGAATTACAGCCAGAAATTCAGGAGGGGCTCACAGGGGGCTCTCACACTGCTCCTGAGCCTTCTGGTTAAAAACAGCCATGGGAATCATCACAAGCACCCCCTGAGCTGTGCCCACACCCGGCCCCAGGAGTGCCCCAGGCATGGAAAGATCCACCCCAGGAGTGCCCCAGGCATGGAAAGATCCACGTTCTCTAAATGTGACAATACAAGGCTCCCACAACTGCACAGAGAGAAACTGAGGCAGCTGAGGGGCACTTTCAAGGCCACAGTGATCTCCACCTCAAATACTAAAGCCCACACAAACTCGGCACCCTTGGAGTGCTCTCCCTAACAGTCTGAGCTCTGCTCAGCCCCCAGCTGCTCCCACCCCTGACCTGGCACTTGTAGCAGGACACACCCAGCAGGTGAAATACCCAAACATCCTTGATGCCTTGTGCAGGCTGGCCTAGAGCAGAGACTGGACAGAGCTAAAGAATAAAGCAGGGATTTATTCAAAGGATCTCCTCAATGGATCCACCTTGGGCAGCGCAAGAGCCCAGCCAGGGCTGCACCCAAGATGAACCAAAATGTCCCAAAATGCACGAGCGCTCCCGGGGTCTCTCCCTTGGCTCAGTTCTGCTCCATTTGCACCTTGCAGTTCATTGTCCAGTTCCAGCTTTAGCCCATGCACTCCCACCCTGCTTGTTTTTCTCTCCTCAGCCCACGGTGTTTGTGCTCTTGGGCTGAGATTTGGATCATTTGTCCTTGGTGCCCAGCTGGAGCAGGAATTGTTTTGTCTCCCTGCTCTGTGCACAGAGCTCAGCATCCCCTGATGTGAACCCAGACCCACACATTAAAGCAGCACAGAATGTGAAAAATAGAAAAGCTGAAACCTGAGCACCACCCAGTTCCTAAATCCCCAAAAGCATCTCTCTAGCCTGTACCAGGTGACTCTACTCCATTGCCCACCCTGGAGCTGGTGTCCCTGCTCACAGCTGGGTGTCACAGGACAGCCTTTGTCTGTTCATTCCCTATTGATGCCTTTTTGGGATACCTAAAAACAGAGGCCAGGCAAAATTAAGAGAATAAAAAGCAGGTATATTTATTGAAGGACCTTCAGATACCTTTTGGTCAGAAAAAGCCCCTCAAGGGGATACACCCAAAATGGACGATGGGTCACGGGTTTCACACTTTTATAAGTTTGGTCCATTTGCATATTGGGGGTTAATCTGCCAATTACAGCTTCAGGTAATGAAGTCATTTACCCCAAGTTTGCTCCCCCCAAAACTCACTTTTGTTTCCATCTCTGGGGCCTGAGGCAGTGAGGTGTCCTTGATTGCCAGGCCTGGAGAGGAATTGTTGTGTCTGCCCAAAATGGGAAAGCAGCAGCTCCCACTGTGTGTGGAGTTTGGAGTTACACACTAAAGAACTGCAGGGTTACAAATGTATGGAAAAAAAAAAGCTAAAATCCTAAGGGATCACTCTACTGGCTCTGAGCACCCAGGGGCTCTCTCCTCTCTCCATGCACAGTGCTGGTGTCCCCAGGCAGTGACAGCACAGCCACTCCTCGAGGTGCGAGGATCTGGGAGGTAATTCTGGCAGCTGTAGCAGACTCAGAAGCCAAAGGCTGCTGTCCTGCAGGGGATTAAAGCCCTGAGCTGCAGAACAGGGCATTCTCCAGCACAGCACACAGCAGTTCCCAGCACCGGGCCTTTTGTGCGGTGCCAAGAGCAGAGCAGGGCCAGGGTTAATCCTCACTTTGTGCCCCAGGCACACAGAGCTGCTGAGGCCCCACTTCTCATGTTAACACGGTGGCAGCTGTGTCTGGTTATTAATTCATTCCAAGACACCCTTTGAAACAATCGACTTGAAAGCAGCCAACTGCTGCTTGCACGGTGCTGCAGAGCCCAGAAATGCCCTTTTACCACCTCTCATCTCCTTTCCTGCAGCCCTGGCCATCGCCCACCTTCCCAGGGCTGCTCCAAGGGATGTTTCCTCATCCCTGGAAGTGCCCAACGCCAGCTTGGATGGGGCTTGGAGCAACCTGGACTAGTGGGAGGTGTCCCTGCCCATGGTGGAGGTGGAATTAGATGAGCTTTTCCAACCCAAACCAATCTGGGATTCTCATTCTTGTCCCTGCAGGACCAGCAGCAGCTCTGCTCCAACCCTATCCCATCCCCAGGAAATCCCAAAAAGCCTGGCCTGCTTCAGCATTCTTCTCCCAGCCCATCCCCTCACTGCCTCCCCAGGGTCTCTGCCTGCTTTTGGCTCCTTGCTCCCCATCCCCAGGGAGCCTCAGGGCTCACCAGATCATCCCCCGGTGCCAGTGCTGACTCCATCAAAGGGAGCAGGAGGTGCTTTGGGAGAGGAAGGAACATCACATAAAATAACCTTTAATGTGAAAGACAAACAATTAAGGGGCTGCTATGTAAATGTTTCCTGAGTGGGGGTCAATAACAGGATTTAATTGGACAGATACAGCCAAACACCACAGACCATTTGCTTTTACCGTGTTTTTAATCAAAATACAAAATACAGCACGCCTAGATTTACTCATTGAATCTAATCAATGGCACAGCCTGACTTATTCAGGGCAATTAAAGGGTAATATTCCCTTAGTTAAGTGCTTTTGCACCGAGAACTCTCAGCTGTCTTGGAGAGATGAACTCTCTTCACCCTCTGTCTGATTCTTCACAACTCTCTTCCTCACCATTTCTGATAATTTGCAAAGCTATTTACGGGTGATTTATTTCTATCTGCTCCTATTCTTACATTTAAATGAACGCAGAAATTACTAAGAATAAAACCAAAAATATTTCAAGCATGTACAAGAGCACCTGGAACCTGCCTTACGATGAAAACAGAAGGAGGAAAAAAGCCTTTTTTTTTTTTTTAAGGCTTTCATCTTTTAAACCTTCTGTAGCCTTTCTGACCCAGAAACATCACCTAGCCCTGCACTGAGGAGGTCTCTGCTGCAATCCCCAGCCTCCCAGGAGGTGAAATTGGGTCACAGCCAGGTGAAAGGTGAGCCGCTCCCACCTTCCCCACATTCACTGCAGAGCAGTGAGAGAAATCCCAGTTCTCAAGAGCGGACCTGTGGATGCTGAGAACTGGTCAGAAACAAAAGTCTGATAAACTTTCCCAGGCATTGTTTTGTGAAGTTTTGTGAAAGTTCAGAGAAGGAGTTAAAACAATTCTTCGTCTTTGCAGCTGGTGTTGTTTTCTCCTAAGATGTTTACAGGAGCATGTTGTGCCTAATTAGCCAATGGTGTGAGGGATATTCATTGAGGACCAATCAGGTCCACCTGTATCATAATCCTACAAAAAGTGTGTGATTTTTAATAAAATTGCATTTAGCCTTCTGAGACCTTGGAGCCTATGTGTCACTTTATTCACCCATCCTCAATACAACAGTGACACTGACCCCACGTGCTGCTCCATACAGAGCACCAGGATCTGCAGAAAGCCTTTGCCCATCCCTGCTGAAATGCCATCTGAGCTCGAATCCAGCCCAGTTTCTCTGGATTCTGACTCTCAGCTGTTCCAGCCCATTTCTGGGAGCATCTGGTGCTCAGCTCTGCAGGGGCTTGGCAGCTGGGGCTGCTGCCTGCCGACCCTCCAGAGCCAAATTCAGCTGGCACAGGAACACCCCCATGGACACCCTGGGGCTGTGCCACCCATGGGAGGGACATGGCAGAGCCAGGGCTGCTCTGTGGGAAGAATAAAACTGGAATGGGCTTGTCTCAGGTGTAGCTGGGTGTGTGTTCTATCACCATCTGTCAGAGCTGGGGCAGCTCTCTGCTGTCCATGGGGCAGGTTTCTTTATCTCTGCCACAGCCAATCCTCCCTCCAGGAGATCTCTGCTGTCCATGGCCACTGAGTGTCCCTGCATGGCTGATCAAATTCCATCATCCCATGGGGAGATGCTGCGCCCAGGGCAGGAGCCAAGCATTCCTACCTGGATACAATCTGAGCCTGGAACAGCACAGCAGCCTCTGCCCCCTGCATTCCCAGAGGAGCAGCTTTCTTCTCCCTGCATTCCCAGAGGGAGAGCAGGCCCATCTCCAGCAGCCCTGGAGCTTCAGAGGAAAACTCCAGCCTTGTCCAGGATCCCTGCTCCAGCAGAAGCACAGCTGGCACTGCAGGAGGGCTGAGCCACCATGGAATGGCACTGCTGCCACCACCCTGACCCACAGGGGGTCAGCTCCTCTTCTGACTCTGGCAGTGCTTTGTTTTGTACTATTGCATTTGTATTTTTAATTTTCCTAGCAAAGAGCTGTTATTTCTACTCCCATATCTTTGCCTGAGAGCCTCTTAATTTCCAAATTATAACTATTTGGGGGGAGGCAGTTTATATTTTTCATTCCAGGGGAGGCTCCTGCCTTCCTTAGCTGACATCTGTCTTTTCAAAGCAAGACAGGCCTTAATGAAATTAGTGGCTGGTCCAAATGGTGCTCTGAGTACAGTGAGATGGGGTTGGGTTGAGGTTCAGAGCTTCCCCCACCTGGAGTCAGTAGGGTCAGATGAGTCAGAGTAGGTGCCACTGTTCAGAGAGGGAGGGAATTAAAGTGGAAGAGCCCCCAGCAAGCTGCAGCAGACTGGGAGCCAAGCTGAAACACCACTTCTTAGGATTTTAACCTGCTTATGTCTTCTGTGAGGAAAACCCCTCAGCTGGAGGTTTCCATGGCTGGAAGTGGGGTGGACTGGATTTCAGGAGCCTCTAAACTTCATACAAGGTCTAGACAACGATTTGAGACTGGAGACTGCCTTAACTGCACCAGGGGAAGTTTAGACTGGGAATTAGGAAAAAACTCTTCATTGAAAAAGGGATTGAGCACTGGAATGGAGTCATTGTCCCTGGAGGTGTTTAAAAAACACTGGATGTGACACTCGGGGCCATGGTTTCGTTGACAAGGTGGTGTTAGGTCATAGGTTGAGATCATCAAGTCCAAAGGTGATTTCCAGCTCAATTCTGGGGTTCTGTGATCTGATCTCCTTCTAGAGCACATCGTAACTCTGTATTTGTGGGGAATTTGGACACCAAGAAAGATCCCATAGCAGAAGAAGTGTTTCCTGGGAGCCCTTTGGGATCTGATCTCCTCCTAGAGCACATTATACCTGTGCCTTTTGGGGGGGTTGGACACCAGGAAAGATCCCATGGCAGAGGAAACATTTCCTGGGAGCCCTTTGGGATGGGGTCAGCAGTTGTAGGAAAAGCCCTCAGAGAGTCCCCAGCGGCCTCTGCCCTCCCCTCACACCAAAGCCCTGACAAAACCTGAACTCTGGGAAGACACTCCAAACCCCTGCACATTTACACTCAAATCCATGCTCTTGAGAAGATCCTCTCTCTTTGAGGTCTTTGAGCTACTCCACTCCTCCTTTTCACCTTCACACACACCTAGATCACCTCCCCCTTTAGGATTCTCATTTTCCACCTTTTATTTCCTCTGTCAGGACTCAGAAAGTGCCAAAGAAGAGTGAAGGGAGATGTAATTCCCTCAAATACACCAATCCAGAGTTGGGCTTTCCTCTGAAAGCATCCAAATGCATCAAATCAACACAAATACAAGAAGACTCTGGGTAAAATCCTCAAAGCTGGCAGCATTTTAATTTTGCACAATAGCAGTAGATGTAGGAACACATTTTAACTGTAGTTGTTGCAAGCAATATTAATGTTAATTCAGCCAAGTTTAAATAGAAGCAAATCCTCCCTTTTGTTTCTCCCCTTCTGCAGAGCTGGAAAGGCTGAAAAAGCAAAACCACTGCTGTTTTATGCCTTGATCCAAAGGCTTATGGCACCAATATATCAATACATAAATATGCTAACAGGGTTTCTTGATAAAAAATTCATTCTTTCCCCAGCTAGCATGAACTCACTCAGCTGCTTTATTCATGAGCCTGCCTGGCACTGGGAAAGCTCTGCCACTGTCAAAAATAACAGGCTAGCCAAGGGACTCTACCTCTTTTAAATGTTTTTATTTTGATTTCCTAGCCTCTCCTCCCTTTATTTTATTTTTAAACAGATGTGGGCTTGAATTATGGATGGAAACTTGGTGCAGACTGCTCCTGATGGGGACAGGTGAGTCTTGTTCAGGGTGAGGAACGGCAGCCTCTGCCTGGGGTTCTCCAGAGGAAGTTTTGCCCCAGCAAACACCTGCCCAGCCCCTCTCTGAGCCCCACAGGGTGCTTATCTGGAAGATAAGGAGGATTTCAGGCCAGGTTAGATGAGGCTTGGAGCAGCCTGCTCCGGTGGAAGCCGTCCCTGTCCTCAGCAGAGCTGGAACCAGATGATCTTTAAAGTCCCTTCCAACCCAAACCATTCTGTGATTCTCTGAGGATGCATTTCACACATTCTACCACAAATCTAAAAGCCACAGAGCTCATGAGAGCAAGTAATTCCAGCATGTCACAAAATGGGACTCAAGCAGAGATGCTGCAGGGGCAGCAGGTTCATCCAGCAAAACGACAAATATTCTGATTCCCACCAGCAGTGCCTCAGCCACCCGTCTTCAGGTTTCCCTGAGCACACAGGACTTGCATTTTCTGGGAAGAGACACAAGGAGCACAGGAGCTCTTGGGCTTGGGTGGTGCAGCTGGAGGGAGCACCTTGAAAAACAAATTCTGCTGCTGAGCTTGGAATTCTTATCAAGCACAAATCATTCATTGAGAGAACTCCTGCGTGAGTCAAGATGCACTTGGAGGAAATTCAGCACTCTCTGGACATGCTGTTCTTATCTGCAAAGGCTTCAGGTGTCTGAAGAGCCAAAGCTGTCCCCAGATGTGCTCTGAAAGTCATGAGAAGGGATAAATATCCCCGGGTATAAATGTATAAACACAGACACAGATTTAGAGCCCTGCTCACTGGCTGCTCAGGGACACAGGAGATTTTCTGTGTCTGCATTCAGACCCACACAGAGTTTTGCTGGTCTAGTGAGCAGAATAAACTTTTCCTGCCACTCAGCAGTCCCTGGGCCCTGCAGCCCCTTGGTCAGCAGGGATACAGAGCAATTCCCAGAGCACCACTGCAATCCAATACTCCAGCATTTGCTGCTTTGAGCAGAGGAAATTGTGGGGGAAAGGCCCAACATCATTGCAAATAACAACAGCCCTAAGGATAATGCACAGGCTTCCTCATCATCCTGATGCAGATCCAGACTCTTCCTGATTTTCCCTCTAAACATCACCAGCAAAGATTCCCAAGAAGTTTCCAGTAGCAGAAAATTGGTTGAATGAATTAAAGCCTTGATTCCCTGGTATAAAATCATAACCAAGGGCTGTTGCACACCTGCATTCTCCAGCAGAGGAGTGGCAATGAGCAGAGCATCAATTTATTTCAGTTAGGCCACCTTCTCATTCTTATCTTCTAATGAGACACCTCCAGCAGTTCAGCTTTTCCTTAATTATGAGCAAAAAATATCCTTGTAAGTAAATCTACAGCTCAGGAGCTGGAGCTGAGAGCTCAGTCCCACAAAATTGAGAGCACAGCAAAGCCCCCAGGCCAAGAGCCCTTTGTCAATGCAATCCCTACTCAGAACAAGATTCCAAAGGTCTTTTATCCCTCCTATTTCCGTGCTTCAGACAAAACAGAACAAAAAAAAATCAGTTGGGCATGATCCTCTCAGCTCCTTCTAAAGACATTTCACAAGGTTTTGTGAAGACATTTTAAATAAAAAGGACTCTCTGCTCTAGGAAAGAAAAAAAGGGTTTTCCTAACCAAAAGCCTTGCCAAGTTGTTCCAAATTTGAATGAGAACTGCCTGTGAAATTCCAAATTGAAGCGTGAAAATATTTACTACAGTGTATATTCATTAAGCCTGTAAAAAATTATGAGCTCAGCTCAAAGCTGCTCCTCTCTGGATTCCAGGAGGAGGAAACAACCTGGGAACAGGGATGAACAGCAAAAGTTTTGCCACAGACCAGTTAAACAAACCAACCCCAGAAGGGGCAGGGACACCCAGGGTTTTTTGGGGTTTTTTTGGGATGAGCTGCTTCCCACAGCTCCTGGGTGATTTTCCTCCCCTGCATGGGATTTGCTGGATTTTAGAATAATAAAATATTTTGGGTTGGAGGGGATCTTAAAACCCTTCTCATCCCTCCCCCTGCCATGGTCAGGGGAACCTTCCACCATCCCAGGCTGCTCCAAGGCCCAATGTCCAACCCAGCCTTGGACACTGCCAGGGTTGGGGCAGCCACCACCTCTGGGGCAATCTGTTGTTTTTTCTCCAAAAGATAAAGTTCCTGGCACAACAGAGCTTTTAAGAGGAAATTTTAAACCCATTTTTTAATTACAGCAACACTTTAATTATTTCTTGTGTTTTCACACACCATCCCTGGCAGTGTCCAAGGCCAGGTTGGACTTTGGGGCTTGGAGCAACCAGGGATGGTGGAAGGTGTCCCTGCTCACGGCAGGGTGTCTAAGGTTGAAAGATGTGGCTGGGGCTGAGTATTCTATCACCATCTGTCAGAGCTGGGGCAGCTCTCTGCTGTCCATGGGGCAGGTTTCTTTATCTCTGCCACAGCCAATCCTCCCTCCAGGAGATCTCTGCTGTCCATGGCCACTGAGTGTCCCTGCATGGCTGATCAAATTCCATCATCCCATGGGGAGATGCTGCGCCCAGGGCAGGAGCCAAGCATTCCTACCTGGATACAATCTGAGCCTGGAACAGCACAGCAGCCTCTGCCCCCTGCATTCCCAGAGGAGCAGCTTTCTTCTCCCTGCATTCCCAGAGGGAGAGCAGGCCCATCTCCAGCAGCCCTGGAGCTTCAGAGGAAAACTCCAGCCTTGTCCAGGATCCCTGCTCCAGCAGAAGCACAGCTGGCACTGCAGGAGGGCTGAGCCACCATGGAATGGCACTGCTGCCACCACCCTGACACACAGGGGGTCAGGGCGCGTTCTGATTCTGGCAGTGCTGTTTTGTATTACTGCATTTGCATTTTTAATTTTTTTTCTTCCCTAATAAAGAACTGTTATTCCTCCTCCCATACCTTTCCCTGAGAGCCCCTTAATTTCAAAATTATAATAATTCAGAGGGAGGGGTTTTACATTTTCCATTTCAGGGGAGGCTCCTGCCTTCCTTACCAGACACCTGTCTTTCCAAACCAAGACAACTACAAAATCAAGTGAAACCTCCACTTTGGGTTTTCTCAGACCCATTCTGTCACTCTGTGTCACTGCAGCCCCTGATGCAGCAGGGATGGCAGAGCACTGGCATGATCTGAAAGCACCCAGCTGCCTTTTTCATCCTGGGCAGGAAAGCAATTGTCAGGCATGTTCAGGGCTGTTTGTACCCTCGCTGCTTTCATGCTGTTGAGCTGCAAGTGGATTTCTTCAGCTGGAGGTTCTTTTTGGCAAGCCCCCACAGTTATGTTGCTGTTTGGAGAGGTTTCACCGCTTTTCAGAGAGCAATTGCTGCCTTGAAGAGACTCTTGAAGTTTGTCTGATATATGTCACTCTCCTGCTGTATATTTGAAATGTCTCCTATTAAACCTGGAGGTGGCCACCCCGCAGTCATTTGGAATAAATCTTCCCTGAGACATTAAATAAACCCCAGAAGATTCAGGGAGGTGCTTCAGCTCTTGCTCAGCCTCACACATTTGCTCAAGGGCTGCTCTGAGCAGGGTGATTTGTTGGAGCAGGGCTGAAATGTCTCAATCCTCTCAGGCTTGGAAGGAATGCCCACGTGGGCACGAGGTCAGCCAGGCTGTGTTCCCAGATGGATGGAGACCCAGGCGTGGGCACAAACGTGCAGCACTCTCACTCTTGGCATTTAAATATTCCAAAGCCATTTCAGCCTTAGGCTTGCTCCACACATTTCCTATTCCAGCATCTCTGGGTTTCTGAAAACCTTTAGAGGAGGAGAACCTTTCCTTTTAGAGGAGGAGGCAGGCAAAGCCTGCATTCCTTAAAAGAGCTGGGAATTCAAACAGGACCTGCAGCCCTCCAGAACCCAGGAGGAAAGCAGCAATAATGGCAGAACTGGGACTGGTGTAGGGCTCTTGTACTGACAGCTCACACAGGATCCATCAGCTGTGCAGATTCCTCCTTTCACCACATGCTTTCCTCTCACAGAAGCTTGTGCTGCTCGTTCAGTGCTCCACGAGGGATTTTTTCCCACAAATCCCTGGATGCTCACACCAATTTATTGCACTCCTGGACCGCCACACCCCACCAGGTCTCATCAGTAGCAAGTTTGTTACTGCAAAGCCTGGAGTGAGGCGTCTCCCTGGGGAAAAGGGAGTTGAGAAATCCACTCCATCTGCTGCTCAGGAGAGTTCGGACACAAAGCTCCAGGGAGGGGTTTAAGGCACTGAGAAATTTGGATATTTTTACACATATGGGTGGTAGGTGAGTCTGTTTACACAAGAATTTCTGAAATTTGAGATGCTGAGATGTCTGTCACACACCAGTGATCAGCTAAGTGAATGAAGGTTGACCTAAAAGGCAGATTTTTCTACATAATAATAAATCTGTCTGATACTCAAAAAACCCACGGGTTGTAACAACATAATGGAAGGGAGGAAGCTTAAGTCCAGCAGGAAACATGGATGAAATGCACATCTCAACTGACAAAATGTCTGCGTGCCAACAGCAGGGTGTAAGGGGGTCGTGGGGAACACACAGGCCACGTGTGGGCTCTTGTGGCATTCACATTCTCTGAAAAAATTCCTTCTCCCAGGGTTATTCTCCTGGGAAGCTGAAAGGCAGTGAGAGAGGCCTCAGAGAAAAGGAAAACAATTCTTATCTCATTTGCTTCTCCTGTGCTGTGCTCATGTGGAATGTGTTTGGGGATTGTTTACCCACAGGTGATTGTTCCATTGCATTCTGCTGGGAGTTGTTTTCACTCTTGGGCCAATCAGGGCCAAGCTGTGTCGGGACTCTGGAGAGAGTCACGAGTTTTCATTATTAACTTTTTAGCCTTCTGTAAGTATCCTTTCTGTATTCTTTAGTATAGTTTAGTGTAATATTCTTTAATGTGATATAGTATCATAAAGTAATAAATTAGCCTTGTGAGAACATGGAGTCAGATTCATCATTCCTGCCTTCGTTGGGGCACCCTGCAAATTCAATAGGCTCTCTCTGTTGGGATGGGTTCCACACATTCAGAACTCCCATTGTGGTTTTGTTGGGCTGAGCTGGTTTGGGATTTTTGTGCAAGGGTTTGGACACCCCTAAGTGTGTCCCTGCCTTCCAGTACCCCTTCTACAAAGGCCCCATCCTCAGGAGAGGTTTTCCCCTCCCTCCCCACCAGCCTTTCCCTCGCAAACCAGCCCTGCACTCAGAGCTGCTGCCAGGCTCTTGGCTGCCTGCTCCAAACTCTGCCATCACTGCCCTACTTTTCTGCAGATGATTGGTGATACTGAGCCACAAAATCAACAAAATCAACATTAACCCCACAGCTCCAGGCTGGGAATTATCATTTATGTGCTCGCTGAAGGTGGCTGGTTCTTATTAGCAAATTCAAATCACCCTAACTCGATAGCGAGTGCAATTGAGCACTAACAGCATTAGGAGATTTTTCTCTTCTTTATGGAGCTGCAGGGAGAAAGAGAGAGCACAATTACATCGTGGCACAGCTCAGGAGCTCAGCTCCCATCTCCATCACAGTTGCACAACACCAGCATGTGACATGTGCCCTGCTGGCTTTGTCCCCAGCAGGTCCCTGGGCATCTCCAGGAGCAAATGCACAGTGACAAGAGAAGTTCAGCACTGGTGAGCATCAACTCCCAAGGGTAATATCTCCCTAGGTCAGGGCTGGAGGGGATTTTACACCAGATCTGTGGCCCAGCTGTGAGGCAGATGCTGTGTGCTCTAAAAAGCTGAGAGATCAGAACAGGCTGTGCTGCAGACAAAGCCATGGTGACATTTCTTCACACACTTGTGAGCATTGCATGTTGCAGCATTCATTTTTCATCTGTTGGCTCCTCCCTTCCCACATGTGTTCTGTTTTAAGATTCTCCCAGAGGGTGCTGGGCACTGCCCAGGCTCCCCAGGGAATGGGCACAGCCCTAAGGCTGCCAGAGCATTTGGAAATCACTCCCAGGGATGCCCAGGGTGGGATTGTTGGGGTGTCCTGGGCAGTCCTGGTCATTCTTTCAGCTGTGATCCCCTGATCTCCACGTCTTCAAAGACCCAGCTGAATCCTGGGCTGTGGCCCAGGGGAAGCAGAGCACCCTTGCTCTCAGGTTGCTCTGGTGCAGCTCTCAATGCCAAGCCTGGCCCAGCACCCGCTCTCTTTTCCCGGTGCTGGTCCCTTCCAGCCCTGCATTCTGACACCCCACCTTCACCTGGAGCAAAACTTGATCCTTGGACATGATAGGGAATACAGTGCAACAAAGGAACCATGTCAGAAATGTGCTGTCAGATTCAGAGTGGCAAAACAAAGCCTCTCCTTGTGCTTATTTTCCTTGTTAATATAAGGAAAACCCTTCAGCAGCTTTTCCTTTTGCTGCCTGCTCACACTTCTGCTGGTTTAACAGCTTTGCTTCTCAATATTTATTCACAAGGAGAGTTGATCATGCACAGAGAGTGCTCACAGGAGACTGAACCCACCCTCCTAAACCTCCTCACACCACTGCTGCCAGCCCCAGGACACACAGACACCCCTGCTGCCAGCTGCAGGACACACAGACACCATGCAAACACACCATTTCTTCTCTCTCCTCTCAGTATTTAGCAATTGTGGGTCTATGGTTCAGTGGATTGGCTTCAGGTCACTTCTAACAGAGAGCAGCAGACCAACTGCTCATCAGTTGTACAAGGAGAGAAGAACAATCCCAGTGACACAGAGCAATCCCAGTGCCACCAGTGACACAGAGCAATCCCAGTGCCACCTGCAGAGTCACACAGGCTCTGCTGGAGCAGTCACTGTGCCACCAAATCAGCTGTGACAGTCCCCACGAGCAAAGCCAAGTGCAAACCCCTCCAGGAAGCCACAATCTGAGCAAAGGCCCAGCAAAAGGACACTTAAGTCACCTATAAGCCTTAACAGGCAGGTTTCAGAGGTGCTTAAGGTGTGGAGGTTCTTGAGCCCTGAGGAATCTCAGCCAGGGAGCAAAGAGGAACCTTCATCCAAGTCTGAGATGAGGGGATCTGTTATTTATTTCCCTTCTGTTTTCTGTAGCACATTCAAGCTGCACTCTCACACCATCCCCTGGGGGGTTTGCTCAGGAAATCACCTCATGGTCCAGGTAACCAGTGCTGGTCACATCCATACTCCTCCTGAGGAACATCACCTCGGATCCCCCAGCTCACGCTTGGAAGTGATGGAGACCAGGAGTCACAGGTTTGATCTTCATAAATAAACCTTTCACTGGCACAGGGTGTCCAGAGCAGCTGGGGCTGCCCCTGGATCCCTGCAGTGTCCCAGGCCAGGCTGGACAGGGCTTGGAGCAGCCCGGGACAGTGGGAGGTGTCCCTGCCATGGTGGAGGTGGAATGAGATGAGTTTCAAGGTCCCTTCCAACCCAGCCATTCCATGACTCTATGAAACACCCCAAAAAGACACATGTGAGTTCTCCAAAGTGGG
This sequence comes from Motacilla alba alba, assembly GCF_015832195.1. Taxonomy (NCBI): domain Eukaryota; kingdom Metazoa; phylum Chordata; class Aves; order Passeriformes; family Motacillidae; genus Motacilla; species Motacilla alba. The sequence continues at coordinate 2,261,205 of NC_052032.1, read as the reverse complement.
AGAACTCTTCTGCCCCTACAGCCCCAACACCACCTCACCAACAAAACCATCTCTGCGCTGGGCTGCAAATGGAACAACAATTACATCCCAGCCTTTCATTTCTGTATCTTCTTAGGAATAAAGAAATTCACAAAAAGGAATGAAAAATACCAAGTGAATCATAAGCTATTTTAATGCAGGGAGGGTAAAGTTCCAGTTGAGATCCAATTTAGGGTAGATTTATATCTTGTTTGAACTGTTCATCCCTACTCACAAGCATATTAGGTAAGGCCCAGTCCACAGTCTTGGAAGACTCACTGGACACCAATATTTGTCAGTAGGAAATGGAAGAAACATGAAAATCTCTTGCCATTAAGATCAAAAGAGAGCGAGGGTGCACTTTGACATTTCTCCCCCCCTGCAAGGAGCCCCTGCTTTGCAAAGCAAATTCCACTGTGGCGCTTTGAACTCCTGGAGAGGAAAGATGAAAGGTGAAAGCCCAGCTCACTGAAAGTCTGCACCGAGCTTTCTGACAGCTCCAGATGGAGCGCGTTTGACCCATGATTTTCTGGGTGCACAAACACAATTCCCAATTCTTTGGAAGTTCCTGGTGCACATCAAAGGCACTCACGGAGGGAACAGAGCAGAGCAAACCGTGCTGGCTCTGAAGGACAGCAAGGAGCCCCAACCCCTTCCCAATTCACTGGGGATCCCACAGAAAGCTCCGAGCTCCAAACTCATCACTGCCAGCTCCACAGTAGCTCCCTCAGGAAGGCTCCCAGCTGGCTCCTCTCTGTAATGAATGCTTAGGCTCAGCCTAGCAAAAGAATTATTTTGAGGAATTCATGGGCAGACCCAGAAATTTTCTGGCTTTTCTCACTTTGCAAAAGAAGGGAAACTTCCCATGGCAACAAGTGGAGGGTTTGATGATGGACAATAAGGTTCTTGCATGGGCAAAGCTGGGACTTACTGCTCAGAAAAGGAAACCAGAGTTGTACTATTGCCTCTTTAAAAGGTTTTCCACCTCCACAGAGCCCATATTAGCAACAGATGAATCACTGTCATTCACAAACACCAAGCATGTAAACAAGAGGATCTAAAATGATCCAGAAATTATCTTGATTTGAAAACTAGATCTGGAGGGGAAACAGGGCTCAGGAGGACTCAGATCCCAGGGCACCACAGCTTCCCCTGCTGAGCAGTGCCATTGTATCCTCCACCCCAGCAGAGCGATTTCCTCACCCAGACTCTGCCCTTGGAGTCCATCACTGGAAATATTCTCCCTCAGCAGCACCAACATCCCCCAGCTCCAGCAGCCCCTGGGTACTGTCAGAGCCCTGCTCAAAGCATGATAACAAATGCAGCAATTCTTGGCACATCCAGACACTTCATGTGGATAATGAATAAATTCACATTACGCGGGGGGTGTGTATTCTGTTCTGGGGGTGTGTATTCTGTCAGAGCTGGGGCAGCTCTCTGCTGTCCATGGGGCAGGTTTCTTTATCTCTCCCACAGCCAATCCTCCCTCCAGGAGATCTCTGCTGTCCATGGCCACTGAGTGTCCCTGCATGGCTGATCAAATTCCACCATCCCATGGGGAGATGCTGCGCCCAGGGCAGGAGCCAAGCATTCCTACCTGGATACAATCTGAGCCTGGGAACAGCACAGCAGCCTCTGCCCCCTGCATTCCCAGAGGAGCAGCTTTCTTCTCCCTGCATTCCCAGAGGGAGAGCAGGCCCATCTCCAGCAGCCCTGGAGCTTCAGAGGAAAACTCCAGCCTTGTCCAGGATCCCTGCTCCAGCAGAAGCACAGCTGGCACTGCAGGAGGGCTGCAGCCACCATGGAATGGCACTGCTGCCACCACCCTGACCCACAGGGGGTCAGCTCCTGCTCTGACTCTGGCAGTGCTTGTTTGTTTGTTTGTTTATACTATTACATTTGTATTTTAATTTTCCTAGTAAAGAACTGTTATTCCTGCTCCCATATTTTGCCTAAGAGCCTCTTAATTTCAAAATTATAATAATTCAGAGGGAGGGGTTTTACATTTTCCATTTTATAGGAGGCTCCTGCCTTCCTTAGCAGACACCTGTCTTTTCAAACCAAGACAGCCAGCCTCAGCAGCAACCTGTGGTGTCCCATGTCACCCCAAGGCCAGCGGGATGCTCCAGGTGAACACCACAAGCTCAAAGGGCCACCCTGAAGCAGAGAGCCCAGAGGAGAGACTGCCCCAGCACCAGCACACCAGATGCAGAACAGCTGCACCAACCCAATTATTGCTGAATCCACACTGCAGAGAGAGAGACACAGCTCCTGCCACCAGCCCAGCCTGGCACTGGGCTGGGCCCAGCTGCACAAAGTCAGTCTAGGGCATGTGGCCCCCTGAGCAGCATTGCCCCCCACAGTGAGCTGCTGCTGTAGCAGATTCTTCCCTAATTTTGTGGTCCAGAAAATGCTCTGTTCATGCTTGAGGGATCTCTGACCTCTCTGCACTGGGCTGGACTGAAAACCTGGCCACAGCACTGGGCTCCCACCCTGAGGAAAACAGTTGGGTTACTCTATTTTAATACATTCCCAGATGATGCTGAAGCTTGGAATTAGCAGGAGGTGCTCCATTTGCTGGAAAAAATGTTATTCCCCATCAACAGCTTTCCTAAACCACCTGTTGCTCCTTGGACACTTTTGAGCACAAACAAGCCACGGCTGAGACAAACCTGCAGCTCCCAGAGGAGCTTGGTTGGAGTCATTGTTCCAATGCTTTTTTGCTGCTGAGGCAGGAAGTTCTTTTCCCCAGCTTATTATTGAAGTATTTCACCCTACTGATGATTCAGCCTCTTTGCTTCAAGCATAAATCACCTCCCAGATAAAGCCTTGCTAGAACGCTTTCATGGGCCCCAATTAAAAGGAAAAGTCTCTGGAAGTATAAATAGTGGATCAGCATGGTAAAAATGGGCTGGGATTTGTGAACTTGCTTTCTTCTTGCTCTCCTAATTCCTCAATTTATCACAGGACAAGGAGTGAATATTTACAAGGTAGATTTCCAGCTGCAAAGGCTGTGCTGAAGCCTTTGATGCTGTGACTTTCTTAATCAGTAGGAAAGCTGGATCTGAACCACCTCTAAAGTCACCTCAGTCCTTTGGGAATGACTGAATGATCCTTCACAACAAACCCCTCACTATGACAGACCTGAGCCAAGCCATCACACCCCAGTCCCTCTCTCCTGAACACCCTTGACACCAAACTCCTCAGCTTGCCTGATGCCATCACAGCACAACTTTCTCAGCCTCCAGTCTGCTTTGAGGACAGAGCAAACCCTCCCAGATTTCAATGAATGCTGAACTGGTGAAGCACATCCCACCCAGTGACTGCTCCCTGACATCCCAGGAAAAGCCTGGCTGCCCTGAGCTCCCCCAGCCACAGTGCAGGAGGAGGAGGGGAGTGAGAACAGAGCCCTGCTGATGCAGGACAATCAATCCAGACGTTTTGCAGCAGGAAATGAATGGGCCATTAAGGCAGAAGTTGTAACCTCAGCCTTCCCCTAATGAGTCTCAGTCCCAGACTGCCTGGCAGCACAGGGATTTCGGTCCCAGCAGGGCTGGCTGCTCCAGCAGCACCAAGGGAGGGGTTTGTACAAGCAGGGGGACAAATCTACCCCAACCTGGGCCAGCCTGTGGTGCTGGCACTCATAGGAAAGGGTGAAGGAAGGGCTTGGCTAAGCCTGAGGATTAGCAGTATTTATAGAATCACAGATTTGGGTTGAAGGGACCTTAAAGATCATCCCAGTCCACCCCTGCCATGGCAGGGACACCTCCCACTGTCCCAGGCTGCTCAAAGCCCTGTCCAGCCTGGCCTTGGGCACTGCCAGGGATCCAGGGCAGCCCCAGCTGCTCTGGGCACCCTGTGCCAGGGCCTGCCCACCCTGCCAGGGAACAATTCCTAATTCCCAAGATCCCATCCATCCCTGCCCTCTGGCAGTGGGAGCCATTCCCTGTGTCCTGTCCCTCCATGCCTTGTCCCCAGTCCCTCTCCAGCTCTCCTGGAGCCCCTTCAGGCCCTGGCAGGGGCTCTGAGCTCTCCACACAATCTCTTCTGTGTCCATAGGGGAGGTGCTCTATTCCCAACTTCGTGGCCTCCTCTCAACTTGCTCCCACAGTCCCATGTCCTCATTATGTTTGGGGCTCCAGAACTGTGTGTTTTTCCTTGCTTTCATGAATTAGCAGGAGAAAAAGCTCCTTTTTGTTACTAATGCTTAATCACAGTTTACACAGACCACATCTTGCCTCCCATGGTCCCACAGCCTTTTGCAAATCTTAATTAAGGAAAAGATTAAAAGTAGGTCCACAGCTCAGCTCTGATGAGTATCCTGCATCAGGGGAATGCTGCTCTCCTTGAGGACACCAGAGCCTGGGGCTGACAGGGAAACTTCTCCTGATAAAATTTTCCTGACAAAAAACCATTTTCCTCAGTAGTGGAGAACTCAGTTGGTGAATCAGAGCTCCCTGAACAAGGGATAACCTCTGACACTCCCCCTTTGTCAAAGTCTCAGCATGTGCTCACTTACTCTACCAGTTCTGGATTCAAGGGGAAACATCTTCCAGATTCTTCCCAGTCTGGGCCCAGATCAGGCTGGTCCAAGCAGCATCCCTGGGCAGTTTCTGCACTACCTGGAGCAGGATGGATGGATTCCACCTACAGAGGAGTGGCCAGGATGAGGGAGGTAATTTCCCCCTCTACTCTGCCCTTGTGGGACCCCGCTTGGGGTTCTGTGTCCAGGTCTGGGGTCCTCAACATCAGCAGGACCTGGAGCTACTAGAGCCAGTCCAGAACCACGGAGCTGCTGCAGGGCTGGAGCCCCTCTGGAGCCAGGCTGGGAGAGCTGGGGGTGCTCACCTGGAGAGGAGAAGCTCCAGGGAGAGCTCAGAGCAGCTGTGGCTGCCCCTGGATCCCTGGCAGTGCCCAAGGCCAGGCTGGACAGGGCTTGGAGCAGCCTGGGACAGTGGAAGGTGTCACTGCCATGGCAGGGGGTGCAATGGGATTATCCCTTCCAACCCAGACCATTCCATAATTCTATGACTTCACTGCTGTTACCTCTGCACAGCCTGACAATGCAGCCACAAACACCCCATGGAGGATTTCCAGTCACTGCTGCAGCATAATCTGGGCTTTTGTCTCCTATTTTCAATTTGATGAACTTGGGGTAGGCACAGAAGACACCAAACCAAAAAACAAGTGGCCAGAAAGCAGCGCATGAGTGAAGCTGTGAAAAGGCCGAGGGCTGCCCAGACAGGATCTTCCCCACCCACAGCTGCTCTCTGTTTCCAACCTGCGATAGCACAGCCAGGTCCTCAGCAAGCAGAGCAGCACAGGGAGGGGGTGACAGCCCTCGGGGACAAGGGACAGGTGGCAGGGATGGCTCCTGGCATCACTGACTTCTGCTGAGTGTCCCATGGCACAGCACAAACCACTCAGCCTCCCCTCAATGAGAACATCCAGAGCCCCTCAGATCTGCCAGATCCAAGCATCAAACCCTGAGCTGGGGTCTCAGACACAACAAATCCAACTCTGCAGCTGCTCCAGGCACCTGCTCCCAATTAATGGGTATCCAGAATGAAACAACAACAGCTTCAATCAAGCCCCAAAATCAATACCCCCATAGTAAGCTCGGGGTTTTGCATGTGGTACGAGAGGAAGGTTGGGAGAAGATGATCTCATGCACCACATATTGATTAATCAATTCCAGCCAGGATGCTAATGGGCTTTTCTTACAACACTTGGCACCAGGAGGAAGGAGCAGGAATGCTGAATGAGAAGGGGAGAAACTGGTGGTGTGGTGAAGCTTTAGGGTGATGGGAGAAATCTTCTAGAGATGGCTTTAAGTGGTCAGAGACTGGGAATAAATGGAGGAACTAAGCAAGGAAGGGAGAAGGGAATAAATCACATTTATTGGCTCCAAACACAGCAGAATTGTACCTGGCAATTCACTGTGGCTGAGGATAATCCTTTCCTGTTGCTACAAAAACCCTCCCAGGAAGGACTGAAAGGGCCCAGCAGGGCTGTGGAGTCACAGATGAAGAAAACTGAGCACAGCATCAACCCTCCAGCCAGAGAAATAGGCTGAGGGCATGAGTAATGCCCAGCTTAGGGATTTTTCCACATAAACTACACCCTCAAATGAGAGCCTTGCACTGCCTGGAAGCCAGCAGAGGCTGGGGGAAATCATCTTGCTCTTTGTAAAATTGGGGAGAGCAGAACAGAGCAGCCAAGAGGTTGTGCCAGTCGTGGTCCTGCCTTGCAGGAGGCAGGGAAATTCAGCCTGGTGCATCTTCTCTGCAGCACACAGAGACATGCCAGGAGTGAAGGCGAGTGATAGGGCTTTGTAAAACTGGACTGGACTAAGCAAAACCAGTCCTGGAGCTCAGTGTTACAAGTTTGATCACCCAGTCAGGAGAGGAAACCTCCCGGTACAAAATATGAAGGAGTTGCTGCTTTTGCCACCCAGTTTTGTACCATTTGGATTTTCTGTGGGGCATTGTGAGGACCTGCTCCTCCTCACCCAGCAGAGCACAGGAGCACCTGGGTGACACCAACTCCTGCACTGCCACCACCCCACTGCCCCCACACATCCCATTGCAGCTGAGCAACTCTGCAGCCTCAAAGCACCACAGACTCAACCAGAAACAGACCCTCAGGAAAACAGGAATGATCCTCCTGAAAAGCAGGGGTCAGGAGGTGAAAACCACACAAATTAAATACTTTTTTCTTCCAGAATCATCTCTTCCCAACCAACCCCCCCAGCCCCAGCAGAGGACTCACGTTGTAGAGGATGTCAGTCCAGCCCTCCATGGTGATGCACTGGAAGACGGTGAGCACGGCGAAGAGAATGTTGTCAAAGTTGGTGATGCCATAGTTGGGGCCCTGCCAGTACTCCCTGCACGTGGTCCCGCTGTCACACTGCCTGGCAGGAGGCTCCTCTCCACAGGGAAAATCCCCCACCTCCTCACCTGCAGAGAGGGAAGAGAAGTTACTGATTAGAACTACCCTGAAGAGTTCCTGCTTGTTGGAACCATCCTGAGAAGTTCCTGCTTGGAACCATCCTGAGAAGTTCCTGCTTGTTGGAACCACCCTGAAAAGTTCCTGCTTGGAACCATCCTGAAAAGTTCCTGCTTGGAACCATCCTGAAAAGTTCCTGCTTGGAACCATCCTGAAAAGTTCCTGCTTGGAACCATCCTGAAAAGTTCCTGCTTGGAACCATCCTGAAAAGTTCCTGCTTGGAACCATCCTGAAAAGTTCCTGCTTGGAACCATCCTGAAAAGTTCCTGCTTGGAACCATCCTGAAAAGTTCCTGCTTGGAACCATCCTGAAAAGTTCCTGCTTGGAACCATCCTGAAAAGTTCCTGCTTGGAACCATCCTGAGCAGTTCCTGATTGAAAGCATCCTGAAAAGTTCCTGCTTGGAACCACCCTGAGAAATTTCTGATTGAAACCATCCTGAAGAGTTCTGTATTGGAGCCATCCTGAGAAGTTCCTGACTGAAACCATCCTGAGAATTTCCTGTCTGGTGCTGCTGCATCCTCCTGGCACCACTGCAAGGATTAAATTCACATTTTGGGTTTCTTTGTGCTGCTATGGACATGGAAAAGTCGTTGTGCCCCTGTAATCATTGCCACACTGCTGGGCTGTGAGACGTGGGTCAGTGGGGGGTGGAGCAGAGCCATCCCTGAAGTGCCCAAAATTCATAGTTTGCCATCTCACATGGTGGAATTGTTTAGGTTGGAAAAGACCTCTAAGATCACCTAGTGCAACCATCAACCTAGCACCACTAACCCATGTCCCCAAGTGCCACATCCACACGTTTTTTGGCACTTCCAGGGATGGGGACTCCACCCTGGGCAGCCCCTTCCAATGTCTGACCACCCCTTCAGTGGGGAAATTCCCCCTAATCTCCAGTTTAAACCTCTCCTGGAGAACTTGAGGCCATTTCCTCTTGTTCTGTCACTTGTTACCTGGCAGAAGAGGTTTCCAAACTGCAAATAATTTCTGGCTCATGACAGCTCAGTACATCTGAGAGGCCTGGAAGTGGTGTAAGAGCAGCATGAAAAACACACACACACACACACACACAAAATACCAACAAAAAACAAAACCCAAAATAAAGCAACACCACAAAAAATAAAACCAACAGTGTGGTAAAAGCAGGGCTTACGAACGACACACATTTCAAACACCCTCAAAGTGCTAAATAGTTGCTCTGTAACATTAAAGCAAAAGGGCACCTTCTGCACTAGTGCCAAATTTGGGGGTGTGGACTGCCCCAGAATTGCCCTGGTACAAATGTTCAGGCACAGCTGCATGAGGAGCCCCTGGTGTTACCCCAAGGCAGCACTGAAGGACTCCAGCTCCTCCATAAGCTCCACGTTTTTGCTCCAAACGGAGGGAAAGGATCCATGTAGGATGGAACTTCTCTGCTGAGTTTCACTGCAGACCCAAAGGAGGCCAGGACCATCCCAGCACCTTCCAGGCTCAGCTGGGAAGGGCTGCAGGCTGGAAAACTCCAGTGCTGGGTTTTCAGAGTAAGCAAATGTCACAGTCATCTTTTCTGGAAAAATCCCTTCACCCAGGATTCTTCTCCTGGGAAGTTGAGAAGCCTCAGAGAAAAAGGAAAACAATTCTCATCTCATTTGCTTCTCCTGTGCTGTGCTCGTGTGCAATGTGTTTGGGGATTGTTCACCCACAGGTGATTGTTTCATTGCATTCTGCTGGGAGTTGTTTTCACTCTTGGGCCAATCAGGGCCAAGCTGTGTCGGGACTCTGGAGAGAGTCACGAGTTTCCATTATTAGCTTTTAGCATTCTGTCTGTATCCTTTCTGTATTCTTTAGTATAGTATAGATAGTATTCTTTAATATAATATAGTATCATAAAGTAATAAATTAGCCTTCTGAGAACATGGAGTCAGATTCATCATTCCTGCCTTCATCTGGGAACCCCACAAATACAACAAGCAAATATCCCAAGCAATATCCCTGTCTAGAGAGCTGGGATTGGGGAAGCATTAAAGGGTTTCTTTAAAGGGACACGTTATGGTAATGGAGCAGCTAACGACACAAAATCCAATTCACCAGGGGGGAAAGCAGGAGCAGCACTAACGAAAATTAGTAATAATCATTCCACAGAGCAAAGCCTGCAGGAGGAAAGCAAAATTATCATGGTGGAGCAGGACAGAAGTGTGTGTAGATATATAAAAATATATATGTGACACTTTCCTGTTGACTCAAGACCTCAGTGCAGGGCAAACCTCCAGCTCCCAGATGGGTCACCACAGGCCCTCACAAGGGCTTGGTGAGAGAAGAAAATGCCAAAGCTGGCTCCTGCTGACCGTTTGTGAGTGTGCATTAAAAGAGGATCCAGTTTCATCTCGGTTTGGCCTTTTGCTGCCAGGGAATTCTCTGAAAATGCACTGCACATCTACCACAAAGAGGTGGGTGGGGGATTTTTTTCCTTTTTAAAACAGTGACCAGAACTGGCCCTTACTCCTCATGGCTGGAGAAGACAGAGAAAGGGGGAATCTCAAGGGAAAATAGGAAATAAATATGGTGCCCTTCTCTCCTGGAGCAGCTTTGGGGCATTTGGGCTGGGTCAGGTGCTTAAAAATAATCCTGTGTCAGCAGAGCAGGACCGCAAGGAAGGTGCAGGGAGAGGGGAACAAGACTGGAGCAAAACTGCCACTGAGTTTTACCCATTTTTCATTACAATATTGCCATGTTTCTGGCTCAGAACAGTCAGGCTGAAGGGGAAAGGCCTTGAATAACCCTTTGGCCATATTTTGGTGCCCAGCACCCCTTTGTGCTGCAGTTCCTCACTGCCCTACCCATGCTATTGGCTCAGCAGAGCAACACTTGCTGTTGACACCTCTGCTCGGTCCCCTCATGATGCACAGTTGGTTGCTCTGGCTCCTGATTCCAGGAAAAATCCCAGGGGTTTGCTCTCTTTGGGGATTTGGAACAGAAAGAGGCACGAGCAGCTTTTGCTCCTCCCATTTTCCACCCCCTACCAGAGGCATCTCTTTAATGAGTTCACATTTCCACCCTCAGACCAGTTTGGAGCCCGTGGTCTCTGCCCAGGCTCTTAATGCACCTCGGTGGAGATGAGGAGCACTTAGGTTTTCAAAAGCTTTGTGGGTTGCTCTGCTCCCAGGGGATGCAGTGCCAGGAAACCTCACCCCCTCTCCTTTCCAGAAACACCATTTCCTGCCTGGCAGCTGGAAGGGATGCTCAGAACTCGCCCAAAGCCAGCTCAACACCCCCAGAGCCCCTTCCCCTGCCTGCTGAGGGCTTTGGGAGCTGAGGCACTGTGCAAGAGGTTTACAGGGACTTCTGAGAGCCAGAGAGAAGTTTGATAAGAGGATCCACGTTCACCCCTGGAAGAATTTCCTACCAAGGTCGTTGACACAGAAACCAAGAAAGAAAGAAGAAGAAATAAGAGAAACCTGCAACTGCCTGTTCCAATAAGCACTTTGTTTGTCTCTGTGACCAGTGAGTAAAGTGTAAACCGATGAGTTTTGTAAGAATGTACAAAAAGCATGCATGCTAGAATAAAAACAGTTTGAAGCCCTCTGAAAATGGAGTGTTGTGACTGTCTCAACTATGACTGTATTGTGACTGTCTCAACTATGACAAGCCACAGCCCACAACGAGCTGGCAGCTGCTGAAATGCAGCCCGGGCAGCAGAGCTGAAATGCAGCTCGGGCAGCAGAGCTGAAATGCAGCTCGGGCAGCAGAGCTGAAATGCAGCTCGGGCAGCAGAGCTCTGGCCGTGCTCCCAGTTCCAGTTGGAATGCACCCAGCCAGCAAGAGGAGCTTGCACATGACATTAGCCATGACAAAAACCTGTCCTCAGTCCCCAAACCTGGCCCAGACTCTCTTGGTCACCACTGATGGCAGAGATGAGCGTGCAGGGAGCACACACAGCTCTGGGGGTGATGTTGGCCTTTTGCACTGCTCTGGGGAGGGAAGAAAATCCTCCCTCATCAGGTGTCAGCCGTGAGGGAGAGCCTCGGGCTCTGCCTGGTGCTGCCTCCTGCTTACAGGGGATGCACAAACATCCCCTGCCTTGTTTGCAGTCTAACAGACCCAAAAATGCTCCTGGCAAACCCCAACCTGCTCAGGATTCATCCTCACCTCAGCACGGACTCTGCTGCTCCCTCCACACCCATCCCGTCACTGCTGTCCCTGTCCCCTGTCAGCACTGCCACAGCCTCTCACAGGGGCCACACCACCCACAAAGGGACTTCTCCCTCCTACAAATCCAGTCCAAAACCTCCTTTCCTCCAGGAATTGCCAGGATTTTCTCCCAAGTCATAACTCCCAACTCTCCTTCACAACCTGCTTTACGTTATTCCAACATTCCACAGGAACACGAGGAAGAATCCCCTTTGCAAATCTCTGTGTACACGGAGTGTATTAAACTGCTCCCATCAGAAAGCACCGTGAGGGATGCCCAGAGATTTGGCAGGGCTGTTCTTTTATTACCATTGGATTGCATGGAAATCAATCAATATTAAGAGCTATTAGTGATAATGACTGAAAATACAAGGCTGTGTTTTAAAGAAAGTCGATTGCACCTTAAAATGCAATGGTTTGGAGATAAGAACAACATTTTAATGTGTGTTATCAGATAATAAACATATATTAACACCACTATAAAGGAATGAGGTGGAACAAGATAATTTTTAAGGTCCCTCCCAGCCCAAAGCATTCCATGATTTTATGATTTGACACCGCTGTTCTCAGCCAAGAATCTCTGGGATCATCATTCTCCACCTTCATCTTCTGGGGTCTATCACTCACTCACAGGCAGACACATCATTTACTCTTCACTGCCCAATTTCCCTTCTCTGAAGGTCATTTTTATCCTTTCTCCATCAAAGGACTCCTTGCTTCCCATCTATTGCCCTTTATTTTCTGGTTGCTCCCAGAATTTTCAATCTTTTACTATTCCACCCCAAAGTTTCCCCAGAACCTTCCCAGGAAATTCAATATGCATAAAGCAAAACCCAAGGAAAATCAGACAGATACCATTAATTAATAAGAAACAACAGGAATTTGGTTCTGTGCTTCTGCTATGAGAAAATTCTTTTGGGATAGGAGGCCCTAAGGACTTTCATCTCACTCTTGGGCAGACTGGGAGCAGCACAGTGGCAGCAGAGAGGAAAATCTGTCCCAGTCCGTGTAGGGTGGGCACAAAATCCTGTGTAATTCTCAGACTATGTGGGTAAAGAGGGAGAGAATGCAGGGAATGTGGAAGAGATGAAAGGAAAAGCAGCGTAGAAGCAGGAGGGGAAGGTCCAAGGGGCAGAGCTCACCTGTCTCGTTGGAAAAGCAGGTTTTGTGGAACTTGCCCATGTAAAACTCCAGCCCGATGATGGCAAACATCACGATGGCGAAGAAGAGGAGCAGCCCAATCTGCAGCAAGGGCACCATGGCCTTCATGATGGACTTGAGGACAACCTGCAGGCCTGTGGGGACACAAAAACACCTCAGGGAGGGAAGGCAAATGGGGCCTTGGGAGTGGAGAGAAGATGGGAGAGAGGGGCAGTCCAAGGGACAGTTGAGGACTGGCAATACCAAGCAGTGCTGCTTTTCCCAGGGTGCTATAAAACAATTTCCTGCCATGAGAGCAGGAGAGACAGCTGGGGTTATCCTTTTGTGGTGTCTTTCCTTCAGGCGACAGATCCAGTGGTTTGTTAAGCTTCAGAGGCACTCAGAGGGTTTTTCCTGAAGCTGCTGGAGTCCTGAGACTCAGCCTGGAGCTGAGCCAGGTCCTTGGGGCAATTGTGGTGCAGCTTTGAACCCTACCTTAGGGCCAAGCAAGCCAGTCTGGTGTAGAGCAGTGGGGCAAAAAGTTTATTCCCTCTTCTCCACAAAGAAGCTGGAAGTGTCAGCTTTATTCCACCAAATTCACACAGTGGCTGGACTCAGTGGTAATTAAGAATTGGTGCTAAATTGTTATTACTGTTATTATCTGACTGCACTGAAATGGAAGTGAGACCATAGCAGGAGATTAAACCTCGGCTAATGCAATGAATTAGCTGCACCAGGGTCTCCTGCAGATATTTGCCAAAATAAATTCCAATTTGTGTCTATAAACTCGAGGCTGAAGCGTTTCTCTGGAAGGAGGATTGTGGTGGTGCTTGGAGAGATCAGGCAGGATCTGGACTGCAGTGGAGACCTGTGCTGAGGAGCTCAGAGTGAGGGCAAAGAGAGAACGTCCAGCACCTGATCTTGTCACTGAGTTTGAAAGTGGAGGAGGGAAGCAAAGCCCCGGGGGTGGGTGTGATCCCTGTGCCAGGGAGTGGGGGCTGCTCAGGAGCTCCTCTCCCCCCACAGCCCACAGAACAGAGGGGACACTGCTGTCCCTGTCACACCCTGCTCTGCAGAAACAAACCCAGGGCTGCCCATCCACAGCTTTGTCACCAGCCCTGACACTCGTTTAAATTAAAGGCAGGGAGATAAGGAGAGAGAGGCTGGAGATGGAGGTGGCTGATAACGTCCTGCAGATGCACACAAAACCCTGCAGCTGCCTTGGTGGCCTGTCCTGAGGGTTGGGGGTGAAGGATCATCCTTGTCTTGCCACCTTGTATAGCACCAGTGAGATGGAGATGGGTACAGACGTTTAAAAAAGCAGCAAGGTCTCTTTGACAGGAAAAACACAGAGGGACTAAAAGGGAAGAATATTCTGTTTGTGGGTGGTTGCACGTCAAGGTTATGCATTTATTATAGGAAAAAAATATAAAATATTCAGCTTTCACCACATCACTAAAAACCTGAGAGCAGTTATTGTGGGGAGGTGTTGTGCTGGTCCAGGACATATCCCCAGGTGGAACACATGTCCCACAGCAGGACAGGGACAGCTCTGAGGCCACCTCACTTCTGTGACAACCTCAGACTGTCATTGCCACCCCTTGCATAGACAAAAGGTCCAGGTAAAAACAGCCAGCACCATCTCCTTTATGGAGACCCTGCTAACAAATGCCACCTTTCCAAGGATCTGTCCTGGCTGGGAATTCACAATGAAGCCCTGCCCATGAATGGAACCTGATTTCAGGAATTGTTGGTGCTGTCTTGCCCCCAGGTGAATCCAGAGAACACCAGAGCATCCCACAGTGCTGCAGCTCCTTCCAGCAGCTCCTGCTGGAGGGTACAAACCTCTCTATTGCACATCCAGGAATGAAAGAGCTCCTGGAAGTGATCCCTGCTGGGGGCAGAGCAGCTGTGGCTGTGACAGAAATAGGCAGAAAGCCACAGTGTGGGCACTGGGATGGTTTCAGGGCACGATGCAGCTCCTCACTCAGCATTCAGACCCTTCAGGTTCACACATAAAATGCATAAATCCAGTAGGCAAGGCCAGATCCCACCTGCTCTTTCCCTTTATTTTCTCCCCCTTATCAAAAGGGTAAAATCCCCAGCACAGGATGCTCAGCTGATCAAAACCATCAGAAGATCCAAGCTGAAAAGCCTGAAAGCTGCAAAATTCATCTCTCAGTTCTTCTCTCTCCAGAGAATTCCTTCACCCCCAAAGACAAAAGGGTCCTTGAACAAATCCCTGCCCCTCACCTGCAGATTTGGGAGCACAGAGCTGAAATCAGCACAAAATGGGACGAGAGACAACCAGACCCTGCTGAGGGCAGGAGCCACTGACCCCAAAGAGGTGGGGGAGAAAATATTGTTGAGAAAAGCAGTAACACCCCAAATCTACAGAGCCCTTGGACTGGGACACGACGTGGGCATGACACTCACTTGGGATTCCTGACACGAGTTTCAGGGGCCGCAGCACCCGCACAGCTCGCAGGGTCCGCAGGTCAAAATCAGTGCCAGCAGTCGCCAGAATCCTGAAGGGAAACAGGAAAAAACATCCAGATTAAATTCAAATTCCTCTTTCCAAAGCATGGCTAAGTGTGGTGTAGAACCAGCAAATATTTGAGCTGCTTTAAAAAACAATTCCAGATTAAATTCAAATTTCTCTATCCAAAGCATGGCTTAGTGTGGTGCAAAACCAGCAAATATTGAGCTGCTTTAAAAAAAAGCAATTCCAGATTAAATTCAAATTCCTCTTTCCAAAGCATGGCTAAGTGTGGTGTAGAACCAGCAAATATTGGAGCTGCTTTAAACTCTGTGATCACATTGTGGATTGTGTTCACTGGAAGGAATTAATTTCCACAAACTCCAGGGCTGCTGTAAGAAAATCCCCAATCTCTGCCTGTTAATGAGACCACTGGACATCATCAGGCACTAAAGAGCTGCACCCTGTGCCCCAGGAAAGCACAAAAAGGAGACAGAGAGAGGGAGCTGAATCCCTCAGTTATGCTGGAAATTACCTGCCAGACCTTCCTATGATAAATCCACAAATCCCTAAATTTGCTGTCTGGTGTTTCCCAACACCTGAAGCAGTTTCAGCTCAGAGTTTCTTCTCTGTGTGCAAAATTAATTTTTGCTCAAAGCATCCTCTTGGAGGAGAACATGCAGAGAGCAGGGTGTGGCTCTGACACACCATGAATTTCAGGCCCAGAGCAGAAAGGGTCTTACAAATGTGATGCTCTACACAGAAAATGAAATGGATTCTCTGATTTAGGGCACAGCAAGGGAAGAAATATTGTCCCCATGTCCACAAGTGACAATGATGAGAAGTCACAAAGCCAACACTGCCCCACGGCACAGCCACCTTCATCAATGCCTGCAGCACTTCTGGGATGCTCTGGCAAAAACCTCCTTTATTTGGGCCTGTGCTCATCTAAAGGTGGGGTTTCATGATCCTGGGGGGCTTTTCCAACCTGAACAACTCTGATTCTAACACAAGCCAAGCCCAAACCCTCCCACCAGCCTCCATCCTCTGCACCACTCCCAGTGACCGTGAGGATCTGGCCCTTTCCCCTCACTTTTCTGATAACAGGAGCCCTTTTCCTGCTCTTTCCTGATAAGAGGAGCCCTTTTCCCCCATTTTCTTGACACCAGGAGCTTTTTTCCCCCCATTTTCTTGCTAATAAGAGCCCCTTTTCCTCAGTTTCTGGACAACAGGAGCCCTTTCAGCTTAGTTTCTCACTAACAAGAGCCCTTTTTCCTCACTTTCTTGCTAACAAGAGCCCTTTTTCCTCAATTTCCTGATAACAAGAGCCTTTTCCCTCAGTTTCTTGACAACAGGAGCCATTTTCCCTGAGTTTCCTGATAATAGGAGCCCTTTTTCCTCACTTTCTTACTAACAGGAGCCCCTTTTCCTCAGTTTCCTGAATAACAGGACCCCTTTTCCTCACTTTCTTGCTAAGAGGAGCCCTTTTCCTCACTTTCTTGCTAAGAGGAGCCCTTTTCCTGCAGTTTCTTGACAGCAGGCTGCAGAGCATTCAGCAGTGATCAGCCACCACAAACCAACCCAAGGAAAAGCAGATTTTTCTGAAGCCGCTGTACAATTGCACTCTGAGCAGTGCAGGATGTGGCTGTGGCAGCGCAGGGAGCACTCCCAGAATAAATCCCTGTCCTTACCTTAGTGACTGGCTGAGCCTGGCCCAGGGAAGAGCAGGCTCAGCATTGCTGGGCGGAAAGGGCCAGACTCCAGCAGCAGGAGGTGCTGGAGATCAGGAAAAAAACCTGCTGGGATCTTGGATGGGAGGAGGCAGAAGCCAGCCAGGACCTGAGGAGCTGAGTATTTATTCTATAGCACACCTGTTCCCACATTTTCACGACCTTAAAATTCCCATGACATCAGCTCCATGGATGCAGTTGGAGCACGAGCAACAGGAGACAATTTAAACCAAGAACCAGCACATGCAGAGCCTTCTAATCCAATATTCTGCACCCAGGCCAGTGATTTCATCCTCTACTCCCTTCCTCCATCCTCACGGCTTAATTGCTCACTTATGGACCTGTGCAGTGTGGGAATAACCCAGGGAGCAGATAATCTTGAACATCCACCCTGGGTGATGCTCCCAACAGCACAATCAGTGTGAGCTTTTTTTAGTTTCTTTTATTTCTGCCAGGATGTATGGTTTCTGGGAATAAGAAATGTATAGGATGTATAGTTTCTGGGAGCCCCCGACACAGGAATAATGTGCTCTGACTCCATGATTTGGAAGGCTGAACAATTGCTTCATTAAGCTATACTATATTACACTAATGCTATACTATAACTATACTAAAGAGATACTCAAGAAAACCCCGTGACTGTCTCAGACAGCCAGGACACAGCTTTGACCCAACTGGCCAAGGAATCCAAACAACCCTCAGCAGTGTCCAATTAACAAATCACTTTGGTAAACAATCTCCATAACACATTCCACATGTGCCAAACTACAGGAGCAGCAAATAGAGATAAGAATTGTTTTCTCTTCTTTAAAGAGGTTCTCACTGCCTTCCCCAGGAAGAATCCTGGGAGAGAGAATTATGTCTCTCTCTGTTCAGAAAATGTGGACGCCACAAGGATGGATTTGTGCTGTCACCAGGCTGAGAAAAAGGGTCCTTCATGGCCTTCTTGTTCTGGTTTAAATTCAGAGGGAAAATGGGAGGGAATAGCTGTCAGTAAATGTTCCAGTGGGTTGAAGGCGTAATTCCAGAACTTTCTTCCTGACAGGCTTGATGTTAAAACCAGCCTGTTCCAAGTCTGGCAGCACACACAAAGCTCCTCTCCCAGGAAAACTCCTGGGTTTGACCATTTAAGTCATGAATTCTAACATAATTTTCACTGTCACCCCCCAGTTACCCTGCATAGGACATCCAAGAGCGATCATCTCCTGTGGCTGCAGATGGAATCCATGGATTCCATCCCATCCCACCCAAACCCCACAGAGCACCCAGCAGGGCTGAGCTGGCCCTGCTCCCTCTGCCCATGAATCCACCACTCTTAGAAAACAAAACAGCCCAGGTGTTGTCTAGAGAGGCTAAAAAAAAATCTGCAGGCTAAACAAAGCTGGAAAAAAAGCTTAGAATGGTTTGGGTTTCTCTGGGCACCCTGTGCCAGGGCCTGCCCACCCTCCCAGGGAACAATTCCTCATTCCCAAGATCCCATCCATCCCTGCCCTCTGGCAGTGGGAGCCATTCCCTGTGTCCTGTCCCTCCATGCCTTGTCCCCAGTGCCTCTGCAGCTCTCCTGGAGCCCCTTTAGGCTCGGGCAGGGGCTCTGAGCTCTCCCTGGAGCCCCTTTTCCTCTCCTCTACCCCCAGCTCTTCCAGCCTGGCCTTGGGCACTGCCAGGGATCCAGGGGCAGCCACAGCTGCTCTGGGCACCCTGTGCCAGGGCCTGCCCACCCTCCCAGGGAACAATTTCTGCCCAGTGTCCCATCTAACTCTGCTCTCTCTCAGTTTGAAATCATTGCCCCTTGTTCTATCACTCTGCCCACATAAAAAGTCCCTCTCCCTGCTTTCAGAAGCCCCTTCAGGCCCTGGCAGGGGCTCTGAGCTCTCCCTGGAGCTTCTCCTCTCCAGGTGAGCACCCCCAGCTCTCCCAGCCTGGCTCCAGAGGGGCTCCAGGCAGCTCCGTGGCTCCTCTGGCCCCTCCAGCAGACCCTGAGGGGCTGAGGGGGCAGCTCTGGGGCTGAATCCCCTTTGGAACCTTGCAGGAGAATGAGGCACAGGCTGGGAAAGCCCAGGCTGGGCATCCAGCACTGAGCTGCATCCTGCAGCCCCCTGGCAACCCATGCCTGCCCCCGTGACTCTGCAGCCCCAGCCAGGCTGTGCCAGCACTGGAACCAGGGCACAGGGGGCCCTGAGGCTTGTAAAAGTGTTGTGGTGTCAGCATCCATGCCAGGAGCCCTCAGGATGGCAGGAAGGACCCGGGGGCAGCAGCTGGAGCACAACAAAGCAGCTCAGGAGGGGAACTGTGCCAGGGATGGTGCCTTTGCCCCTACAAAACCAAAGCTCATTTACAGGATTCCTAAAGTGCCTGGGAAAACATCTCAGTGAGGAGGAGACCTTAATTAACATCATCTGGGGCATTTGCCAAAGTGCCACCTTTGTTTTACTTTTTCCCGTTGAAAGCTCATAAAAGCCACTGCGAGTTAGGTCAGGAGGAGTGGGAAATCATCTTTAAAAAGAAGAGAAATGGGGAGATCAAAGGAACCAGCTGACAGGCACATCCCAAACTCCTGCTGGAGCATCCCTGGCTGCACAGCCAACAGCTGAGAACAAAGCAGAGGTGGTGGGGGACCCAGTGCCAGAAGAGGAAATTGGTTGGGAAAAGCAAAAACAAGAAGAAAAAAATCAGATTTTAGGTAATAAATGGCTCGATCTGCTGCCATTTCTGTGGCTCAGTGGGTTGCTCAGAGAGATTGGATATGTTTGGGATGTTGCCTTGGATTGCCGTTCCAAGGGTTTAAGTGCAACAAAATCAATTCTTCCATGGAAGTTATCTTTTTTGTGATGGCCAAACACCAAACCTTTCTTATTCTTGTGCTGCTGAGGAGGACCTGGGCACCCACCGTGCCTGGGGCTCAGGACAGTGGCACTCACTCCTCAATTTCACCCTCACTTGGTTAAATGCTGCTTTTCTCTCTCTCTCCTCCAGTAAGGAGCCCTGACTGACAGCTCTTCCCAGAGACAGCCCAGCTGTGAGATAAATGCTTGATAACTTTTATTCTGGCAACGCCTGGAATGAATTATGAAAGCAGCTTGTTCCTATGGGTATAAAAGAAAGCAAAGAATGAAGGGAAAGTTCCTTCTCTGAACGTTCTGATACCATAAATAATTAGCAATCCCTTCCTGTAAGGGGCTGGGAGCTCAGGATTGATTTGTTCTGGTTCAGCAAGACCCCGGCTGCCAGACACAGGGATGAACATCCTTAGTGAAGCCCTGAGCAAGGAATATACCTTGGAATTCCTTCAGGTTTAGCCCCAGTGCTCCAAATCCTGAGGATTGGAGTGGGGAAAAGCAAATCCTGTTCCTCAGGAGCATCCCCCCCTTGTCTGCGAGCCATTAATGCCTCCCATGGGATCTCACCACTGGATAACACTGGTGCCACAGCTGAGGAGGAATCACTGGAATAACTTGTGGATATTTTAATGTAACCCCGCTAATTTTTATAAATTCTAGTCCTAGAAATAACCCCAAAACCTCAGAGAGAGAAAAAAAAACTCCGGTAAATCATCCCCATTCCCAAAACCTGACTTGGAGCACCAATTAATTACATGCTCCAGTGACCCCTGGGAATGGAATCCAGTGGGAAAACCAAAATAACTAACCTCATGAAGAGTGGCTGAGTAGTTTAAGGTGTTTCCCTTTCTGTGGGTCACCTGCTGGCTGACTGTCACCTCTGTCCTTCCCAATGTCTCCTCTGCTACCCACAGGCTGGAGAAGGAATTGGGGAAAAGAAACATTGCACCATTCTGGCCCTGAATTCCAGCAGACAGGCAGCACCTAGAGGTGCCACAGGCTCTGGGCCTTTGTGCCACCAGGGCACCCCAGCCCCATTCCCCTGAAGGTTCCCAGTGGATCACAAAGGTTTGGAGAGGATGAAGGCTACAGCCAAGGGAGAAACCCCCCAGCTGCACCCAGTGAGGGCTGCAGGAGGTGATGGGAGTGTCCTGGGGGCTCTGTCTGCTCAGAGCCCCTCAGCTGCTGATGCCTCAGGTTTCAGCTTTTCTATTTTTCACATTCTGTGCTGCTTTAGTGGGTGGGTCTGGGCTTCACAGCAGGGGATGGTGAGCTCTGCACAGAGCAGGGAGACAAAACAATTCCTGCTCCAGCTGGGCACCAAGGACAAATGATCCAAATCTCAGCCCAGGAGCACAAACACCGTGGGCTGAGGAGAGAAAAACAAGCAGGATGGGAGTGCCTGGGCTAAAGCTGGAACTGGACAATGAACTGCAAGGTGCAAATGGAGCAGAACTGATCCAAGGGAGAGACCCTGGGAGCGCTCGTGCATTTTGGGACCATTTTGGATCATCTTGGGTGCAGCCCTGGCTGGGCTCTTGTGCTGCCCAAGGTGGATCCATTGAGGAGATCCTTTGAATAAATCCCTGCTTTATTCTTTAGCTCAGTCCAGTCTCTGCTCTAGGCCAGCCTGCACAAGGCATCACTGCAGGGCACAGCAGCACCAGCCGTTGTCACCCCTGTGCCACCCGCACACAGCCTGGGGACACTGCTCGGTGTCACTGCAGGATGTGGCCTGGTGGATTGCCCCAGCCAGGACCTGAGGGCAGCACAGGCACCCAGCCAAGGCGTGCCTGTGGCCATGCCCGGGGATGTGCCTGTCACTCTGCCCAGCTGGCTGGTGCCAGGTCTGCGGTGGCAGCGCTGGCAGTGTCACAGCCCCGAGCGGGGACACACGGTGATCAGAGCGGTTGGAAAGGTGCCCTTTTCCACTAAGTTTGATTTCACGGCCTGTGAGCTTTATCTTGACTACCAAAGCCACGGAGTGGAGCCCAGGTCTGGGCTGATAAGTCGATGCGAGGTGCTAATTGCAGCATTTAATTTATGGCAGTGCCAGGTTCAGCTGGTGGCTCTGTCACTCAGTGCTGGTGACTCCTCACCAGCTGTCCTGTCCCTGCCACACAAAGGGCCCGGCTTGGCAGGTCTCTGCCTCTCCTTTGGATCACCAACACCAGGCCTCAGCATCCCAGCAGGCCCTGCCTATTCCATCTGATCCTGCTCCTGACCTCCACATGGACAGCACAAGGGACAGATCCCACACTTTCCTTCCAGCACAGCACCTCATGCTGATCCCCATGCTCAGATAAATGTGTTTGTTCCCAAATGGATTGTAAGGGATAAATCTCTCCTTAGCTCTAACATGAAGAGAAGCGAGGGCAAAGTAAAATACACCCAGGAATAGCAATATTTGGCAGCAAAGCGCTTCAGAGGCACCATCAGCCCAACCAGAGGAGGAAATTCAGAGGGGATCCCATCAATCCATAAAATATCTCCAAGGGGTGTCAGAGGATGGTGCCACACTCTGTTCAGTGACAGGATGAGGAGCAATGGCCATAAACTAAAACACAACAAGTTCCACATCAAAATGAGGAAGAAACTCTTTCCCTGAGGGTGGCAGAGCTGTGGAACAGCTGCCCAGGGATGAGATGGATCCTCCCTCTCTGGAGACATCCCAAACCCACCTGGACACAATCCTGTGTCACCTGCTCCAGGTGACCCTGCCTTGGCCTGGATGATCTCCAGAGGTCCCTTCCAACCCCAGCTGTTCTTGGATTCTGTGATTCCCTGGTCTCACCCCAAACAGGTGCATTTCTGAGCCAGCATTAAATTCACCACCAGCCTCCAGCAGTGCCCAGATGTGAACACAAATTCCCTCCTCCTCCTCTGCATGGCAGAAACACTCCCAAGTCCTGGGGGGAGACGGAGCAAAACAGGAGCAGAATCCTCTCCCTGAAGCACCTGAGACTCACTTTTGTGAGTGTAATTCCTTAGCCAGGCTCCAGGGAGAAGCCGGGGAGGGAGAGTGTCTGGAGCCAGCCCCTCCTCTGCTACAGCCAGCCACAGCAGCCAGGCAGGGAGGGCCACTCAAATCCACCAAAGGAGAATTTGCAGGGCTTGGACTGTGCCCAGGATGAAGGAAGATGTTCTGATGATGAGGCAGCTGCTCAAAGAAGTCCTTGTTGCTGCTAAGCAGGAGAGACAGGGACATGCAGCACTGCAGAGTGGCAAAGGAGGCTCGTTTGCAATCAGCACTGACAGCTGGCAGGAAAACGCACACAGCCAAAAACATCCCGGGGAACTCATGCTGGGAAAACGGAGTGCAGAAGAGTTAAAAGCACCCTGCACTTCACTGGGGATCAGAAAGTAGGTCACACCTTGAGCCTCACCCACTAACAGCACAGAGGAGAGGTGCTGCAGGCTGTCCTTGGGAATGGCCATCCCACGATGTCATTGCAGAGGTCCCGAGGGCAGGAGCTGGGAGCAGAAAGCATTTCCTGGAGAGTTCTGGTGCCACCCACCCCATGGTCAAGACATGAAGGGTTTTGTCTCAGTAGCAGACAAGTTTCTTCAAGGGGAATTTCAGGATCAGCAAAACATTTCAAGTATTTTTACTTTAGGGGATGTAAATGAGAGAGCAACAGAACAACATTTGGGGATTGTTTCATTTGTCAAGTTCTAAAATGAAGCATTCCCGGCTTTAAATACATTTTCCTTTTTAGTGGAAGCAATTCTTGTCAAGCCTGCAAATAGTTTTGCCTTGATTTAATGCTGCCATTTTCCCAAAAAAATACAAACTCCTGAGCCCTGTGTGAATGAAAAACGTCACCCAAACCAAACCCTGCCCTTCAAAGCTGTGCCAGGAATGCTGGAGGAGCAGGGCTGTGCTCTCCACGAGTTGCAAGCACAAAGCAAAGGGCACAGGCCAGCTGGTGGGTGGATGGGGGATGGATTTTCCTGCCAGGTGGGCTAACAGGGCAGCACACACTGCAGGAGGAGAGAGCTCTGAGTCACCAGAACACATCCCAACCCTCCTTCCCTCCAGAAGCACGGAGGAGAAGCTCCTTGCCAGGCTGCCCTGGGAGCTGTGACGAGGGCTGTGTTATTTGGAGGCACAGCTACCTCACCCTCTGCACCTGGCCAGCCCCCAGGAGGAGCTGCCTCTGAGCTGGGCAGGAAATGTCAGCGCTATCACATCCCATCAGAGCTGGAAAAGCAAAACAAAACGGGTGGGAAGAAGAGCTCAGCCTTTCCCACTGGGTCAGGAGAGGGAGGGGAGCAGTAGCCAGAGAGGGAAAGGAAAACCACCTGCTGGTGCTGGGCACATCAGCCAGGAGGGAAAGGAAAACCACCTGCCGGTGCTGGGCACATCAGCCAGGAGGGAAAGGAAAACCACCTGCTGGTGCTGGGCACATCAGCCAGGAGGGAAAGGACACCTCGTGGTCCGCGTCTCTTTTCTGGGCCCCCGCACCATCACAGCAAGCAGCCCTGGCCAGGTAATAATTAGCATAGACTCCATGTATTTCACAGAAGGCTGATTAATAATCTTTATTAAGAAACCCATTGCTCTTTTACAGACAGTTATGATACAGCTGGACTTGATTGGTCCTCCAGTCCAAACACCATCAGCAGTGGCCAAATAAGAATCCACCCTTTGGTGAACAAATCTCCCTAACACATTCCACATGCTCACAACAACAGGTGCAGCAGGTTAGGATAAGAATTGTTTCTCGTTCTTTTCTCTGATCTTCTCACAGCCTTTCCCAGAATGATGCCTGGGAGGGTTGTGCTTCTCTCTGTGGCCAGAGAGCTGCTGCCACACTGCACTGTGGGGTTTTCCCCACCCAGCCACAGCTGAAGCAAGCACTAGACTCTGGAGGGCTGGGGGATGTCCCAGTGCAGCCCCCCCACCCCAAATACTGCTGGGGTGGGCAGATAATGAGAAAAGATTGACACTCGTGCAGAGTGAGAGCCAAAAACATCCATCAAATGAATGGGAAGGCAGAGGGTGGCCAGGGAGGTGATTCCTGCTGCCACTGTTTGCTGCTCTCTCCCCAGCCTCAGGGCACAGCCAGAGGGGAAGAGTGGCCAAAATGGATCATCAGCATCCCCACACCTGGGACTGTGCCCTTCACCAGTGAGAGCCCCAAACCCACCAGGATGCAGCCAAGGTGGAGAACTTCAGCGGGATGCCAAATGTTCCTGGCCTTGCTTTCCTGCAATATCACAAATATCAGCAAACCAGGGATCCCTGCTGCCACCAGCACCTCAGCACCTCTGCTCCTGCCTGCACTCGGGGCGCTCACCCTGCATGGGCCTGTGGGGACACATGGGACATCCAGGGAGGGGTATGGGACATCCAGGAAGGGACGTGAGACAGCCAAGGTGGGACATGGGACACCCAGGAGATGTGTGACATCCAAGGAGGGATGTGGGACACCCAGGGAGGGACATGGGACAGACAAGGAATGACATGGGACATCCAGGGAGAGACATGGGACACCCAGGAGATGTGGGATACCCAAGGAATGATGTAGGATACCCAAGGAGTGACATGGGACACCCAGGGAGGGACATGGGACACACAGGGAGAAACATGGGACACCCAGGGAGTGCTGTGGGACACCCAGGAGATGTGTGACATGCAAGAAGGGATGTGGGACATTCAAGCAATGACATGGAACACCCAGACAGAGATGAGAAGAGAGCTGCACTCCACCCATTCCTGGCAGGGTCCCGAAAGGAAACTCCTCTAACAGAGCAATTCCTGGAGAAAGCAAAGCCTGGGATGGCACCAGGCACCCCTCCACGTGGGAACAGCGTTTGCCCTGGGGAGGGAGCTGCTTCTGAGCCACAGGACCCTTTGTCTCCACGGGGAGGGGTCTCTGGGGGGGCATTTCCCAATGAGTGCCCTGAGCAGACACAGGTTTGATATTCCTCAAACACCAGATTTGATATTCCTCCAACACCTCCTGTCCAACCTGCTGCCCCAGAGATCCCAAGTCCCAGCATTTTTCCACCTGCCCCTCGCTCAGCCATCCTGGGGTGACAGTGCTCACACAGGGAGGCAGCCCCTAAATCAACAAGGCTGGACTAAAACTCAGGAAATCCTTAAAAAAATAACATTTAAACTCTCTCTTTGCCTTGTGATCCCTCAGCTTTTGGAGGCAGCTGGGGTCAAGTTTTCAAGCTTTCTCCACAAGCCACAAAAATACAAATTTTCAAGTAAAATCAGAAATTCTCCTCTTGCCACAAGGATTAAAATAAGGCCTCAGATCTCCTAATCTGACTTGCACTGTAATATTTCTTTTTTTTAATACACACCTTGTTGCCCCTCAAGGGATATAATTATTCCTCTTTCCCTGTTTTGTTGTTTTATTTTTGGCCAGAACTCTCACACCAAACATGCAGTGTTGTTCTAAGGAAAACACAGTTTGCCAAGACATCTAAAATATTGTGTATTCCCTCCATCTGCTTCTCCTAAATAAACCCAGGGCCTTATCTAATATAATGAGTAGCTGTTGGCAATAATTTCATAGCCATCTGTACCGTGCTTTAAACCTGTTGCAAGCTGGGCTGTGGACAGGGAAAAGTCAGAATTTATTCCTTCAGCATCAAAACCAGAAATTGTAACTCCCCCCCCTTCTGTTTTTTAGGATAATTTAGCCATGACAGCTCCCATGCTGGGTGCTTGGGGAGCAGTATTTCATGAATGTGGCAAATAAATCCCTTTTATCCCCCTGTTTTTTGTAGATAAAAGTTGAGTTCTGCAGCTGAGAAGGTGCAGGGCAGTTCCAGGTGGGTGCTGCCTCCAGGAGCTGGGTCTGCCACCACCACGTGAGATCCTTCACACCCCCACAGGCCCTGCTGGGGATCACCAGCCCAGAAAATTTAATTATTTAATTTAGAAAGTCTCTTCTGGCTGCACTCAGCTGCAAGAACCAGAGCCTGCAAGGTTGGAAGGGACATTAAAACTCATCCAGTGCCACCCCTGCTGTGGCAGGGACACCTCCCACTGTCCCAGGCTGCCCCAAGCCCTGTCCAGCCTGGTCTTGGGCACTGCCAGGGATCCAGGGGCAGCCCCAGCTGCTCTGTGGCTGGGGAGTTCACAGGATCATAAAATCCCAGAATATCCTGAGTGCAAGGAGTGCACAAGGATCATCCTGTCCAACTCCTGCTCCTGCACCGCCCCACCACGGTCCAGATGGGTGATGAGGTGAATTCTCTCCCCGTCCCCACTCAAAGAGCCTGCACCAATTCAACAGCTCAAACAAACTTTGTTTTGGTATTTTTAACCCTTGTTCTCGGCCGTTTGGAGTGGAGTGGAGCTCCCACAGCCAAACAGAGCCATCCCACCACTCCCCACTGGCAAAGCTGGGGAAAGAGGGATCCAGCTGTGCTCACAGGCCCAGGCTGCCAGATGTGCAGCAAGAGGAGGGTTTTGGGGTGAATTTAGAACCTTTGGGACATGACAGAGCAACTGTAGGGCAGCAGTAGTGTTCCACTACTTTGTACAGGATTCCAAAAACCATAAAAGGCTTTGGATAAAGAGAATGGGAGGAGAGATAGAGGAAATCAAGGAAACCTAAAGAACTTGATGCACGCAGGTAAACACAGGCCAGAACCCAGATATTCAGAGCTCCCTGTGTGCACGGCTTCTGTGTGCCCCAAGGCCACCTGCAATGACCCCAAGGGTCATCTCAGCACCAACACAGCACATGCCCATGGTCACCCTCTCCCTGGGCATTGGTTTGCCTCTCCTCCTTTCCTCCTTTTCCACCCCATTTTTCTCCACCTTTCCCATCCCTTCTCCCCCAGCACAGCAGCATCATCCCCCTTCCCAAAGCCAGCAGGGGCTCACAGACCCTCCCTGGGCAGCAACCACGGAATGACAAAGTGGCTCAAGCTGGAAGGGACCACTGGACGTCATCAAACAAAATCTGAAAGAAGGGAAATTTAGAGAGAGAGGAGGAATTGTTCCCTGGGAGGGTGGGCAGGCCCTGGCACAGGGTGCCCAGAACAGCTGGGGCTGCCCCTGGATCCCTGGCAGTGTCCCAGGCCAGGCTGGGCAGGGCTTGGAGCAGCCTGGGACAGTGGGAGGTGTCCCTGCCCATGGCAGGGGTGGCACTGGATGGGCTTTAAGGTCCCTTCCAACCTGTAACACTCTCTAATCCAGTCCCACCTCCCTGCCCAGCAGGGTCCCTGGAGCTGTCACCCAGGACTGTGTCTGGATGGGGTTTGGATACCTCCAGGGAAGGAGCTGCAAACCTCCCTGAGCTCCTGTTCCAGCGAATGAAAGGGACAATGCAATGGGCAGGTGGCACCTCAGGAGTCAGAGCAATGCCACTGGCACAGGGAAGTGACATCTTTATTGCAGGAGAGGGGAATGTGCTTCAATTAATTGGCTATTCAGACAACAGAGCTCCTGCTCTCCACTGGGCTGTTACCAAGCCTGGAATTGCTGCAGATAAAAGTCTGGCAGCATTTTCATCATAAACTCCCATTTCTGGGCTGTACATTCCAGCCCTTAAAAAAATCCATGCTGTGGGCAGAAATCTGCCATCCCAGCTCCCAGTGCAGCAGCAAATGTTTGTGTTTTCCAAATCTCCAGAGCAGTCCCATGGGGCAGAAATGGAAGCTGCAGTTTTCCAAGGTTTCAAAGCCAGGCAGGGAGGTTTTTTCCAAGTGCTGCAGCCTCCTGAAACACAGGAACATAGCAGGGATAACCCCAGGTGTGCTGCTGCTGATGATGATGTGCTGCAGCCACTTCTCCTCTCATCAC
The DNA here is from genome assembly GCF_015832195.1 of Motacilla alba alba. NCBI lineage: Eukaryota > Metazoa > Chordata > Aves > Passeriformes > Motacillidae > Motacilla > Motacilla alba. The sequence continues at coordinate 2,233,048 of NC_052032.1, read as the reverse complement.
AAATTCAAACCTGAATTTATGGAGCAGGAGAGAGAGATCTGTGGGGGATTTCTCAGGCAGTTGCAGGAGAGGAGCAGCCCGTGGCCCACAGAGCTTTGTGACAAGGAGAACACAGCACTGAGGGCTTTGGGATGCCGGCCAACAGCATCAGATGCTCGCTGTTGATGCAGCCCATTGCTGTGAAATGGTCCAGAAAACCCCCCCAGCTCTTCAGCAGCCGAGTTAAGTGTTGTGTTTGGAGCTAAATCAGCCCAGGCTTTGCTCTACAGCCAACAGAGGAGAACATGGACAGGGGAAAAAAACCCAGAGTAGTGCTGGCAGTCCCTGGGGTCCTAAATGTGCAGGCTGGGTTCAGCAAGGAGGGCTGTAAGAGCTGATGAGTTTAATCGTCTGTGAGACAAGTCACTGTTCCACTCTGTGCTGCTGTTTCCTCTCTAAATACACTGCATTTTCCACTCTAAAATTAAAATACTATTAAAATACACTGCATTTTCCACTCTAAAATTAAAATACTGTTAAAATGCACTGTGTTTTCCACTCTAAAATACACTGGTCTTGCTTAAACTGGGATTTTTAGGGAGGAGATGCTTCGTGTTTGACTGGGTTTAAATCTCAGGTGGGTGGGAGTGCTCAGCTCCCGTCTGGGCCCCCTCAGTGCCTCTCCACAAACCCAGCTGACTCTGCTCTCCGAGCACAAAAATGCCCCAGAGGGGCATCGCTGGGGCTGCAGCCGCGCACGGCGGGCAGGGAGGGAGCCGGGAGCGCTTTTCCAGCCGCTTGCCATTATGATAATTGGGCTTTGCAGGAGCAGCCCATCGTCTAGACAGCGCTAAGCTCCGAGCCGGGAAGGTGCGGGAGGACTCAGCGTGGTTTCCAGAGTAAGCGATTCTGACATTTGCAGAGTCATCGCCTTCCCTCCGCCCGGGATCCGGAGCCTTTCCCTCCGCCCGTAGCCCTGGAAACAGCAGCGGGAGGATGGAGCAGCTCCAGGTGTGCCCGCGTGGGCTGCGCCTGCCGGGGGCACCGGGGGCACCGCGCTGTGACACCCCTGTCCATCGGCGGAAATTCATCTGGGGAGTTTCTTTATCTGGGAAATTCTTGGGAATGCTGCGTGGGGCAAAGCCCTGGGACAAAGGAAGGGTTGGACAGGGGTTTCTGTGAGCACAGAACTGCTGCCTTGCAAAGCAGAATAAAGATATCAGCGCAGGTGGAAGGAACATCAGACTGCACAACGGGTAATTCCTGCATCCAGCCGCAGGGCAGGGGGCTGGGATGAGGAGGGAGGGCTGGGGAGACACCAGCACCTAAAAAACAGTCAAGTACTACAAAAATTCAACTCCTTCCCTCCAGCTTGTTTGGGGGCCTTCACAACTCGTTCTGCTTTGTGCCTGTCTGATTGTTTTGCCCAGATTCCCTGGAGCAGCTCAGAGCTCAGGCCAGACACTCCTGCAGCGTCCAGTGCCAGCACGGGGACACTGCCACCGTGTCCAGGCTCTGAGGGGAGCAGCACCAAGCAGGGACAGAACACTGCAGCCTCCATTCCAGCACTGGGAGCTGCCCTGGCAACACGCAAAAGGAAACCCTGAATTCCAGAAGGGTTTGGGTTGGAAGGAATGTTAAAGCCCAGCTCATTCCATGGGCAGGGACACCTTCCACTGTCCCAGGCTACTCCAAGCCCCAATGTCCAGCCTGGCCTTGGGCACTGCCAGGGATCCAGGGGCAGCCACAGCTGCTCTGGGCACTCTGTGCCAGGGCCTGCCCACCCTCCCAGGGAACAATTCCTCCTCAATATCCCACCTAAATTTGATAAATTGCTGTGGGTTGGAAAAGACCTTAACACTCATCTCATTCCAACACCTTCCCAAGGGCAGGAACACCTTCCAGGTCACTCAGGTAAGTGACATCTCTGTGACAATAATTCCAGAAAACCAAGAAGTGTTGCTTGTTCTTAGAAAAAAGCACTCAAAGAAAGCTGGAGAAAGCCTTTTTTTCCCCACCAAAAATGTTTGTTTTCAGGGAAGCATCAATTTCAGTTTTCCAGTGGGAAATAACAAAACATTTTGGTTTCACTTTAAGTTCAAATACAACTTCAGATTTTATTTTTATTTGGTTGCTTTTAACTGCAGCAATATTGTAAAGCAGGCTGAAAGCAGCATTTCCACCTAAAATCAGGCTGAAACCTCCCAGGGGGAATCTCTACTTTCTAAACCAAAAATTTTTGGAATGAGGATTATTCCTCCACTATTTCTCAGTAGGGAAAGACGTGGATTTCTGGGGGATCATCCTGCAAACCTGGAGGGAAAAACTGTCACCCTACATTGTCTCATCACCCCTTCCCACTGGGGTGGGATTTGAGGTCTGAGAATTTGGGATGGAGACAGTTTGGTGCTTCCAGCTCACCTTCAGAGCCACAAGGAGAGCTGGGGACAGCAGGACTCTCCTGAGGAGTCCCCAGCCACCACTGCCACTCCCTTTCTCCTGGCTCAGGGAATCCCACTCACCTTTCAGCTGTGACAGCTCCATGACTGATGGCACTGTGATATTTACTGCTTGTCACAGCAGCCTCCAGCACATCACACTTTTGGCAGGAGAGGGAACTCCTTCAGCTCCTGGAAAAGTGATGGATTTATGGTGGCCCTTCCCTTGTCACATTCCCCCAGAGCCTGGGAGGGAGGGAATGAAGGAAAGAAGGAAAGGAAGGAAAAGCTGGCTCAGCCAGATGCACACACTGAGAAAGGGAAGAGGCTCCAGGGGGGTTGGATCAAGGGCAGGTGGGGAATGAATCAATGGGATCAAGCAGGATCCACCCCAGAGGGACGTGGCAAGACACATCCTTCTCCTGGAGCAGGTCCTGGGGATGTGCAGGATGCAGAGCTCCAGCAAAGGAGGAAGGTCAGGCTGTGGGAGGAAGAGAAAAGGAAGGGAGGCTGGAGGGTGCCAAGCACCATCAATGCCACAGCTTTGCCAAGAGCTAGAGGGACAAAGCTGACACCTGGGGTTTGCAGGTGACAAAAGTTACTGGCTGGGATAGAGCCAGGATTTTGATTTTATCTCAGACCTGGCCTTTTTTCAGGGAAAACAAAATTAAAAGAGCATTTTAGCCTGGAAACCTGCTCTGGAGTTGCTCAGATGGCAAGAGCAGGTTTTGAGGGACACATCTCCCCCCTTTCCTTTAACTCAGCTGCTGCTTCCTGGCAGTGGGACACCCAGTCAGGGTGTCCAATCACTGTTGTCACACCCTGCCCATGGCACCCTATCCCCTGTTCCATGAGGGATAATGAATCCTGGAGTATCCTGGACTTTGCTGTCCCTGCCCTCAGCACTTCCCCTGAGCCAGCAACTTATCCTCCCATGCCCTTCTTCCAGCTAAAATCCACAAATGGACCTGCCAGGATGGATGTCTCCCCATCCCCAGCACCTCCTGGATTCTGAGCACAAGCTCTGCCAAAGACAAAGCTGAGGAACCCAAACTGAGGAGAAAACTGAAGGCACCAAAGTCATTAAAGTAATGAGTGCCCTGGAGCAGGATTTGTGACTGCTTTGCACAGAAAGGAGAGGCTGAATCTGCACACACAGCTACATCAAACCCCTGCAAGCCACGGCTGAGTGCAGGAGTTAAACCTGCAGCTTTTCCCTGTCCCAGTTGCAGGAGGGAAGAGTTTTTTCCCTTTCATTTTCCTTTCTCTCCTCTTGTCTCCCTTGTTACACAAATGAGGCAGCAGAATTTGAACGGCTTTAATGTTCTGCAAAAGCTCAGAGCAAACGGGACTGCTCTGACCTTTGCAGTGCTCTGTTATTCCAGCAGCTGTCCAAACCCATTCCCTCCCCAGGGAGAGGGGACAGCCAGGAAAAGCACCTTGTTGCTCAGAGTAAATCAGCCATGGGATTTTCCTGGTGGGAGAAGAACGAGGAGATGCCTCCCACACCATCAGCATTTGTAGGGGTCAGCCAAGAGGGAATACTGGGAATAACCAAGGGCTGGATGCGGGAGGCTCTCACCAGTCCAGGTGGGACCAGGATGGGGAAAATGAGGGCACAGCACCCCAGGAAGCTCCCGGGGATGGAGTTTTGTGCTTCAAATGGGATGAAAGCAATGGGAAACACTTCAGTGCTGCTAAACGGGAGAGTTCAGCTCTTCCCACAGCACAGAGAACAGATTCCCTTTCGGAAACAGAGAGGCACTGAAGTCCTGAGCCTTACACAGAACCACCAAGCCCAGCCAAGACCCAGTCCCACTCCCAGGCTTTCCCCTGAAGGTCTGCCTTCTGTTTTCCTCCTCCTTTGCTGCCCCATTCCCATCGGATGGCACCACTACAAAACCCATCCTGCTCACAGGCTGCTGCATCTCCCTCCCAGCTGCTTAAAAACACAAAGGGCTTCCCCCCCTGCTCCTTCCTCTTGCCCAATCCTCCTTTCCCTTTAACCTGAAATCCCCTCCAAGCAAACAGAGAAAACAGCCCTGGCTGCCACAGGCGAGCAATAACCCAGGAAATTTTAATCCCTGCCTGTGATTGTACAGAGGAACACAGAGTGAGATAAAAGGCTCACCAGCCCTGGCATTATTATATTAGAAAGGTAATTATCTCTTCTGCCACCTGACTTTAGGCTGTCTTCATATAATGAAGTTTCCAGCTCGTGTTTGCAGCCACAGGAGCAGCCACGAGAGCCTTGCTAGAAACATGAGAGAGAACTGTCTGCTCTGGGGGGAGAGCCAGCAGAGCCAGGCTGGGAGGAGGAGGAAGGAAGGGGAGAGGAAATCTGAGCTCCTGGCAGCTGCTGGTGCCTGTGTCCCACCCCAGAGCCAGGCCTGAAGCACCCTCAGGATTCAGCCCAAAGCACAGCAGCACACACCCAAATTCACGTTTGTGTCAAGGCACCTGCCACGTGGATCCTGATCTTTTGGGCTCTTCCCAAACCACCAGGAGGGCTGAGGGGATGTTAAAATAAAAAAAGTTGTTTTGCCTTTTTGATGCTGCTGAATAATGCAGGAAAGAGAGTGCCCAGCCCACCAGAGAAGTCTGGAATGGCTTGGATGGAAGGGAATGAAATCCCATCCAGTGCCACCCCTGCCATGGCAGGGACACCTCCCACTGTCCCAGGCTGCTCCAAGCCCTGTCCAAGCCGTGTCCAGCCCTGTCCTGCCAGGGATCCAGGGGCAGCCCCAGCTGCTCTGGGCACCCTGTGCCAGGGCTGCCCACCCTGCCAGGGAACAATTCCTAATTCCCAAGATCCCATCCATCCCTGCCCTCTGGCAGTGGGAGCCATTCCCTGTGTCCTGTCCCTCCATGCCTTGTCCCCAGTCCCTCTCCAGCTCTCCTGGAGCCCCTTCAGGTCCTGGCAGGGGCTCTGGGCTCTCCCTGGAGCCCCTTTTCCCCACCTCAATGACAGATTGTCTTCCACCACAATATCCAGCCCCTCCATAGGGTTCACGGTCAGCAGCTCCTCTCTGGCTCAGCCTGTGCTCTCCACTGGCCCATGTGTGGCTGTCATCGCCTCCCTGCACTGGGGAGATGAAGTCAAATTCCACCTCCCAAATTCCGGCCACCTCGTGCCACCCTTGCCAGTCAATAAATCCCTCCCAGCCTCACCCTGTGCTTTGCAGCTCTGGGATCAGGCCTGAGCTCTCCTGGCCCCTCTCCTCTGTCACACACTGCTCTGAAACACAGCAGCCTTTCACCTGTTTTTACTTATTTATTCCAACAGGAAAGGAGAGAGGCAAACACCCCCTGGCCAGCCTGTGTCAGCAATTAGGAGCATGAAATATCTGGCAGGAACAGCTTTATAACCAGAGCTGTGCCCTGTCCTTCTCCTGTGCCCCTGGCACACAGAAACCCCTGAGGATGAGCCTCGGGGTCAGCCAGGGAGGCAGGGCTGCCTCCAGGGACAGCAAGACAGCAGGGACCAGCAGCACATCTGTCCCATGGGATCTCTTTTGGCCAGCCCAAAGCCTTTCACCCCTCTGAATCCTCAGACCCACAGGCCCTATGGCAGCAGAACCAGCTCTCAATTACTCACAGACCCACTGCCCTCAGACTCTGGCTTGAGGCATCACATATCCCCCCAAAAAATCCTCATGGCTACAAAAAATTAATCCAAACCCCCTCTGACACCTGCACACCATCCTTGCACAGTGATTAACAGGAATTCTTCCCCAAGGGATCTCTGGACTGGCCCAAAGCCTCCCACCCTCCAAGCTGCTGTTTGACTCCTCAGACCCACGGGCCCAAGGCAGCAGAACCAGCTCTCAATCCCATTCCCACTGCCCTCAGACTCTGGCACAGGTTAACAGCACTGCAGAGCACCATGGCAGAAGCCCCTTTTTTCACCCCAAGCATGAGGCCTTCTCTAAATCCATGGCAGATTCTCCCAGGGCATTCCTCCAGAAGTTCCCCGAATAGGCTCCAAGGCCTTCCCACCAGCCTGGCACCAGGCTCCACATTCCCCCCCAAAAAATGCTCATGGCCACAGAAAATCCATCCAAACCCCCTCTGACACCTGCACACCACCCCTGCACAGTGACCAACAGGAATTCTTCCCCAAGGGATCTCTTGGCTTGGGATCTTTTGCCTTGGGAAGAGCTTTTCACCCCTCCAAGCTGCTGTTTGAATCCTCAGGCTCACAGGCCCTAAGGCAGCAGAACCAGCTCCCAATTCCAGTTCCCACTGCCCTCAGACTCCCTCAGTTCCCTCTGCACACCCCAGCCTGGCACCAGGCACCACATTCCCCAAAAAAACGCAGTCATGGTGACAAAAGCCATCATCCAAACTTCCTCCCACACCACATCTCCCATCCCTGCCCGGGTAAGACAAGGCTTGCTTTCCACACTCCCAGCCTGCTCCACATCAGGTGTCTCCATTCTATCTTGTAATTCTGACACCCCAAGCTGCCATTTCTGCACTACTCTGACACCACTGGAATAAATAAGCTGAGCCTAACACACACCTGAGATTAAGCCCTGAAAACCAGGGCCTGTGGTGATCACCTGTGACAACACAAAAATTAATAATTAAACACAGTATAAACCTCCAAATACAGAATCCCAGAATCATTTCGGTTGGAAAAGGCCTCTCAGATTAAGTCCATCCATCCCTGGGTAAATTATATTGATATTTACAGGTCAGCCCAGGACCATGGTGGCCACAGCCACCTCCTCCTCTCTTACTCCAGTGAATTGCAGAGACTCTGCACTGGCCCCTCCTGGCCCCAAGGGACCTCCTTTGCCCTGGAGTGGATCCAGAAAGACACCAATAACTGTGCCAGCAAGGATTTTAAGAGCTTCATCACAAGAAACAAGCTGAGCTCAGAGGCAGCCCAGCACCAGGGCTCCTTGGGGCAGGGACTGTCTCTGCCTGGGCACAGCATTCAGTCCGGCCTCAAAGACCCTCAAAGCTGACAAAATTCCAGTTAATCCTTCAGGCTCCCTCTGTGGACATCCCCCAAGGAGAAGAGGAGTGCCAAGGAAGGGTGAGGGTGTGAAGGATCATGGAAAGGGCTGTGTGAGGTGACCTCCGTGGCATTTTCACCAGGAGCCATGTGCTGGCCTTTCCCCTCCAAGCCCTAAGTGCCAAATTCCCTTAGAAATTCTATGATGCCCATTTCAGCAGTTTCCTTTGCTCCAAAGCTTCAGCCCCAGCTATAAAAGGCATTTAATGAGGAGCTGCTGGTGCCTGCTCCTATTTCACTTCCCAAAGGGCTCTGGCTTTGGCAGGGACCTGCTCTCCAGGAGGAGCCAGGGCTCCCGCCCTGCCTCCCCCCTCTCTCCTGGCCACCACGAAGAGGTTGAGGGCATAGAAAAGTGACCCCATGTCTCAGCAATCAGCTGGGGAGTCAGGAAAAGGCAGGGAGGCACCTGAGGAGAGGCAGAGGGGTGATGCCACTTCTAGTCAGTCCCTGGCATTTTAATATTGCCCTAAAAATTCCATTTTTCTGCTTCAACTGGGAGAAGCCCTTAAAAAGCCCTTTTTGTCCCCACACAGCCCAGCTTCACACACATCCCAGCACTGCGCAGCCCCTCCTGACTCCCCAAAACGAGGAGAGCCTTTGCAGAGGCAGCAGGGGAAAGGCTTTGGGGACATGGCCTCAAACCCTGCACACATCAGCTCAGGACATCACACACTTCCCCTCCCAGCAGGCTGGCAAACGGCTGCCGGGATCTCAGGGAGCATTTTCATCTTTAAAAGGCATAAAAGAGAACAAAAGGCAGAAATCCGTGTGCAGCGCACCCAGATCTAACGGGGCTAATGAGAACTCCAGCTCCTGGGCTTGCAGAGCAGCTCAGCACTGCTGAAATCCCTCTGGCATTTGTTATCCCCTGTTTGGGAGCAGCTGGATTCACTCTGGGTCTGTACCTGACCCACAGGGCAGCTCCAGAGGCTGTGGGAGGGACCAGGGAATTCCAGGGGAATTGGCTGTGGCACAGGCTGGGGGATGAGGGCATGCCCACCCTGCCCAGCACCCACCCCGGGGGCTGAAAGCGCTGCCAGGGCTGGGTGACACAATGGGAACGATTCCTGGCACAGGAAGGAGCTGGAGCTGCGGGAGAGAGTCCAGAGGAGGCCCCTGAGATGCTCCCAGGGCTGGAGCCCCTCTGCTCTGGAGCCAGGCTGGGAGAAAGAGGAAGAGGAAGAGGAAGAGGAAGAGGAAGAGGAAGAGGAAGAGAAAGAGAAAGAGAAAGAGAAAGAGAAAGAGAAAGAGAAAGAGAAAGAGAAAGAGAAAGAGAAAGAGAAAGAGAAAGAGAAAGAGAAAGAGAAAGAGAAAGAGAAAGAGAAAGAGAAAGAGAAAGAGAAAGAGAAAGCTCCAGGGAGAGCTCAGAGCCCCTGCCAGAGCCTAAAGGGACTCCAGGAAAACTGGAGAGGGACTGGGGACAAGGCATGGAGAGACAGGACACAGGGAATGGCTTCCCACTGCCAGAGGGCAGGGATGGATGGGATATTGGGAATTAGGAATTGTTCCCTGGGAGGGTGAGGAGGCCCTGGCAGAGGGTGCCCAGAGCAGCTGGGGCTGCCCCTGGATCCCTGGCAGTGCCCAAGGCCAGGCTGGACAGGGCTTGGAGCAGCCTGGGACAGTGGGAGGTGTCCCTGCCATGGCAGGGGTAGAACAAAGTGAGTTTTAAGCTCCTTCCAACCCAAACCAGTTGATAAATACAAAACCTGCCCAGTGCAGTAAGTGCAGCACCTTTGGAGATCTGCAGCGTTTCTGTGCTGAGTGGATTTCAATTAAAGCCATCACAAAGAGACAGGGCCTCTCTTCCCATGGAAATCACAGCAGCAGATCAGAAGGAGTAGGAAAATTATTTTTAAACTCTCTACCTCAGATGGTGGAGAGCCCCATCCTCTTCCACTGAGGGGAAAAACAAATTAATTGATACAGGTCAAACCAAGCAAGACTCTCAATTATTCCCCAGTAATTATCTCCATTAAAATTTAAACACACATAAAACCAACTCAGTACGGTTTAGCCTTGAGATTTGCAACACAGGAAACTCATCTTCTGGAGAAAGAAATTTAAGAGTCAGCTCCCAATAACATCCAGATGTCCAGACAGGTCTCATTTATATAAAAAATCATTCAGGGCACACATAAAAATGAGCTGCCAGCACACGCACGTGCAAATTCCCAGCTTGTGTGTGAACTTGAGGAAACTAAAATCTCTTTATAATATTTTACAGCAGCTTCCCTCCACACACAGAATATCCCTTACAAAAGCACTGGTGTGCAGCCTAAATAACACAAGATTCCCATTCAACACCCTGGGAGGATGAGAAATCTGATTTTTATTCTCATTCTAAACACTGGGAATGGAAGAAAGCTGAGCAAACTCCTTTTGGAAAATACTTTCTCAAAGGAAAATGCATGTGGAGTGAAACCAAAAGTGCTGGTTAATTTGAGCTGAATACAGTAAATGGCCTCAGCCAGGAAAAATGAGGAGCTGAAGGAGTAATCAAACATTTCCTTTCAGTGTTTGCTCAATTAGGTGGTTCAAAATGGTGCTTTAACTTGGCTAATTCTCCATGAGTCAGCACAAATGAGCTTTTAAATTTATATATAAAGCCAGAAAAATGGAGCAACAGCTGATTTTCACACCTTGTGAGAAAAGTAATGAGAGAAGTACCGGGTCCACCGAGCATGCTGAGCTGATTTTCCTCAGGTTGTTCAGCAGAAGTAGAAAATATCAGGCCAAGTTCTAAAAACCAGGATGAGAGGGATACCTGGAAGCCCCTGGAGTGCTCTGCCCAGCCCTGGAGCCTCCCTTGGATGGAAATCCTGGACTGGGAGCCTCCCCAGGGCCACAGCCCCATGCTGCAGTCCCTCCCTGCATCCCCCATGCCCTGCACCAGGGCTGCCAGCACTGCTCCCATCCCTCCCCAAGCTCAGGGCTGCCCCAGGTCCCTCCTGCTGCTTCTGCTCTTCTTTGTTCCACCCCTTGCCATGGCAGGGACACCTCCCACTGTCCCAGGCTGCTCCAAGCCCTGTCCAGCCTGGCCTTGGGCACTGCCAGGGATCCAGGGGCAGCCCCAGCTGCTCTGGGCACCCTGTGCCAGGGCCTGCCCACCCTGCCAGGAAATAATTCCTGCCCAAGGAGAGGAGCTGCTCCCCCATGCTGCAGTCCCTCCCTGCATCCCCCGTGCCCTGCACCAGGGCTGCCAGCACTGCTCCCATCCCTCCCCAAGCCCAGGGCTGCCCCATGTCCCTCCTGCTGCTTCTGCTCTTCCCGGGATGGGCAGAGCTGGAACAGCTCTGAGAAGTGCAGAAGCTGTTCCAGGAGCTCCCAGGCAGCTCTGATCTCTCCCTTTTCATTGGTTCTCCTTGGAGCTGGTTCCTCTCAGCTGTTCAGTTCATCAGGAGCTTGGTTTGGTGGGAAAATGTGTGTTCAGAGCAAGCCTGCAGCTGATGGGGTGGTGCTTTGGAGCACCTTTCCCAGAGGAATGCACCCCTAAGAACCTCCCTGTGCTTGCTGACCCCCAGCTCAGATATTGTGGCTTGGGATCAGGGGGCTAAACCCAGAGGAGGCCAAAGCACTGATGCCCTCCCTGTTTTCCCAGCATCTCCAGCCTGGCACTCTGGCACAGGAGGCCACAGTTCCCACCCTGGGGAGCGCAGCTGGGCTCACTGCTGCCAAAATGGGCTCCTTGTGCTGGGCCAGGGGAGCAGGGAGAAGGGGCTCTGCTCCTGAAAGGCTTCCGGGGGTGCAGAGGGAAAGGAAGGAGAGGGAGGGGTCTTCACACACACTGGGTCTGCTGGTAGATAAAGCCAGATACTGAGAGGTGAAAGAAGCAATGGAAGGAACCAGAAATTCCAGAGGAATCCCACTGATTGACACAGACTGTTCCTCACCCAAGGCAGTGCTAAATCCCTGCATTTGGAGAAAAAAGAACAGAGACACAAGGAAAAAGAAAAGTGGGGTACATATTAAAAAGGGGGGCTGTATTGGGTGGTTTGGGAAGTCTGAACCTCTCAAATACCTCAGGCAGTGGGGACAGAGAGAGGGAAATGTGGCCAGGAAATGAAGATAAATAGGAGGCTGCATCCTCTAACAAGTTTAGAGACCCCAAAGGAAATGCCCCATGGCCTCTTCCTGTATTTTAATAAAGTTACAGGACTCTGCCTTCTTTTTGGACATAAATCTCCAATATTTGGGGATGAATTTTCTGGGAAGGGAAGGGAAGGGAAGGGAAGGGAAGGGAAGGGAAGGGAAGGGAAGGGAAGGGAAGGGAAGGGAAGGGAAGGGAAGGGAAGGGAAGGGAAGGGAAGGGAAGGGAAGGGAAGGGAAGGGAAGGGAAGGGAAGGGAGCTGCTCCCCCAGAAGGCATTCAAAGCTCCCAGCAGCTGATGAGCAGATCCTCTTTAAAAATGCAGCACTGTCCCAAAATCCAGCAGAGCTCAGCTCTGAAGTTTGCTCTCCTGACTCTAAAAGCCCTGAGCACGAGCTGCAGGAAACTCCTGGGGAAGCTGTGCCCCTTCCCCTGGAACACAACTCCCTTTTTCCCTTGGACATAAATCCCCTCAACCATCAGGGGGTTAACAAAGCAGTTACAGCCTCACCCCTGCAGCAGGACACCCCTCACTCCTGGCTGGTTAAACACCAAACCAGGGCAGGAAGAGGCTTCAAACAGGACAAGATGTTCTTATCTTGTTCCTGCAAGAAAAATCCCTCAGCTCTCCAATCTGGCCACCCAAACCAAGAATGAATCTCCCAGACTTGGGAAAGGTTGTTCTGCTCCATCATCAATTTTTGGCTGGGGCAGTGTCTGTAAAACATTTTGAGGGGTTGCCATGTCCCTGTAAGTAACAGCATTCCCAATCAGCCCTGGTGTAACCTGCACATGGTATTCGGGACAGGGTGAAGGACATCCTGCAGCCCCTGCTCACCCTGCAGCTCCCAGAGCCAAAACCAGGATCAAGTTTTCCTGGCTGGTTCATTTGTGGAGTTTAGGAGTCCCCAGGGACAGGGCAATGAAACATCTCCTCTGTGCCCACTGGCAATGGGAAAAGTGACCCCAAAAATCACATTAAAATCCTCCAGCAGCCTCTGCTGCAGTCACCAACTGGGACCAGCCCTGGAATTTATCATGACATTTAAAAAATGGCTGCTCTAAAAGCAGGAGAAGTTAAAAGAAGGTGGCACAAAACCCACCAGGAGCAGAAGGAAAACCATAAGGGAACCAGCTGGTTCTTGGTTTGACCCCATTGGGATAATTAAGTAGCTCTGGAGACAGTCAGAAGGTGCTGCAGCACACAAGTGGAACACTCCAACACTTCCCAGTTGCAGACTGGTGCCTGAACACCTGCACTGGGATCCCTGTTATCCCAGGGGAAAGAAGTGAGCTCAGCTGTGATCATGTGGGCTGGAAGATATGTGTGTGTTCTGTCCCCATCTGTCAGAGCTGGGGCAGTTCTCTGCTGTCCATGGGGCAGGTTTCTTTATCTCTGCCACAGCCAATCCTCCCTCCAGGAGATCTCTGCTGTTCATGGCCACTGAGTGTCCCTGCATGGCTGATCAAATTCCATCATCCCATGGGGAGATGCTGCGCCCAGGGCAGGAGCCAAGCATTCCTACCTGGATACAATCTGAGCCTGGGAACAGCACAGCAGCCTCTGCCCCCTGCATTCCCAGAGGAGCAGCTTTCTTCTCCCTGCATTCCCAGAGGGAGAGCAGGCCCATCTCCAGCAGCCCTGGAGCTTCAGAGGAAAACTCCAGCCTTGTGCAGGATCCCTGCTCCAGCAGAAGCACAGCTGGCACTGCAGGAGGGCTGAGCCACCATGGAATGGCACTGCTGCCACCACCCTGACCCACAGGGGGTCAGCTCCTCTTCTGACTCTGGCAGTGCTTGGTTTTCTTCATTTGTACAACTGCATTTGTATTTTAATTTTCCTAGTAAAGAACTGTTATTCCTGCTCCCATATCTTTGCCTGAGAGCTCCTTAATTTCAAAATGATAATAATTTGGAGGGAAGGGGTTTACATTTTCTATTTTATAGGAGGCTCCTGCCTTCCTTAGCAGACACCTGTCTTGTCAAAGCCAGACAATGTGCCCCCCTAGGGGATGGATCTCCATGCTGGGGGTGCTGCTTTGGGACTGCAGTGTCCTGGGAAAGGCCCTGCCTCTTGGAAGCTCTGATTGTGCTGCCCTTGGCACTCCAGTTCCCCCTGGTACATCCAGAATTCCCCATGGAGTGTTTTACCCCCCTCAGTGCCTGCACAGGAGCTCAGGCCTCTGTTAAGGCCACGGTTAAGCCATCCAGCTCCCGTGGTTTTCATGTTGTGGTACAGTTCCTGAGTTCCTGGTGGCAATGGGTGGGAGCAGCAGGGCTGCTAGGAGAGGGAATGTTTCCTGTGAGGCCCTCTGGGAAAACAGAGCAGCTTTCAGGAATTCATTTGCCATTTGATGACTGCTTGAAGGTAAAAGGAAAAAAAAATTTTAAAAATCCTGTGTTTTTTCTTTCAGTTATATCATTTGTTCTACCCCTCCCAAAACACTGCTTGACCAGCCCCCACTGCTCATCTCCAGCCTTGGAAATTCCTGCTTTCAGCTCAGGAGGTCGCCAGGCTTGGGTTTTGTATTTCAGGCAAAACAGAATCGAAATAAGTATTTTATCCTTAATCAAAACAGGATTATTAAGGATCAAATAAGAATCCCTCAAAGCTCATCCCCTTTCCAGATCACTTTACCACCTCAAGAGATGCTCCCCCAGCACTCCAGGGAGGCAGAGAACCTTGGGGACTTATTCCACTGAATCCCTAAGGTTGGAGAAATCCTCTAAGACCAAGTCCCGTTGCCACAGCACTGCCAAGGCCACCACTGCCCACGTCCCCAGGTGCCACATCCACACATTTGTTAAATCCCTCCAAGGATGGGGACTCCACCACTGTTCTGGGCAGCTGTGCCAGGGCTGGTTGAGCTTCCCTTTTCCCTGGTACAAGCCCAAAGCTCCCCTGGAGCACACTGAGGCCATGTCCTCTCACCCTGTCCCCCATGACCTGGGAGAAGAGACTGATCCCCACCTGGCTCAGGGATTTGCACAGACATCCAAACATTGCTTGGATGCACAGGGGACTTTGTTCCCTGAGGAAGGAGCTGGGATTGGGATGGCTTCGAGGGGAGGGGACTGCCTGCCTGGCCCTGCCACCTGTGGGGCTCCAGCACATCCAGGACATCCCCCAGGGAGGACAGAGGCAGGGAGGCAGTGCTGTCACCCCTGGGGCTGTGCAGCTCCTGCTGGGATTTCCCAGCCTGGCTCCTGGGGAGGACAGAGGCAGGGAGGCAGTGCTGTCACCCCTGGGGCTGTGCAGCTCCTCCTGGGATTTCCCAGCCTGGCTCCCAGCAGGGCACAGGCAGAGCTGGGCCCCAGCTGGCTGTGACTGGGCCAGGGTGTGCACACAGCCAGGCCAGCAGCAAAAACCCTCCAGCAATTCAGGATCAAGGACAGGAAGGGAATTCAGCAAGCACAGGAGCTCCCACTGAGCCAGCCACTGCTTCCATGTGCAAGGACCCAAACCAGGCTCCCACTGAATCCTCTGCTCCCGAGCCCAGCTGCAGCTCCTCAGAGCATCCCTGGGCACAGGGAGGATGGAGGGAGCTCTGCTGCTCCCCACAGACCTCCTGCTCCCCTTTCCTCATGTTCCAATCACCTCAACAAGGCAGCACATGGAATCCAGGGATGGCTTGGGCTGGAAGAGATCTTAAAACTCATCCCATCCTCCTGCCATGGCAGGGACACCTCCCACTGTCCCAGGCTGCTCCCAGCCCTGTCCAGCCTGGCCTTGGGCACTGCCAGGGATCCAGGGGCAGCCCCAGCTGCTCTGGGCACCCTGTGCCAGGGCCTGCCCACCCTGCCAGGGAACAATTCCCAATTCCCAAGATCCCATCCAGCCCTGCCCTCTGGCAGTGGGAGCCATTCCCTGTGTCCTGTCCCTCCATGCCTTGTCCCCAGTCCCTCTCCAGCTCTCCTGGAGCCCCTTCAGGCCCTGGGAAAACATCACCATGAATCACCACAGGACATTCATTCCCAAGGTTGCTCAGAGCACAAGACAGGAAAATATTGATTGGAAGTGGCTGCAGATTTTCTGGAAGAACAGTTTTCTGACAGAAAATGACAATTTGATCATATCAAAACTTCCTGCTGGAAGGGGTCAAACTTAGCAAAAGCTCATTTAGAAAAACAGTCACAATCTGTCTGATTGGGTTAAACACACTTGTTCTTGTTTTGAAAACATGTTTATTTTCATTTTGTCAAGATCCATGCCAGAAATAAACTCTAAAAACCAAATTAAAATATTTTTATCCACACCTAAACAAGCCCTTCTCCTTGGAAAATTCTGACTTCAGCTTCCCAAAGAGGGGTTTTGACACTGCAAAATATTTTTGGTGTGGTGGAAACTCCAGGTTCTGCCCTGACTTTGAACCTGTGTGAGTACTTTTTACCCAAGAAGGTTAATAGGATGAATAAATTATAGAGAATATTTGCAGTAATTGTTTTAATTTTTAAACTGACATCAGTTGTAATCACACCTCTTAATGAGAATGGGGGAGGCTGAGGGAATCTTTGCTGCGTTTTTGTGGAAATATTATTTTGTTTGGTAGTTTTTTGGGGTACTTTTCTTTTTTAGGTGGGTTTTTTTAAGTTATTGGCTACAAATCAAGATCCTGGTCCAGGAAAAAATCCCGCCATTCCAGCAGACCCAGCTGGGATGCAGAGTGTGACCTGTCCCCATGGATGGGTGGCAGTGATATCCCTGATTTTTCCAGGCTGTAACCCCCATGGGAGCACTGGGGGCTCGTTCTTCCCCATCTGGCCAAAACAGAGCAAAAACCTGCAGTGTGAATAGCGACCAAAATTAGGCCAAAAATCTGAGCACCAGATCCACAGAAGTGTTTATGTTCTAACTCCTCCTGATTTCAAAGTATCCAGGAGCCAAACCTTTCATGGATGCAGGCTGCAGAGATTATTTCTCTGTTCTTTTCCCTGGTTTTCTCCTCTCCCCTGTCATCACACACTTGATTTCATTCACCAGCGCCTTTGCCTTGTTCCCTCTGGTACTCCGAAGGCATTTCATTTCATTTCCATTTTTTCAGACATTAAAAGCATTTCTTTTGAATTCTGGTGCCTTCAGCACGTGAAATGAGCCTCAGCTGCACTGAAAAAAACCCCAGCCTGATCTCGTTACACGCCTGTTCTTCAGCGGGAATGAAGAGAAAGGGGGAAGCAGCTGCCTCTCCAATCCCCCCTGCATTAACCACGCTCCAAGTTCAAAAGCTGAATGCAGAGGACACAGCTCCAGGTGCAAACCCTGCTGCTCTGCTGCTTCCTGGGATTCAGAGCTGGACACGAGTGCTGGAGCCTGCCCTGGATTTTTAACAGTGTGGTGTGACTGACACAACATCATGGAATCACAGAATATCCTGAGCTGGAAGGGACCCCAAGGATCACCCAGTGCCACCCCTGGCCCTGCACAGACCCCCAACAACCCCACCCTGTGGCCCCAGTTCTGCCAGGGAGGAACACAGCCTGGAATTAAATCACTGCCTGGTGGGGGACAGGATCAACTGGTGCTGCCTGAACTCAGAGAGTCAGAGTATCACAGAATGTCCTGAGCTGGGAGGGACCCACCAGGATCACCCAGCCCAGCCCCTGGCCCTGCCCAGACCCCCCAGCAACCTCACCCTGGGCATCCCTGGCAGCGCTGGCCAAAGGCTCCTGGAGCTCTGGCAGCCTCGGGGCCGTGCCCATTCCCTGGGGAGCCTGGGCAGTGCCAGCACCCTCTGGGGGAAGAACCTTGCCCTGAGCTCAGCCTGAGCTGCCCTGGCCCAGCCCCAGCCGTTCCCTGGCTCCTGTCCCTGTCCCAGAGCAGAGATGGGAGCTGCCCCTCGGGAGGAGCTGCAGCCCCGGGGAGCTCTGCCCTCACTCTGCTCCAGCTGCTCCTTGGGTGGCCTCTCCAGACCCTTCGCCGCTTTCTTAACTCTCCATCATCTTTAGATCTTTCTTCTAAAGGTGAAGCCAGGGGCATCCAGAGCAGAGGGGACTCCGTGCACCCACAGCAGGTGAAGCACAGCCACCACCTCATCTCCTCAGAACAGACCCCCATCCCTGCAGATCTCTCTGGGACAAGGTAGGAAATTCCTGTCCTGGGTGGAGGCATCTTCCCATCTCAGGGATGTGGTTCCTGATGCAGCTCAACTCAAGTGACATTGAGACAGAACTAAGCCAAGCTGCTCCACTTTGCCTGCAGTGAGCCAGGAACCAGCTTTAGATGTGGGCTTGGGTGACCTGATTTTACCTTCTCCTATTCCCTGGAGGGTGGGCAGGCCCTGGCACAGGGCACCCAGAGCAGCTGTGGCTGCCCCTGGATCCCTGCAAGGGTGCAAGGCCAGGTTGGACAGGGCTTGGAGCAGCCTGAGGCAGTGGAAGGTGTCCCTGCCATGGCAGGGGTGGGATGAGATGAGTTTTAAGGTCCTTTTCAACACAAACCATCCTATGTTTGCCCCTTAGAGAGGGCAAGCATTTTCCCATGATTTTCTATAACATCACCTCCTAGAGGGAACAGGATCTGTGTCTGCAGCACTTTGCACAGCACAACCCCCTGCACCCGGGCAGCCTCAGCATCCCAGCCCTTCCTGCACAACAACCACATCCAGAACATGGCCTGGAGCTGGGCCAGGGCAGCTCAGGCTGAGCTCAGGGCAAGGTTCTTCCCCCAGAGGGTGCTGGCACTGCCCAGGCTCCCCAGGGAATGGGCACGGCCCCGAGGCTGCCAGAGCTCCAGGAGCCTTTGGCCAGCGCTGCCAGGGATGCCCAGGGTGGGGTTGCTGGGGGGTCTGGGCAGGGCAGGGGCTGGGCTGGGTGATCCTGGTGGGTCCCTCCCAGCTCAGGATATTCTGTCATTCTGTGCCCCAAACACCACGAGCAGTTCATGCTCTGGGCAGTGGCAGCTGCCCCACACGGATCCCACAGAGCCCTCCTGGCTTTGTTCCCCATTGCTGAGCAGGAATTCCACAGCGAGGGGAGCGGGTGTGAGGAAGAGCCAGCTTAGCAGGGCTCCAGGGAAGCAGATAGCTCCTGTGTAATCCACACAACAAACCAGGCAGCTTTTCCCGTGGGGATTGCTCAGCACTGGCGTCTCCCTTGTGTGTGCAGTCACACACAGAAACTGCACAGCCCCGTTGGCCCTTGCTTACCCCAGCAGCTTTACAGGTTCTTTGGGATTTAGGGCCTATTTTAGCCTTTATCCTAAAGTGAAAAAGCACCCAACCAAAAGAAAACAGCCCCCAAAATCATTAGACTGAGAACTATCAGCAGTGATTAACAGAGAAAAACAACAAAGGAGCTCCCAAAACACACGAGCTGGGAACAATCTAGGGGAGCTCTGTGAAAGGAAAGCTTTCCATCAGGCTCAGCATGGCACTGAGCCATCCCTCTGATCCATCCTTCTCCTCTCTGCCACACCAAACACCCAGTGCCAGGTTTGTTTTCACCATCAACCACCAACTTTCATCACTGGAGATAAACCAGGATCATCTGCTGCTCAGACAGGCTGGGGGAGAGCAGCAGATTCTGCCAAGGCCTGGGGGTCAACCCCTCGTGCCCCCAGTACAAGGCTGGGGTTTCACCAGCAGCTCCCCCAGCACTTGGCATCCCTGCCAATGAATCAGGGTCAGCTCCTCTCCCCCAGCCAGGCAAAGCTGGAGATGATGAATTGCCTTGTCCAGGGTCATGGAAAAAGCCACTGGGAGAAAGAGCCCGCTTGGTCCCTTCCATGTGTTTTCCCAGTGGATCACAGTGCCACATCAATCAGATCCCCCAGGAGGGATTTGGGACAGGAGCTCTGCTCTGCAAAACACTTAAACCTGTGCTCAGAGCTGAGCTTGGGCTCGAGGGTTTAGCAGGGAGGTTCTCAAGGTCTTGTCCAAGAGCCACAGCTTCCAGGATGAGCAGGAGATGGAGGGCAGTGCTGGCAGTGAGCACTGGGGGGCCTGGGAGCTCTCACACTCCAGCTCCTGCTCATTCCAATACCCCTGCTTGTTGCAGTGTGGCAGGGTGGTAGAAATGCTGCAACCCTCTTCAAAGTGTCTCCTTCAGGAGCTGCTCGGGGTAAGGCCACGAGAGCAGCCATTTCATGCCCACGCACACACACCACAGACAGCTCAGCAGAGGAGGAACAGGAAGGGTCTTTGTATGATGTATTCCAGTGAGGTTTATTCCAAAGCACACCAAAGAGATCAGGGGCAACGACAAAACCATGGGGTCTGCACAGGCTTAGGTGTGGGGTCAGTGACCAATGACCTGGGGGCACAGGGGTGGGCAAAGGGCTGCAACCTGTAGGGGCAATGAGGGATGAATAGCTGGGGTGGGCAGTGTCAGCTGGCCAGTGGGGGAAGCAATCTGATGTAGATTGGCAATAGTGCTGCAAGAGCACCAAGGGCTGAGCCCTCTCTATCAGCCTAGGTGGGGAAACTCTATGATATATTCTCCAAGGCAGGGCCCTGGGGATTTCCCTGAGGGGGAAGGCTTGAGAGGATCCCACACCTGCCCTCCCTGGGTGAAGCTCTGGGCTCCCCCGAGGCAGGCAAAGCCTCAGCCCCCCGCTGGATCCCGCTCCCACCTCCAAGCTCCCTCTGCTGTTGCTCACTCGTGTCACATTCCCTGCATCCCCTGGTCCTGCACCCGCAGCCCCACCAGGGCAGGAGCGGCGTCCCCAAACGCCAACCCCACCCCAAACAGCTCAGGAGCGGTGTCCCCAAAGGCCAACCCCACCCCAAACAGCTCAGGAGCGGTGTCCCCCAAGGCCAACCCCACCCCAAACAGCTCAGGAGCGGTGTCCCCCAAGGCCAACCCCACCCCAAACAGCTCAGGAGCGGTGTCCCCCAAAGGCCAACCCCACCCCAAACAGCTCAGGAGCGGTGTCCCCCAAGGCCAGCCAAAGGTCAACCCCACCCCAAACAGCTCACAGCCCACCCCACCCTTCAGCAGCCCCACAAATCCCCAGCTGCTCCCAGAGGGGCTGGAAGGACGCAGGGCTCAGAGACAAAGCCGTGTTTCCTTGGAGCCTTTGAGTCCCCAGTGGGCTGCCGCTGTCTCCACATAGCAAGTGGCCCAAAAGGAAGGCACAGGTTCCTATTATTGAGGAACCTAAAGACAGCACACGGCTTCCCCCGGCTCCACGGGCTCCACCAGCGCCCGCCTCGACTGGGGAATGATTCATCTCCATCTCCCGAGGATTTTTCTGGTAACTGCTGCAGATCCACCTTGGGATGACAGAGCAAAACTAGCAGCAAACCAATCTTGTCACTTCTATTTTTTCCCCCCCACTGAAAAAGCCATAATTTCAGGATTGAGGTATCAGAATCACAGCTAAGGACGAGCTGGATCCTTACGCAGAGATTTTTTTTTTTAATCTGTTTTCAGCTGACAACGTTAAAGCTGCCACCCATAAATTTATTGGGGGAATTTATGATCCAGCGAGGAAAGCCACCAAAAAAGGAGGAAGCAGAATCCATTCCAAATCTGGGGACAAGGAACATGTTTCAGTGGGATTGAAAGGTGTTAAAGTCAGTAAGCCAGGGAGAAAGCAGCACGAAATAAATACAGATACCCTCTAATCCCTAAATACTCTGTCTGGAGGACACGGAGAACCGTGCTGCAAACTCAAAGCAATAACTCCTAAAGGGCAGCCAGACCTGCTTCCCAGACTGATAAGGAATGAGGATGAAAGCAAGGGAGCAGGACAAGTTAAACAAACACAAACACGTGGCATGGCATTTATAAGGGGGGGAAATAAGAATGGTTTTTCTTGACCGGGACTTTATTTCCAGTTGGCCCAAGTGAGGGAGGCTGCTCTGCCAGAGCCTGGGGATTGCTGGATCCACCACCACGCTCCAGTGTCCAACACCCCCACACCTGGAGAGGTTCCCTGCCCTAAAAATGCCCACACCAGCATTTGTGGTGCTTTTCTGTGCCCACCCCCATGGCAGGAATGATGAACACATGGAACATCTCATGGCACATGTGAAGGAAAGGCCAGGGGTTGTCACCACCTCTGCCTAAACCTGTCCTCAACAGGGGCAGCCCCCTGCAGTGGTGACAAGGGACACGCTCACCCCTGTCCTCCCACAGCCACTTAAGGGACAAAACAAACCTTGGCAGGGCCACAGATCCATGACAAAGAGAAAAGAGACGAATAATGGGATCACAGACTGGGTTGGGGTGGAAGGGACCTTAAAGCCCATCTCGTTCACCCCTGCCATGGGCAGGGACACCTTCCACTGTCCCAGGCTGCTCAGAATTCCATCAACCCAGCCTTGAGCACTTCCAAGAATGTGAAGGTACAAAATTGTTTTTAAGTTCAAGAGGCACATTTGCAGTTCATCAGATTTTTATATGTGTGTGTGCATATATATGTATAAAGTTTTGTGTGTGTATATATATATATCACAGACACACCATTTTTTACATTTTTTTATTCAGCTCCTGGGCAAACCAGGCAGTTTATTATTTTTATTTCTCTCCCCAGCACACGCAGGAAGCTCAGCAAGAACCAAGCTGCACACAGGCAGAGATTCGTCTGCAAAGGCATCCCCCTCCCTTAAATCCTCTAAAAAAATCCCTAAAAGGGAATCATTTACTAAAGAAAACAGAGATTTGAGGTCACAGCATGGTTGTCAGAAAGGCAGGGGAGGTTCTGCTGGGGAAGTGCAGACAGGAGCTGAGCCCCCAGCTCAGGTTTATCAGGGACAGCAGGGCAGCCTGGCTGGGATAATCCAAACCATTTCCAGGTCCATGAGAACACAGCACTGATGGGAAGAGCTGGCAGGAGGCAGAGCCAGGGCCAAGGGAGAAATAAGAACCAGAACACCTGGCTGCAGAAATGGTCTAAAACATCCCCAAATAATTAGCTCCTCAGCATTATCCCTTTCAGCAGGAATGACTGGAAATGAATTGGTATTTAACCAGAGACTTGGAGGCTTTAACACTGCAATGTTTTCAAGCTGGGAAGAGGGAAGGGGAGTGTTGCTCTAAATTTCCGCCGAGTTCTCAGGGGCTGGGTTAACAGAGCAGTAAAAATAAAATAAATTAAAAAATAAGAAAGGTTGAACTTGGAACATGCAAGCAAGAGAATTTATGGAAACTTATTTAAGGCTTAGCTCAGTTTGGGTTCCAGCAATGGGCAGTGCAGGGGGGCTGTGACAAACACCCCACGAGGTCACAGCAGGGCTGGAGATGGGACGGGGGCAGTGCAAGGCAAAGGCTGTGGCAGAGCCTGTGCCAGGCTCACTCAGCCCTTGGGGGGCAGAGGCACCAAACCCCAGACCCAAAGGGACCATGACAGTGAGGGACAGCACAGACAAGCAGAGCACAGCCCTCCCCACAGTGCTGCTCCCGTGGGGTTTGCACTTGGCAGCTCAGGTTCATTTTGGAAACGCTTCCAGCAGTTCTCCAGCCCAGCCAGGCCTTCAGCCACTCGTCCTTCACAGTGTCTGCCTTTATCAGAAGGAAACCTCCCACAGCTACTCTGCAAAACTGTTCTTTAAGTGAGCCCCAGACTCTCCTCTTTCCTAGGAGCAACCTGTGGAAGGGTCCACCATCAAATAAACACTCCAATATCCATCCCACAGCATCCTGATCTTCCCCTGGACAGAGCTGATGGCACAGGGGCACCCCACCTGCTGCTGACCTCAAAACCCAAACAAAGGAAGGGAAGACCAGGGGGGCAATTAATAGGGAGGACTTCATTTCTTTAGCAGCTCTGGCTCCATCAGGCATGAGAGTTTAGGATGCTCTCGGGGGAGGGAAGATTCTTGTCTCAAGGCAAACTGGCCTACTCACTCTATTTATAGAGGAGAGGCAGCATTTGAGCCCTGCTGCAGCTCAGCAGAGCCCACTGAGATGCTCTGCTCGTTATGCAAGTGCTCCAGAGCCAGGGTTGTCCCCTGGCCCAGCCCCACGAGGAGCTGCAGGGGCCATGAGATGTCCCATGCAGGGCAGGAGTCCCCATCCAGCACATCCGTGGGGACAACAGTGGGGGCAGGGCAGGCACAGGACATCCCTCTGCTCCACTGACACAAACTGGGCCTGGAAAAGCAAGATAGAGAATCCAGCTTTCCCTGAACGCCTCAGCTGGGAAGGACGTGGAATGCACGGGAAAAAAGGCAGGAAATGGGAAATGGAGTTGTTTGGAGGCTCCTGTGTTGATGGGAATGGCAACACCTTCTGCTCTCTGGTGTCAGTGCCAGGCCTGGGGACACTCCAGTGTCCCCTCATCCGTGGTGGGGGGGAGCAGGGCAGGGGCTCCTGCTGCAAGCAGGACTTTGGCCCTCAAGGTGCTGGCCCTCAAGGTGCTGTCTCTGCTTCTGGGACCAAAACAGCCACTTTGGGACCAAAAGAGCCTCTTTGGCCATCTCCAATATCCACAGGAGGCAGATGTCAGGCGGTGACCATGATGCAGCCAAATTAATAAATATCCCCTTTCTTCTCCTTATCTTCCCCAAGCAAATTTAGCCTCCTAAAGAATGCTTGGCCTGCCTCCTATCTCAGCTGGTAACAACAACAAAGGAGCCATCAATGGGAATTTAATCCTCATCTTTTGGGATAAGGGCATGGGATATTTCAGGAATTCAGAGTTCTCTTCACAGCAAGAGTGAGAAAGGCACATTCAACTGCAAAATGCTATAAATCTCATGCTCATGGGAGCCCCCAAAACTGAAAATCTATGGGTTTATAACCCCAAATCTAATACATCCACAAATGATGAGCCCTTCCTCAGATCCTTCAGTCCAACTCTTGGGAGCTTCCCTCAGGGATAGGATCAAACTGCAGGCCTGTGAGGGTGAGCAGCAAAATGGGAATGGTTTTTCTTCCCACAGTATCTGCCACCTTGCCCAGCACAAGGGCAAGTAAAGCCACCAAAGAAAAATATTTAAATCTCCACAAATAAATACCCAGCCAGAGCTGACTGAAAGAGTCAGGAACTCTTAACCATGGAGCAGAACTTGCTAAACACAATGGGCTGTGCTGGTTTTTAGGGATAATTCACCAAGACCCGGGGATTTTCTGGGCACCTCCATCACCCCAGCAGCATGCCTTGTTACTTATTCATCATCCTCAATATTAACCTTTGAGAAGCTGCTTAAAACTCCAAATTCAGATGCCACAGGAGGTCATTCTGTGACAATCCCAACCTTTTAGCCAGAGGGGACAATCAAAGCACATCACTCAGGGGTTCTTCAGCACAAACAGAGCAGGGTTTGGAGTTTCACCCAGGAAGGATGCAGCCTTTTCCAGCACAGCTCGAACACCTGCAGGGACACTGGGAATTGACCTCCCAGACATGGCCCTGGCTGAATTTCTCCCACAGCACCCTGGAGCATCCAGTGGGGTGGGATGACAAGAGGGCAGCTCTGCCTGCTGGGGCTGAGCACCACTTCCCTTGGCAGTGCCACACCTTAATATCCAAAAATTCCATCGGCCCTTTGCCTGCACCTGCCACCTCTGCTGGGAGCAGGAGAACCTCAGACAGGGGTGACACCTATACTGTGGTCCCTGAGCAGAGTGTCCCTGCTGGGGACACCCAGACTGTGGTCCTTGCACAGAATTCACACCAGTGACACCCAGACCGTGGTCCCTGAGCAGAGTGTCCCTGCTGGGGACACCCAGACTGTGCTCCCTGGGCAGAATTCCCACCAGTGACACCCAGATTATCATCCCTGGGCAGAATGGTCCCCACCAGCCACACCTTGCCCTTGCAGGCTGTCACACCAGTGCAGTCATGGGGCTCCCACCCTGCCACCCTGGGCCCCTGGGCTCCCTCCCACTTCTGTATCCCCACACTCAAACCCTCCATCCCCTGTCCATCCATCCCTCCATACCCTGTCCATCCATCCCTCCATCCCCTGTCCATCCATCCATCACCGGTCCATCCATCCCTCCAGCCCTGTCCATCCCTCCAGTCCTGTCCATCCCTCCATCCCCTGTCCATCCATCTCTCCAGCCCTGTCCATCCATCCCTCCATCACCTGTCCATCTCTCCATCCCTCCAGTCCAGTCCATTCCTCTATCCCCTGTCCATCCATCCCTCCAGCCCTGTCCATCCACCCCTCCAGCCCCTCTCCATGCCTCAGGCAGCTCTCCCAGCCCCCCCAGCTGAACCAAGAGCCCCAATGAACCCCCACACGCTCAGCCTGGTTAAAGGGGAAATGTGCTCTGCTGCTGCTGCTCACCGGGGGCACAGCCACTGAAACACCACAGGCTCCCTGGCACACCCCTTGGCATCAGCCAGGCTGGGGCAGAGGAACAAACAAATAATTCTGGGCACAGAGGGACTGCCCCAGATTGAAATGGAACCAGCAATGAACACTATTCCTCCTCAACTCATCTGCCAGTGGTTACTAGGGGCAGGGAAAGCAGCCCTTGGTCCTTGCTGGAGGCCAAGGAGTGGTGGAGCCCCCTCAGGCTGGGATTTGGGGCTGCCCAGAGGCAACAGCAGTCTGGTTTGCCAGACTGCCTCAGCCCTGTACAAGCAGACTGTACATCCTCTGAGTTAACATGTAGTGAGCCAGTCCCACCCTGCACATCTGTATAGGAAACCTGTGGTAAACCACTCCCAATGCACATCCTCTGAGTAAATCTGTAATAAACCAGCCCCAGTGGTATGTCCCCAGAGGAAACCTGCACTCAGGGTGGGGAGTGCCATGGGCTCTAAGAGAACCCTGGGAATTGTCCATATACAAAGTGGGATTCTACTGCAGGAGCCTGGCTGGAAGGGTTTTGCCCTGGCCTTGGGGTGGGAGAGTCAAAGAAAACAAAAGCAGAGCAGCAGCTCTGGTGTGGGAAGGGCACAGATGGCTGAGACTGACACTTCAGGGAGGAACACGGGAGCTTAGTGAGTTCTTGAAACATTGCTTTTAACAAAAACTGGGTGAGAGCAAAACATTTCTGGAGACAAACACTCCTAATGGCAATGACAGCCAGGGAAAGCCCTGATGTACCAGGCAGAGGCTGAAAAGAAAATGAGGAACATGTAAACACCCCAGAGTCCCAGGTCAGATTTGAATATTCGACAGTTCACTGCCTCAGGCTCCATCACAGCAATAGCATCAGTCCTGAAACGGGGGTGACACCAAGTGACAACCTGGAATTACTGGGGGGGAGGGGAAAGGGGAAAGGGGAAAGGGGAAAGGGGAAAGGGGAAAGGGGAAAGGGGAAAGGAAAGGGGAAGGGAAAGAAGGGAAGGGAAGGTTCCAGGAAGGGAAGGTTCCAGGAAGGAAAGGGAAGGTTCTGGAAAGGGAAAGGGAAAGCGAAAGGGAAAGGGAAAGGGAAAGGGAAAGGGAAAGGGAAAGGGAAAGGGAAAGGGAAAGGGAAAGGGAAAAGGAAAGGAATCAGAGAGGACTTCAGTGATTTAGACCCAGGGGCTCCTTGCTCAGGCTCCTGGAAGCTTTCACACAGTGGCTGCCTGATTTCCCCACAGGCACAAACTGAGATTAGCAAGAGCAGCCTCTCAACTTCCAGGGATTCATGCAAGGCTGAGTTCATTTCTTCAGCTGCTCCATGAGGGAAGTTAAAAGCACTCGGCACTGTTCAATTACCCCTTGCACACATTTAGCATGTGTCTGCAGTGTCCTAAGAGCTGTTAGTAAGGGACAGAGCTGTCCTTGTCCCTGTCTGTGCCTCCCTGGTGGCAGGAGGGGCACAGCAAAGTGGCACTGCCAATGTCTGTCCTCGTTCCTCCTTCCTACACAAGGACAACAGCTTTTAATGGGAAAAATTAATAGAACAGTGCTGAATATCAAGGGTAATGCCAAGCCTAAGACAGCAGCAGTGCAGCTGCCACCTCAGCAATGCCTTGAATTGCACCAAGAAATACTGAGATTGCCACAGGCCCAGAGTCATCCTGCTGTGGATTAAAAACACATGGAAGGCAAGGAAACTGCTTTTGCCACTTCCATGTCGGAAGGCTGGGCACAGGTGAGCTGGAAGAGCCAGGAAAGGCTTCCTCCATCCATCCATCCATCCATCCATCCATCCATCCATCCATCCATCCATCCATCCATCCATCCATCCCTCCCTTAGCCCCTTCTCCCCGGGCTTGCTCAGGTGTTTCACATCCCACCTAGGGAGGCAGAGCTGGCCTCAACACAGGGGCTGTACTGCCTGGGCAAAGCTCTGCTGAGAGAATGTGCTTATCTCATGGTTATCTCATGGTTTTCTCATGGTTAACTCATGGTTATCTTCTGGTTAGCTCATGGTTATCTGGTGGTTAACTCATGGTTATTTCATGGTTGCAGGGGGAGCACACTGCCAAGAAGCATGAGAAAAAGCAAAATAAACAATTTCTCTTTTGTTCTCCTAGAGATCTCCTGCTCTGGGTGAGGACACAACAGTTCCCCCAATCTCTGAAGCTTTGATTCCTGTTAGATGTTAAAGAGAGGCTCCTTCAGAGATGCCCCAAGTCCAGCGTTTCTAGGCCAGCCTGGTGGTTTCTGTACAGTCCTGGTGTGTCCATGGCAGCCCATTCCTGGTGGCTCTGGGGGAACATCTGCCAAGAAACCTGTGCCAATAATTTGGGTGTTTCTTACAGTCCCTCCTGCTGGGATCTGCCACATGAACCAGCTCCTGGCCAAGACAGCTCAGTTTGGGATTCTTCCCTCCTCATTTAGGAACTTTGATCCCTTCCTGCCTGCTCCCAGGGACTTTATTCACCATCATTTACTAAGTGGAGCTCACGAGGTCCCCATGATACACAAGAACCCCTCTGAACCTCAGGGCTCCCCCGACCAGGAGCTCCGGAAAGCTTCAGCTCCAATGTTGAAGCTTTCCTTGGTCTCCATGTCCCTTCTAATGTCACCTAATAAAGAAATAAAGATCCTTTAGTGCCTTTTCTGCCATGAACTGCACATGCACAGAGGGTACCATCCTCACCCAGCAGAGCCAGGAGCACTCTGTGTTCCCCAAAGGCTCCAGGACAACATCTGAGGTTACCAAGCAGCATCTCCTGGGAACACAGGTCAGCCCCAGGGCCTGTTCCCTTCCAGAAAACACAATTATTCACCTAATGGGCAATTTGCTGCCATCTGGACACTGAGAGCTTGACCTGTGCTGTGCCAGACGTCCCCATGAGCTCTGTGCTTGGCACCAGCAGGGCGCTGCCACTGCCTGGCACTGCTGGAGACAGATCAAAGGAGCCTCAGAGCTCTCAGATGGATCTCCCCAGTCTGCCCAGCAAGCATTCCAACACGATTCCCTCCTGTGCCACACGGATGTCAGGCAGATGCATGTGGGAGGGTGGCTGAAATTCCACTCCTCTCTCTCCAGAGCTGGGAGCAGCTCCTCACCTCCATGGAAAACCAGTTTATGCTGCCAAATGTCCCTTTGCAATCCTCTAGGCTGAGCAGAGCCCACAGCTCTCAGCCCTGAGCAGCCCCCTGGGAGAGTCAGGCCTTGGCAGTCGTGCAGGGATTTCAGCAGCAGAGAACACCTCAAGGTTGTTCCAGCAAAGGCTACTCCAGCATCAGGTGTGAGTCACGGGACAGCAAGGAAAGGAGAGGCTTGGGAGGCACCACTGTCAACAAATCCTCTCCTGCTTGAGGTCCACTTGTAGGATCCTGGCCAGGATTCACTGCAAAGAACATTGCCTGAATCCCAATTCCCTGCCCAGGCCCAGCACCCAAAGATTGAAGCTGTGCTCTAATAAAGGAGCACAAAACACGCTGCAGGTTTGGTTTTATTGAGAAGCAGAGCCCCAGGAACCTCTCTCCCTTCCAGGAGCTGACCAGTGACCACACAGCCACACAAAGCTGCTCTGACATGAAATAGAGTGGCACAGAAGTTATGGGGATTTAATTCTCCTGCTTTTGGACTTCAGGGGGGAGCTGAGGACTTGGCAAAGGAGGGGAATGAGTGTGTGCATGCAGGCTGGGATGACTGAGCCTGTATCCATGTGGCTGAGCGAGTACGTCTGAGCAAGTGGGCTGGAGACGTGAGCGCCACGACAGCAGCGCGTCCCCAACAGCTCCCGCCAGCCCTCGTCCCAAATCCTGCCTCATTTCCACCTTATGAATTGCAAAGGACCCACAATCACACTCGAGCAGGCAATAAAAAAAAAAAAGAATAAAAAGAGAGGAAAAAGAAGAAATCAGACATAAGAAGGGAGGGCCAGGGAACAGGAAGCCAAACACAGAACTATTTCCAGGAGGAATAACAGCCATATGGAAAAAGTTACCAAGATGATGAATTCTGCCTTCAATATGTTCAAGAAAGAAACTGCATCAGACCCAGTCTGGGGGTGGCCAGATCCTTCAAGAGGGGAGAGAAAAAAAAAGCTGCCACCCCAGCTTGAACTTGAACATTTGGTGTTTCATTTGCATCTTGGAATGAGGCAACAGTTATCAGTCAAACTTTGCATTCCTCGCTTGGATCTCTGCCTTGCCGGGTCACATTTGTGGCTCTCACATAACCAGGGATCCCCCCGCTGCAATATGCTGCTTCTGGCTCGGCCCTGCAACCAAATTCCAGAGCAGCTGACATGGAAATTTACCATCAAACAACTATTAAAGTTTTACCTCAGGCTGTAAAAGCTGGAGTTGGTGTGCTCTGCATAAGGAATGGAAACCCGCCCTGGGCTCACGTGCTGCGTGGCACCGTGCCACCCTGGCGTCCTCGCATCCCAGAATCCAGGCTGGAGAAGTGCAGGGATGGGAATCAGCCCCAGCCCTACAAATCTGCAGCACTCTGGAGGCTCCTTGGCTGCACTGCAAACTGCAAAAGCCACCCGAAAGAGCCAAGGCTGTTTCCAAGGATTTGTTCTGCTGAGTTTGTGATCCTATCTCACCCAGGTCTCTCCCTCTATTTTCACACCCAGTTTTATTTCCTCACTTGAAGGGCTGGGGGAAAGGGAAGCACAAAGGGCCACGGAGGGTTTGTACAAGAACACCTCGAGGCAGAGCAGCCCAGCAGCTGCCCTTCTGCAATTTCCCAAATTTCTCCCTCCTCAATTCACAGAGGTGGCCCCTGAGGCAATTCCAGCAGGTGTGGAGACACCTCTCTGATTCGTAATCTTCCAATGCAGGTACATCACTCAAGAACTTGAAGATAATTGGGATGAATCCAGGTTTTTCTCCAATTAATGGCAATTTCTTATTCTACTTTACATCCCAACATTATCTTGTGTCTTTCTTTCTGTGCAAATCACCACCCACTTGCCTCCAAGGGTGGACAGCCTTTGCCAATACAAGTATCCAGCAGAGAATTAAAGCTAGAAAGTATTAACCATCACTGGGTTTTTTCCATCACCATCAAGCTCTGAACACTCTTTATTCAAGCTACAAGTGGGCTGCTGTACATCTCCTGCAGATGTCTGTGTTTGAGGGGAGAAAACACAGCAGCACTGAAATCCTCTCATGGCTCATTGACAGCAAGGAATTGCAGTTGGGTCTTTGCTGCCAGAGGAGCTGTGGCACTGATAGCATTGCCTGAGAGGGGCTGGTTTGTACCTTTAGTTTTACAGCCCCCTCTGAACCCTACCCCAAGCACAACCACACCTCTCTTGCTCATCCCTTTTGTCCCAAAAACCCAGATAATGATGGCAGAGATTGTTGCTCTTCCCCCTCGCTCACTATATCAAACAGTGATATCAAGCTTATTTTCCCTACTTCCTACCCAAAACGAAGCCCAGTGAGACATTTTCCACCACAGAACAATCCCAACAGGGTGCCAGATCATGAGCCCCACGGATGAAATGCAAGGGAAGTTGTTTTGCCCGAGATGCAGAAGTGACTCTGCAGGATTAAGGAGCCCAAAGAGATTTTGCCACCAGCAAGGTTAAACAATTGCTTCTTCCTTCCTCCTCTCCAAAGTGGCTGATTAATTCGGGAGCAAGGTAAACAATAAACAGTGATTATGTGCATGGGGGTGATGATTCAGCCAAAGCAGCAGAGCAGCATTTGAGTAACAGGCTCCAAGCATGGGCTTTATTCTCCCAGTGACAATTCCCCTGTGAGCAATGAACAAGATGTCTCAAACAGCCACCAGGCAACAGCACGACCCCAGTGTCCAGAGCTCCCCACACCAGCAACCCAAAGAGCTAAAACCAAAGTTTAAAAAAAAAATTTCAAAAGGAAACCAGCCCACAGGGGATCACACATTGCAGAAGTAGTTTCTTCCATCCAGGCAGCAGCGAACACAAACCAGCTGGGACATTTCAACTGGCGTGGCAGTGCCTAGGAGAACATGCTGTGTCAAAAGAGATCTTCTGGAAAAGTGAAAATGTAGCAGGACACCTGCAAAACATCTCCTTTCTGCCTGCATAACCAAGCCCTGAAAAATTAAAATGGGTACTGCAAGAAAAATGTGCTGGGGGAAGTTCTGTGAAGCCATAAAACCCTGAGCCACTGAGGGGATGAAAGAAATCATGAAGGCAAGCATTTGTGCTTCTGCTTTATGCCTCATATTTTTGTTTTGCCTCATCACAAGGCTGATTGGATCCTGTCTGTTCCTTGGATAAAGAGAAGATGGAAATGCTTTCTGTTGCATCAACAAAAAGCAGCATGAAAGAACTGCACGGGCAGCGAGCCAGCTCCGAGCAGCGCTGGGGCAGCACTGCTCTGCAGCACTGCTCCAACTGCCTGGAGCCGGGGCATTTCACCTCCCTGCACCCATGCTGGCTGATCTGTACCTGCAGCAGCTCACTTTGCAAGCCCAACATGTCTTCCATTACCTGCATGGGGATGGGGAAAAAGGAATCAGCCCCTCTCCCTTTGTCACTTTGAGGGTGGGCAACTAGGAGTTGTACCAGGACATCACCAAAATCCCAAAAATCTGATAAATTCATCCCCACCTCTGTGGCTCATTCCCTCTCCCGGCTCATCCAGCAGCACAGCCCCACCCTGGCTGTCAGAACTCACCTGGTGACACCTGCCAGGGTGGTGGCACCAGCAGCAAGCAAGAGGTTAACAAATCCAAGGAATATATCCACTCCACTTAAGCAGAGCAGAGCAGCAAGGGGGCCCCGCGGTGTTGACAACTCTAACAGCAAATTAAGAAGCTGAAATAAAATGCACCATCAAGCAAGCAGCTGGAGCGAGGCCAAAAATCAGAAATAGATGTAAAGAAAACTAGATCAAGAAATCAGCTCCAAGCAGGCTCATTGAGCTCAATTACTAGAAATTAGAAAAGGAAATGGAAAAATTGATATTGGAAGGGCAGAATGCGTTCTGTGGCATCAGTGATGGCTGCTCTGTTTATTGTCTCCCTCCTAATCATGTTTTCCAGCGTGGGATTGGCGATACCAGCTCAGAATGCCATCGATACGGGAGGACAGCCTGACACTTCCAGGCAGCAATTCACAGCTTACATTTGCAACAGCAAACCTGAAGTGAAATTCAGTGGCTGAGCTGTGTCCCCGTGACCCTGGTGACATTGCCATGTGCTCACAGCTCAGCACAG
The DNA here is from genome assembly GCF_015832195.1 of Motacilla alba alba. Classification (NCBI taxonomy): domain Eukaryota; kingdom Metazoa; phylum Chordata; class Aves; order Passeriformes; family Motacillidae; genus Motacilla; species Motacilla alba. The sequence goes on along the minus strand of NC_052032.1, from coordinate 2,200,123 downwards.
CCTCCCCACCAGGCTGCAGCCAGCCTGGGGAGCACGGAGGGGTTTTCAGGAGCTCCCATTAGGTTTCTTTTTGTACATTTGACGCTGGGGCAGTCCTGGTTTGAAACTCTGCTCTGCAGCCAAGAGCACTGATAGAGAGGAAACACTTATTTTAAAAGTAAAGAATACCAAAAACCCTCATGGGCAGCATGGAATAAAATAGTATCCTGAGTTCCAGAGACCCACGAGGATCATCAAGTCCAACTCTTATGAGAATGGCCCAGAAAAAAACCAGCAGAAAACAGCAGAAAGTTTTAGCCGTCATGGTTACAGGAGCTGGCAGTGCTGCAGCAGTGAGCAGAGAGAAGCAGAGCCCACCCTAATGAGGTTTGGGGTCATTATCCAGAGCCCTCAGACCCCCAGAACAGCTCAGAGCAGCAGCCCCTCCCTCCCCACAACTCTCCTTTCTCAGCCCCTCTCCTGAGCCTGCCCAGCACCTCCCTCTGCCTTTGCACCTGGGAAAATCAGCCAAATCCTGCTCAGTTTTCTTTAGTGACACACAGACCTGTCACTCCAGGTGTCCCCAAGACAGAGAGGCTGGGGACAGCCTTGAAGCATTTGTGTTCCCAGCACAGGGCAGCACTGCCACATGTCCTACCCTTCCCACTGTCCCCTCCTTGCCAAACACCGGGCAGGAAGGTCTCTGGTTTATCCCTGGGAGGGCTACAAGAGATGCAAACCCCAAGTTCAAGATGGACATTCCTAACTGCACCTCCTGTCTGTGGAGCCAGGATCTCAGAAAGGTTGCAAACAGCTGCCTTGACCTGGTAACTGCCACAAGTTCAGGTAATACCACCTGGTTTGGCTCGAGTTGTCCTGAATTTGGGAGGATTTGTCCTCAATTCCTCAAATCTTTTGCCCAAAAAATCTTTTTCAGGGCCTTGGTTTGTAACTGCTCAATCACAGTTTCCCTTCAGCTCTCCTGCCTCAGCTCTACCTCCACTCCTTGCATCCATTCTCATCCTTATCCCTTGTGCTCGGTGGCTGTTGGTACAGAAATTCATCCCTGCAGGACAAAGTGCTCCTCCTGGAACAGAGCAGGACCACAGAGTGTCCCCGGAAGGGGAACAGCTCGGACTTGTCCCAGGTGTGAGAAATCCCATATTGCAGAGCATGACAAGGCTCAAACCCAGGTACCACCTGTGCCCTGGCATGGGGGCAGCCCCAGAGAACCCCTGAGCAGGACTCCAGCCTTGCTGTCCCTTTGCCTCCCTGAAGTTCCATTCAGCTTTCCCCTTGATGCCTCAGGTTTAGCTTTTCTATTTTTCCCATTCTGTGCTGCTTTAGTGGGTGGGTCTGGGCTTCACATCAGGGGATGGTGAGCTCTGTGCACAGAGCAGGGAGACAAAACAATTCCTGCTCCAGCTGGGCACCAAGGACAAATGATCCAAATCTCAGCCCAAGAGCACAAACACCGTGGGCTGAGGAGAGAAAAACAAGCAGGATGGGAGTGCCTGGGCTAAAGCTGGAACTGGACAATGAACTGCAAGGTGCAAATGGAGCAGAACTGATCCAAGGGAGAGACCCCGGGAGCGCTCGTGCATTTTGGGACCATTTTGGTTCATCTTGGGTGCAGCCCTGGCTGGGCTCTTGTGCTGCCCAAGGAAGATCCATGGAGGAGATGCTTTGAATAAATCCCTGCTTTATTCTTTAGCTCTGTCCAGCCTCTGTTCTAGGCCAGCCTGCACAAGGCATCACCCTGGCAGGGATGGAGATGGATTGGGAGCTGGAGGAAGCATTCTCTCTCCAGTTCACTGCTTAAATTGACTTAATTTCTTCAAAATGTTTTCTGTTATTAGATTTCAGAAGAGGAAGAAACTCCTGTGAAGTTACAAAAGAAAAAGTAAAAAGACTGATTCCTGGATTTGCTGATTTAAAGGGCTTGTGGGTACAAGCTACAAGAAGTTTATTCCTTCAAAGAATTCTGTCCACTGGGGTCAGCTGCATCATTCAAGTTTTAAAGTTATCTGGGATGAATCCGGGTTTTTCTCCAATTAATGACAATTCCTTTTTCTCCTTTGCATCCCAGCTTCACTCCAAAGTGCACTTATGTGCTCAGGAGCTCTCTAAAACCCAACAAAATAACTCTGTCCTCCGAGGATATCTCATCCCACCTTCAGTGAATCTGATGGGATTGACATTCCCTATCCTTGGGAAGGGCAAGGCCAAAATGCCACCTGGCAGTGGCCGTGCTGGGCAGCCCCACACGCAGCACACGCTGCCCAGCCCGGCCAGCACGTGCCCAGCCCACGAGCTGCTGGTCCCAGTCCAGCCCAGCCCAGCGGGGATGCTCAACCACCATCTGATGGCTGCCTGGGGCCTTGTGGGAAGCCAGTGGGATTGATCCAGGTCCTGGCAGGCAGGTATCCATGTGTCTCAGAGCCACTGCCTGCCAGGACCGGGCTGGGAGGGTGCCAGGCACGAGCAGGACAGGGTCCTCTGAGGTCTGCTGGCACCTCACGGCACCTGCCCCGTGCTCAGACACGGTGCTCCAAGTCTGGCACCTCGGAAAAAGCTTCTCCTGCCCTTTGGGGGCTGCAGCTTTATCCCTTTTCCATGCTCCAGCCCCACAGGGAGCAAAAAGAGCCCCAAGGTTATCCCAGTCCCCTTCCCTCCCTTGGCTCGGGGCGGTGCTGGAGGGGCTCTCGAGCAGTGAGACTTCCCTTTTCCTTAAGCAAAGGGAAGTTGCTTTTTTCCCCAGCAAGGCCTGGAAAAGCATGGAAAAGAAACCAAGAGGGTGGCGTAGGCCTGAGGCTCCCAGGAAGGCATCAGAGTTCATCAGGAACAGCAGAGAAGCTGTCAGGGAGAAGGGGGCGAGGAACACCCGGCGAGGAAGGACTGCAGCAAGCAGGGGTGGGTGCTGGAGATGCTGGGGAAGCTGCTGAAGAGGTGGAGTGATGGGAGGGGGGAAAAAAAGAGGCAAAAAGGGATTCTGGGTGTAAAATTTGGAACTTTGGTAAAGCAGCCCTGATTTGCAGAAAGGAAAATGTGGCAAATAAACAGAAAAAATTCTGGTCTGCCCATCTGAGAGCAGCAGAGGAGTGGCAAGCACAGAGCAGAGGTGGGGGCCAAAAATCCAAAGCAGCTCAGCCTGGGTGAGGACCACAGTCCCATGAGGCACCCAGACAACTCCAGGCAGTGGGAATTTGTCCATCCCCAGCTGAAATCCTCAGCAGCTCCCTGCAGAGCTGCTCCCTGAGGGAGGGATGGGAGCCCTGCTCCAGCAGAGCTCAGGATACGGCACTGCTCCCGAGTGGGTGACGCAGCCTCATCCTTCATGAATGAAAATTTTAATTTTTTTTTTTAAAAAAGGCAATACAAGAAAGAATCACACCACCCACCAGCAGGTACTCTATAAATACCATGGCAGGGGGTGTCTGCAGAGGAACTGGAGGCATTGACTTCATGGCGTGCTCAGAGCCACAGATGCAGCTTCATTACCATGTAGAGCTCTTGGCTGAAACCTCAGAGCTGTGCTGAGCTGCTCTGAGCTTGGCCTGGATCTTCTGCCCCATAAAGAGCAAGAAAACTATGAACAAGCCCAGTTCCTTCCCCTGGAAAATGGGAAAATTGTTGTATTTATATCACAGTGGTACCTGCAGTCCTGAGAATTTAGCTATAAACTCTGCTTGGAAGATCCTGGATGAAAACACAACACTCAAAGTCCTTCCTCAAATATTCGAGGTCTAAGTTGGGCTAAAGAAAGTTGGTGCTGACCTTCACTTCAGTAAAAATGTGCTGAGCTCTGCAACAGACAGAGCAGGGCAGAATTAAAATATTTGGCAAGCTCCAGCTGAGCTCACCTGCCTGATGTGCTTGCTAGACATAGAGAAAGGAGGAATCCCAGCAGAACCCTTCACAGGAATCAGTTTAGGGGAGAAACTCATTGCTCTGTGGCTGAAGCAGTGCTGGTCAGGGCCCAAAGCTAGGCTGAGCTGCACATAATCACAAAAACACCTCATTTCTTCATCAACATACCCCATATAACAGTGACCAGACCCCAATCCTTTAATTCCTGCAAGGCCCCCTAAAAATCTCCTGTAATGCAGATTGCAGTAGCATTCATTTACGAAGACAAAAACATATAAAATCACATAATAGCACAGAGACCTGTCTGCTGAGAAAAGTGTTTGGGTTTACTGTTGCAGAGAAAGAACATTGTTACCTGGAGAATGAGCCTAGAGGAAGAGCTGGAATGATGAGAGGGAACACTGGATGGATCACAGAAGGCAAAACCAGGCTCAGGCACAGGCAGAACCTGCTTGTGAGGGGCCCTGGAGTCACTTGTACCAAAATCCTCTGCAAATGAGAGAACCTGGAGGGCTCTGCTGTGCTGTTGACTGTCTCAGCTTTGCCTGTAGCAGCAAAGTCAAGCGAGCAGGGAAACCAGGTCCAGCTCCCAGGAGGATTCAAGGTGTTCCTCACGTTGAGCCTGTGGGTGCCCCAAAAGAAGATCCTTGCTTCTCTGGCACAGAAGCTGAAACAATCTCAAGTTGTTACCAAGCAGAACAAGCTCCAGCCATGGCAACAAGCAGAGCCAAGGCTGAGCAGGGACCACAGAGAACCAGGACTAGCGGAGCCCAAACTGTCAGCTGGAGCCAGCAGAGAGTTTTTTTTCCCCATCTGGCTTGCTGGGAAGAGCTGGCACTGGAATCCCCATGGATATTGTCCCCTCAGCAAATAGGGCTGTCCCTTGGCATCACACAAGTCACAGCAAGCTCAGCACAGCCAAGGCTTCAGCAAGTCCTGGGGCTGCTTTTAGGGGAACAATTACCCAGCTCTAAAGCTACCTGTAGAACCTCTCCTCTGCATTATCCTTGAGAATTAACTCAGAGGGAAGATGCTCACAGATTTTAGCTGGCTGTAGAGAGATAACAGGGTGGAACTTGGGGTTGAACCCCCTGTGAGCACAACCCACCTCAGCAGCACAGCACAGCTGGCCTGGGTTGGAACATATGTGTGTACTCAATTTGTCATCTGTCAGAGCTGGGGCAGCTCTCTGCTGTCCATGGGGCAGGTTTCTTTATCTCTGCCACAGCCAATCCTCCCTTCAGGAGATCTCTGCTGTCCATGGCCACTGAGTGTCCCTGCATGGCTGATCAAATTCCATCATCCCATGGGGAGATGCTGCGCCCAGGGCAGGAGCCAAGCATTCCTACCTGGATACAATCTGAGCCTGGGAACAGCACAGCAGCCTCTGCCCCCTGCATTCCCAGAGGGAGAGCAGGCCCATCTCCAGCAGCCCTGGAGCTTCAGAGGAAAACTCCAGCCTTGTGCAGGATCCCTGCTCCAGCAGAAGCACAGCTGGCACTGCAGGAGGGCTGAGCCACCATGGAATGGCACTGCTGCCACCACCCTGACACACAGGGAGTCAGGGCATGTTCTGACTCTGGCAGTGGTTTGTTTTCTTTTTTTGCACTATTGCATTTGTAATTTAATTTTCCTACTAGAGAACTGTTATTCTTACTCCCATATCTTTGCCTGAGAGCTCCTTAATTTCAAAATTATAATAATTTGGAGGGAAGGGGTTTACATTTCCCATTTCAATCCTCAGGGGATGTGGTAGGAAAGGGAAATCAAGCACTTTGCAACAGCAGTGCCAAGGGCCAAAGCACAGGTTTCCTTCCTTGTGGGAGTGTGGAACCAAACATGCAGCTCCTCCAAAAACCCCCTTCCAAGAGAGAGTTGAGTAGGAAAAACTTGTTAAAAAAGAGATGTACTCAAAATTTCCCAAGATTAAGTTTATGTGCCTGAACTCTCACTGGAGCTGTATGAGTGGAGATCTTTATTCTATTCCTTCACCTCTTTTAGCAAGAATGTGACTTCAGGCAGAACCTCCTTCTGCAGATCTAATAGTGATAATGGTATTTTGGTTTTGTACAGTTATTCCTTGGATTAATTCCCACACCAGCTCTCCACATGTCTCATGTCCTGGACAGGGCACAGTTGATGGTTTAACCCAGCACTGGCTGATTCAGGAAGGGACAAATGAACCAGGGAACAAAACAAGAACTCAGTAATTGCTCTGTAATTCACCTCCCCCATGGAACCAGGCCCAAAAATGAACAAAAACAACTGGGCCAGTTATCAACAACAAACTTTTGATGATGTCAGACCCACAGCAAAGCATCTCAGCCTCACTCTTCCAACAAAACCCCTTGCCTGCAGAGCAACAAGGTGGGGAATGAGGCTTCTCATGGAGACCAAAACAAACCAACTTCCCCTGTAGTCACAGTCTGGCCCAGCTTGAACTGCTGTTCTAGATCCTCTAGAAAAGGAAAGGAAAGGAAAAAATTGCTTAGCAAGATGATTAAATAAAATGTTAGCTATTCCAGCTACCCACTGGCTCTGCCTTTGACGTCAGAGCTGAATGCATTAACTAAATTTGTCGCTCAACAGCTAAAAATATCTATGGCATTAAAAAAAAAATAGGGCAGTGCTGGGAGAACTGGAGGTCCTCAAGAGGCACAAAACCCCTCCAGGTGGGGTTGACTGTGCTCTTGGGATTGGAATGTCGTGGAAGAGCTGTGGCTGGTGAACATCCAAAGGAAGGGAATGGGACGCTGCTGCCTGTCTGCTGTTGGAGCTGTTGGATTGCCAAGGGTGCCCAAGGTGTTTGAAGATTTCTCCTCTTCTTCAGCTTCCCAACAGATGACCAACAGAGCTGGGATGCTGGAATGAATAATCAATACTTTAACGGGTCACTAGAGGAAAGAAAATTCCCTTTAAATGATGGAACAGAACCGTGTGTTGATTTTAGGAGCCAGCCTTGTTCTTTTCCAGCCCCTTCCAAGGTTTTTCATCTCTGAGGGAGCTCTGCCTGCTCTCCAAGGGTGCTATGGACACACCAGGTGCCATTTCCAAAAGAGAGCAGCCAAAGCACAGCAAACACTGGGGTAAAGCCTAAAGCAGCCATTTGCTTTTTGTTCCTTCTCAGGGGCAGCTCCCTGAGAATCAAACATCCTTCACCACAGCTGGCTCTCAGCCAGGCTGCTCCTTAAATCCTGAATTCCTGAAGGGGTTGTGGCAGAGTGGCAAATACATGAGTAAGGAAATCAGCTGCACAGCCTGGGGTGTCCTGAACTGCTCCAGGGTCGATGCAGTAGTGTGGAAGAGGTTTTACAGTGAGTTTTGTGAGCCAGAGAGAAGTTTGATAAGAGGATCTATGTTCACCCCTGGAAGAATTTCCTACCAAGGTCGTTGACACAGAAACCAAGAAAGAAAGAAGGAGAAATAAGAGAAACCTGCAACTGCCTGTTGCAATGAGCACTTTGTTTGTCTCTGTGACCAGTGAGTAAAGTGTAAACCGATGAGTTTTGTAAGAATGTACAAAAAGCATGCATGCTAGAATAAAACCAGTTTGAAGCCCTCTGAAAATGGAGTGTGTTGCTTTGTATTGTGACCATCTCAACTACAACACAGTAGGACAAAGGAAAAGGGCCAGAGAACTTTGGCTACAGGACAGAACCAAGAGGAAATAAGTCTGGGGCTTGTTTATAACTCAGGGAAAGCAAACTTTTACTGTTCATGTTTGTGCAGGGCCTGATCCAAGGATCCAAAGCAAACATGCATTGAACCCCAGGAATAAATCCTGGCTTAAGTGTGTCATTAATGTTTCACTGATAGGGACAGAGTCAAGCTGGTGCTTTGGACTTGGAGCACAGGAATTACAATAAAGAGATGCTTGAGTTACATGAAATCCCCTCCTGCTGCTGTTCCTGTGGCACTGAAGAGAAGGCTTTGCTTCGCTAATATTTTACAACAGGTTTACTTCTTACTCTGCCAGAATTTGCATGGGAAAAGCAGTGGCAGGAAACAAAAATTAGGATTTTGTGCCTGCACTTGGAGGGATCATTGTAATTGTGTTGCTGGATACTAAAAGGACTCACAGAGAGTGAGCTTGCAAAATCCCATAGCCAAAATCCTGGCACTACACATCAGACAGGAGTCAGTGAAGGAGCAGAAACAGCATTACAAGTGATTAAGTGGCATTAATTGCTGTGGGAGTGGGCAGGCCCTGGCACAGGGTGCCCAGAGCAGCTGGGGCTGCCCCTGGATCCCTGGCAGTGTCCAAGGCCAGGCTGGAGCAGTCTGGGATGGTGGGAGGGGCCCTTGCCCATGGCAGGGATGGGACTGGGTACATTTTAAGCTCTATTTCCACCCAAGCCCCTCTGTGATTCCATCAGGCTGCAGTAGCAGAGCCCAAACACAGCTGGGGTGAAATGCCAGCAGGGACAGCACGGAGAGCAAAATCTATTTCCACAAAAACACAGGTGATTCAAGGTTGCAGAAACCACCCAACACAGAAAGCTTTAATGGAAGAACAGATGGGTAAAAGATATTTCTATTACCAGCTGGAATCCTTAATTTTGCTCCAGCCCACAAAGTGCTGACTCCCCTCACCTGAGCCCTGTTAGAGCCGTGTCACCTCCCCTCCTCCTGACTCTGCTCCTTCCCTGTTGTGGGACATTAACATATGTCCAATCTGCTGAAGGTTAGGGAAGGAATTTCTCCCCATGAAAGGTTAATAAACAAAGAAGTCCTGCAGTAACAATACAGCCATTGTGTGAAAATTTAATTGGATCAGCAATGCATCAAATGTGCCAACACAGGGACAAACTTGCAAAGGAGTTGTTTAATCTCAGCCCTAGGTCAGAGTCTAAATGAGTGCCTTGCAACAGAGACTGCTTCTAATTGCACTGAGAAGCTACAATATGCTGGAAAAAAAAGCTGTGGGTAGCTGGCTCTTGCTTTTAAAGCAAAAAAAAATATTTCTTTAGAGATTCTAACAACTCAGACAAATATCAGCTGTAATATTCTTTAAAACAATGCATTTGGGCAAATAAAGGCTTTTTTAAAAATCAAAAAGAATATTTATTCAAGACCAGCCTGTTTGTAATCAGATTGGAGTGGTGAGTTCAGGACTCCACCAAAGCAGGGACAGCAGAGAGAAGCTCCGGAGGTCACTCACCCAAGTGTCCACCATCTTCCCATGAAACAAGGAGAGGACACTCAACACACAATCTCCAACATAAAAAATTTTAAACTCTTGAAACAGATGTGAAATTGATGGAGTTGATCTTTCTTGGAAATGTCACAGTGAACCAACGCACTCCAGGAGAGATGTCAGCACTGGCCAGTGAAGATCCAGTGTTTAACTGGAGAGTAAAACTTCCATCCTCAACTCTCACTCAATGTGAGCAGCCCCTGGGAACTCAATTTACAGCCCTGCTCACAACAACCCGACCTCACTTTGAAGCAGAATGGAGCCTCCTCATCAAAGCAGCTCATTTCAACCAAGGGGAACAAACTGCTAAAAAAGGGTTTCTGGGTGCCTTGGTTGTAATTGGGAGAAAATTAAAAATAAAGAAGAGCTGACACTGACAGCCTGATGAGTGCCATGTTCTGTAGATGCTATATATAATAGTCTATATATACACACTACATAATAGATACTATAATATGAGTATTTAGGTAGTAGGTACTATGATAGAATCTACTATTGCTACTCCCAAGGCTGCCAGAGCTCCAGGAGTGTTGTGACTCTCAGGGATGCACAGGGTGGGATTGCTGGGCTGGGAGTGGGACTGGATGATCCCTGTGGGTCCCTTCCCACTCTGAGCATCCTGTGATTCTGTACTACACAGGATTTACTACAGGGACCAAAATTGTACAGATCTCTCATCCAAAGGATGTTTTTTTAAGTGACCACAGGAACAAAGCAGCAGGAAAACGTCCATTTTTCCTCATACATATGGAGGATTATACATTTCACAGTGACTAGGAGGAGTATTTCTCTGGCTTGCTGGTTCTCTGGTTTCCTCCATCTCTGGGCAGGAAATCCATTTTGATGCAGGATGAGCAAAAAGGCAGCTTCCCTTGGGAGAAGCCATTCACAGTTACAGATACCAGAGCAGTGACATTTCCCATCCAGCCACTCCTCCCAGGGCTGAGAGCAGGAGCAGTGAGGGGCAGGAGGAGGGGGCTGCAGGGCTCTGCTCCCAGCCAGAGCCCACGCCCAGGTGTCTGAGCAGAATGGGCACAGTTCCCTGGAGCCCTGGGCACATCTGGAATCATCAACACTGATACTCCAGGGCCAGAAATGTGGGCTAGGCATGACCTCTGGGGGGGCATAGATGTCTTTACAGCACAGCTGAAATGTGTTCTTTATCCCAAGGCACCATAAAACACCAACAGGAACACAGTCCCTAGACTGCCACCCCAAAAACAATCCCATAGCTTCACAGCCTCTGACTGTCCATGCCTCAGATCCTGTAGCATCACCAGTTTGTCTCTCTCCTGCCCCATCCAGAAACCCCAGTCTGTTTTCCATGTGCTGGATGGGTTTCAGGAATGCACACAGGATTCAAGATCCAGGTTTGTTAAAGCTGCAGAAGTTTGGGGCTTTGGAAGCCTGAGGGTGCCCCTGCTTTGGGGCAGGGTTGGGAGCAGACAGACAGATCCCACTGTCCCTGGTGCTCTGTCCCAAAGGGGATGATGCCTCTGTCCCACAGTGTCCCTCTGCTGTGTGGCTCTTTGTCCTTTAACGCCCTCAAAAGCTTTCTCTGAGCTCATTCCTCAGCTCTGGTTCAGAGCAAACCCTGCTGGGCATGGGAAGGTCTCACCCTGCACAGCCCACACCAGGCTGCTGCCACTGGCCTGTCCCCACAGAGTGTCCTGAGCTGGAAGGGACCCACCAGGGTCACAGTGTCCAATCCCTGGCCCTGCACAGACACCCCAAGGGTCACATCAGAAACTGGGGATGACCCCGAGTGCTGCAGCACCTCATCCAGTAACCCCATTCCTGGCCAAATGCTTCCCCCAGGGTTTGCCCAGCACACTCCTCTTAAGGAACAGACCCTTAAAGACATTCAGGGCACAAATTCCTCAAGTGCAACTGCCTACTAAGCAGCATGGTCCAAACACAATCCCCATGGGAAAGAAAAGCCAGAGCAGGAGCACGGGTTGAGTGCAGAAAGGAAAGTGAGGACGGAAATGCCTGGTCCTGGGTGGGATTTTAGGTCAAGTCAGGGAGGACCAGAGTGGAGGAGGATTCTCTCCCACGTGGGTGTTGTGTGGCCAAACACTGTTGAGCATCCCCAGCCCCTCCCTGCACCACCCATCCTCCTGCTGCAGCACAACCCCTCCATCCTCAGGGAGAGGAGAGAGTTCAGGTTTCTCCAGGGACAGCACTGCTCTCTCTGCACCGGGGGACAAACCCCAAAACTCACACCAGAGCCTGACCCCGCCTTGCCCCAGCCCGTGTACAGGGTTGTCACCGCTCCCCTGCTCTCAGCACCTCCCTTCTCCCAGCCCTGAGAGCACTCATCCTCCCCCTTCCATCTTCCAGCCTGAATTATTCATGGGTGCCAGCAGTGGTGCAGAAGTACAGCCAGAGAGGAACTCAGAGACACTTTGGGGAGCTATCGCCCCGTTCCCAGCTGCAGATCCCCCAGGGCCGGGCTCCAGCCACTGTAATGAGCTCTGCAAGTACCTCAGCACTCGGTCCCCAGCCCCAGGGGGAGAGGAACCAACACAAGAGCAGCTCTAATGGTGCAGCACACAGGCAGGGATCAAAAACTCCTGCTGAATATGGAGAAGATATATGCTCGCACATAAAACATAAATGCTCTCACCCATCAATATTGATGTTTCCCTGTTCCCACAGAACCAGACCAAGGATAATTACATGCAATTTTTATGCTGCCTCTAACATACTTCAGTCTCTGCACATCAAAGCCCGGGTAGGTAACGCTACAAGTGCCAGGAGTGCCGTGGATCAAAATGGAGCTGGTGGAGAGAAGCGATGAGTGGCAAGGTGGGGGAAGGCAGCAGCCTCTGCACGCTGGCTGCTGCCTGTGGTGACAAAGGGAATAATAAGGGAGGTGATCACAGGCTGGGCCCAATTATCCCAAGTCCAAGCCCAGTGTTGGAGCCTGGAAGGGCAGGGGGAGCTGGCTGGGAGACTGGTGGGGTATCAGCAGAGCCGTGGGGTATCAAAGCCATGAGATATCAAAGCCATGCACAGAAACACCTTCAGCAAACTCCAGGTGCCTGGGAGCAGGAGCAGAATTCCTGGCCTGGCACGGAGCAGGGAGCAGCTGGAAGCAGATCCTTCCCAGCCTCCCATCCCCAGCTCAAAGCGAGGGCTGCTGCAGTGCCTCGGGGGAGCCCTGAAAGCTTTTACAGAGCTGGCACGGTTCCACCCCACCTCCATTCTGGAGACAGGCACACCCCCAGCCTCAGACCTTAAGTGCCTCTAAATCAGAGGCTGAGAAGCATTTTCCACAGCCTTGGGAGGCAAATGCAGGCTTTCCTTGCAGATGCAGCTGATAAACAAGCCCTTGCTTTCCTGAGGCCACGGGAGCACCTTCACCTGGGGCTGGATAAAAGCAAGGATCACACAAAACCCAGCTCCTGCAGCCACACCACAGCTTTCCAGGGAGCACCGAGGGATGGAATCAAACACAGCTTGGACCAAGTGCCCCCAGGCCCATCTCCTCCTTCCAAGACAAAGCAAATTCCCAGGCAGCAGCACCCAGATGTCCCCATCCCGTGGGTACGAGCGGTGTGCGGAGTTGTAGCGTGAGCGCGCAATTGAACGTTTTCCCTTGAATGACAGTTTTAATGAAAGACATCTCAGCGCTTGGAAAATCAGCACAAATGATCAGTTGCTAATCTTGTTCTCCCAGTAACTCTGGGAAGGCAAAAATAGAGCAGGCAGAATAAACTGGGGGCTGCAAGCGGGGGTGGGGAGGGAAGTGGGGGTATGTTTTGCTCCTCTTTCTGAGAGCTCACATAGCAATTGCCACTGATTAAAAAACCCACTTTTCTTACAAAAGGCACGATTTGCTGAGCACCACTGTTGAACAATAGTGGGGGCTGTCTCCAGGCTCAGCAGAGGGAGCTGGATCAGTCACTTTTCGTGCAGTCTTTAACCTCCTACACCCAGCATGTCCCTGCCATCACTCAGGGGTGCTTTATCCCAACCTGAGGAGCCACCTTGCTCAGGAGCCACAGGTTGGGAACTCCCTGGCCCAGAAACTTTGCAGGATGGGAGCAGATGGGAACAGCAAGAGATGACTGGGTGATGCAGATTTTCTACGTCTAAGTAAGCACAAAGCCACAAGGTCCCAGTTGAAGACAAGCACCAAGAGGATACCTCCGCATTCACTGGACAGGTTGTTGTGTGCACAGAATCCCAGACTGGTTTGGGTTGGAAGGGACATTAAAACTCCTCTCCTTCCACCCCTTGCCATGGGCAGGGACACCTTCCACTCTCCCAGGTTGCTCTGGTCATTAAAACTCCAGGCTAAAGCCCAGGGGAACCAATTCCCCTCCTGTCCCCCAGGCCCTGCTCTAATCCAGGCAGGCATTCCTCACTTCCCAAGGCCAACAAAGCATCTTCTGCTTTGCCTTCAACTTTTCCATCTCTTCTGTTCTCCTCAGAGTCTAACCCTAGCCCTGTCACCATGGTGCCTGAGTTCCCAGTGGCAAATTATTAATCTTTACAACATAAGGAGGGACAATTTTGACATCAATATATGACTTGTAATAGCTGCTGTCTGTATGATAGCACCATTTTAGTACTTCTTTTCATTTCTGTGCTTTTTATGAGGCTATTTTCTTTATTAGTGCATTTTTATAGCTTGTGCAACACCTTAAGTGCCTCCAAGAAGGTACTTTATAAATAAAATTTTAATAACATTAAGGATTTAACTCCAAGAAAAAAACCTACTTGGCCAAGTTATGAATCACATGGTCCCCGTTCCATACCCTTCTTGTTTATGCATGTCCTCATATGGCCCACAGGTTTTTAGTTTTGGTGCCATACTTCTGGCAAAACAGTTGGAATCTCAGCAGATCTCCATATTTCTCATGGAGAGCTAACAGGACTTTTGGAGAGGTTATATTTCTTATTTTCTGTGCATTTCAGAGCTGAGTTCCAAAACTGTAACAGTTTTTATCACTTTATTTGAGACTTTCTAAAATTTTAATGGCAACAGAGCCACCAATTACCTGCAGCCAACAGGATACAGCCCAGCAGGCCAGAGGGGTTATATAAACCTGCTCTTGTGGCAATTTGATTTTCACTTGCACCACACAAACAGGAAAATTAGGGCTTGACAAGCCTGGCTCACTAAATTATCATTATAGATGCAGCTACAGAGCAAAGCAAGAAGGACTTGACGTGGGGCTGAGTCTCTCCAAGACACACTCCTAAATTACAAGTGAAACTCTGGTTCTCCAAGGAAATACAGCTCTTGTTTGGTTTAACTCGGGAGGAAAGGTCTTTAAAAGTCTCAAACTCAGCAGAAAGACCTGGCTGCCTTCCTGGATTCTGGAGCACATGGATTGCACAGCCCACCTTTTGGGATAACAGCAGAGCCTTTTTTTCCTCTTTCCAAAGAAGCGTCAGCAGCTTTCCCTGTCAATCCAGCAATCCCATCAGTGGGAAATCAGAAGCCAGACTCAAAGGGGTGCTACAGCATCATTTGAATTAAAAACTGGGCACTTCCCACAGCACATCCTGGGACACCACAGCAGCCCCACAAACATGGGCCCATGGGCCACACCCCATCTCACTCCACCCAAACAGAGTTTTAAATGCAAAGGACATGTAAAAAACCCAAAAACCTCCATTGTCAACATACACAACTTCAAGCAGATACCTGCTGGTTCCTGCTTTTTTCAGAGAGGAGAATTCAGGAGCAAACACATCTTCAGCCTCAGAGGTGATGCCAGAGTCCAGCTCTCAGCCTTTGTGCCCAGCTCAGCCAGCATCAACTCTGTCTTTGGAACCAAGGCAGAAGCTGCTCCTCCTCTGCCTTTTTCAACCTTCCCCTCCCTTCCCTGGTCCCAGGATTCCAGGGGGTTTGAGCCACCTGGAAAAGATCAGCTCCAGGCCATTCCTCACCTGATAGCTGAGCCAAAGATGTCTCAAAGGTGTCTCAAGGCTTTCAAACACAACCCCTCCTGCTGAACTCAGTGATCTCTCACTTTTCCATCAGTGCTCCCCACACTCTCAGACATTTTCCTAACAAGTGGGACCTTTCACCAGGATCCCTGGGAAATGGGCAGGTGCTGCATTGACAAAACAGATTCTATCCTGAAACAATTCCTGCATTTGGAAACTGCTTGAAGCTGAAGGAAGGGCTGTCAAAGCACCACAGGGGCCAAGATTTAAGGACAAAGAGATCCCTTGGGTCCCACAGGTGGCCAGGCAGGACGTGTGACCAGGAAGCAGCATCCCATGAGTGGTGGCACCCTGGGAGTGACTCAGCACCTGGGTGGAGGCAGCACCTTCCTTCTCCACAAACACTCTGAGCTCCTCCTTTCCTTCTCCACAGACACTTTGTACCACTCTGCTGCAAAGTCCTCCTTCAGCTCTGAATCCAAAAGCCTCCCAGATCCTAAAGTTCCTTTATTCTCCCAATCCACCTTCCAAGCCCCCTGAAATGAGCCTTCAGTGTATCAGCAGCAAAGACCTTTGGCACACAGAGTCCATTTCCAGTGATGGCCCATAACTGCTTGTCAGAAATATCCTCATCAGCCCACTTTGTATTAATCAGAGCTATTCACGAAAGAAAAACAAATTCTCCCTGCTCCCTTCAGGTAATTATATTTTGCCCTGCAGCATGAGATTTTATTATGTTTAGTCCCATTTTATTTTGAGCCTGAAGAGAGACCATGAAGTCTCAGATAGGAGCAATAAAAGGAGATGATGCTCAAGCCCAGTCTTTTGCAAGTCAGCATCTGACCTGAGTTAAAATCATTGAAGCACAATAGGGAGGGGGTAAAAGTCCTTCAGATTTGTATCTATTTGAAGAGGGCAGGAATGCTGGCTGAATCATGAACTCTGGGGAATACAAATGCCTCCCGAAGGAGAGAGGCCTTCACTGTCAATGTGCTTTAAAAATAAAAGAATGTTTCATGTGGGTGTGTAGTGTTGTTTTTTTTTTTTTTTCTTTCCACTGTAGAGCAAGTGTCCCATCTTATTTCTCAAATGGTCTTTTCTTTGTTGAAGCCTCATCTATTAATAATTCTTCACTGGAAGGGGAAAGGAAAAAAGCAAGCTTCTGTCAGACATACAAGCTGTTAGTCTGGGGTGGACAAAAATAAACCAAAGCTGCACAATTAGCTGCACCACAGGTCACTTGTCTGGAATTCTTACTGGCTATAACCATAACCCTGCTGAACTTTGCTCTGGAAATGTGGAGTTGGGCAGTGCTCAGGATCCAGGACTGTCCTGGAGACCTGCAGTAAAGTGAGGAGGTTTCCTGAACTGCCCAACACCCCCTGCTACATCAATATCCTCAGCCTGACTCCAAGACAGTATTTTGGTCTTGAAAACATAGAGGAACAAGATCAATGGAATCACAGAATGTTTGGGGTAGGAGGGACCTGAAAGGTTCCATCCAGTGCCACCCCTGCCATGGCAGGGACACCTCCCACTGTCCCAGGCTGCTCCAAGCCCTGTCCAGCCTGGCCTGGGACACTGCCAGGGATCCAGGGGCAGCCCCAGCTGCTCTGGGCACCCTGTGCCAGCGCCTCAGCACCTCATCCTGCCCATACTCCTTATGGAACATGGGTATTCAGGGAGCTGCCCTGGATTCAGGAGCTTCCTCAAGATGTACTGTGCTTTCTCCTTAATATTTATTTGAAGTTGGCTCTGAGCCCTGCAGAAACAGGGGTGGTTTCCCGTCAATCCCTTCTCCAGCCTGAGGCCTGGAGGACCAGAGACCCTGCAATCCCAAATGCTGAATCTGTGCCCTGGGGACCCTGCAATCCCAAATGCTGAATCTGTGCCCTGGGGACTCTGCAATCCCAAATGCTGGGGCCCTGCAGTGCCTGGTGGAGCTGGCAGTGCAGAAGTGTCCACAGCTCGTGAGCCCCCCCACCCTGGTGATTATTGTGCTCCCAGCTCAGTCTCTGCCACTGTCACCTCTCTGGCACCAGGTTCCTGGTGCCAAACTGGCCAAGGAGCTGAGGGTTGATCACAGGTGGCTGAGCCCTTGCTTTGGAGATGATGCTCCACCCTCAGAGTGTGGGATGTGGGCAGCAGCTCCAGGAGGGCTCTGGGATGAGCTTAAATTTGCAACTTCCCAAGTGAAAGCCTGCCTTGTTTTCACAGGTCTGCTCCAAACCGCGGCCCTTTGCGAAGGAATGGAATGTGCTGGAAGCGTCAGCCCGGAGCTGCGGCGGTGGTGGGGATGCTCAAATGCCACTGGTGAGATCAGCCGTGCCTGGGAGAGGTGTGAAGTGTAGCAGGGAGGCAGCCAAGTACCTGCGTCACCGTGCGGGAGCCTGCCGGTGCCACCACGCTGCCTGCGAAGGCACAGATGCCGTGGGAGCCCACAGAGGAGCCTCTTCCTCACACAGGCAGCACTCCCAGGTCCCAGAGCCTGCCCAGGATGGGATCCCAGCCCTGGAGCCGGGCCTGAGCCCGGGAGCACGGCAGGAGAGGTGACAGTGACACAGACTGAGCTGGGAGCACGATAATCACCAGGGCGAGGTGGCTCACAAGCTGTTGGCACTGCCAGCTCCACCAGGCACTGCAGGGCCCCAGCATTTGGGATTGCAGGCTCCCCAGGGCACACACAGCCCCAGTATTTGGGATTGCGGGGTCCTCAGGGCACAGATTCAGCATTTGGGATTGCAGGGTCCCCAGGGCCCAGCCCCAGCATTTGGGATTGCAGGGTCCTCAGGGCACACACAGCCCCAGCATTTGGGAGTGCCTGCCCCCCTTTCTCCTGCTCAGAGGAGCAGCATCACTCTTTGCAATCAGTTCTGCTGCAATATTCCCAGTCTTTCTTTTCCTTCCAGGTCACTCAGGTTCAAAAAAATATGTTAAATCATTAAAATAATTTACTTTTCACGTCCTTTCAAAGGCCACAGCCTGGTTTGCTGGATTGGGGGGGTCCCATTTTCTCCCCAGGTTTATTTCTTTTCCCTCTGCAGCAAATACACAAGCACGACTCAGGTGGGAGAACCTCAGCAAACACATCTTGGAGTGTGGCAGGATCAAAGCTCTGCACACAGCCAAAGGAAGAGACACCCTGTCACAGCATAGGGCAGGTTTGGAACCTTGTTTTCTTTGGAGAATGCTAAAGAAAACATCTCGGTTCCCAAATAACACCCCAGTCAAAGCTGAGCTGCTGCACAACCCAGCAATGGGACTGAGCCTTGCTCTCTGGGGCCTGAGTGATGGGCAGGATCCTCAGGGATGTCCCTGGCTGGCAGCTCCTGGGGGAGGGATGAGCTGCAGCCATGTGAGCCGACAGAAGGGAAGGTGTCCGGTCCCAAGAGCAGCAAGAGGTGAGCCCACATCCCCATGCACATGAGGAGTCATCCATCACCTGCATCCCCTTCCCTCAGCAGCACCCAAAGCCTTCAGGCCTTGGAGAAGGAGGAGAACACAGGTGGGTCTGCTTCCAGAGACCCCCTAGGGGATGGGAACTGCAGCAGCTCCTTCGTGGAGGGAAAGGGTGTGAATTACTCACCTGGACTGCACACAGCTCCAGCCTGAACACCCCCAGCACAGCCCTTTTCCCACTGCTTCCAACACCCTTCTCTCACACGTTTTCCCTCCCACACCATGCACTGCATTCCAGCCAAGCCCGAGCTGGCTGTCCCTGAGCTTTCTGCACCAGGGAGCCTGGAGGAGGAGCAGGAGAATGCACATTTCCATGTGCACCCCGGCCTTCCGGCCTCAGGGCAGCAAACAGCCCCAACCAACAATCCAAACATTATTTTATCAGCTAATCCCACCGATTGCCAAATCCAGCACGAAAAACCTTCCACCCAGAGCCACTCCAGCTCGGTGGCACCAAGGCTGACTTGTTGCCAGGCCCCAGAGCCCAGGCTGCAGTGTATCAGCACAGGCTGTTTTATCTGCGGGGAAATAAACCCAGACCTGCTGAGCTCAGTTGAGTGCAACATCACCATAGAAACCGGGCGAGGAACTGGGGGAAGTGGCTCTCCCCAGTTCCTTCCAACGTGACAGCAAGCAGAGCCCAGCCCCTCTGGGCCAGGCTGGGTGAGGGGCATGCCTGGAGCAGCTGTGTCCCGCTGGGGAGATCCCCCGCTCCCCCCCGGGCTGTGTTTTTAGCCTCAGGCAGGTTTCCTCCCCAGCCACCCACCAGCCCTCTGGAAGCATCCCCAGGATGCTGCTGTGGTGCTGCCTGGCCCTGCACACCCCCAGCAGGCACCCACAGGCACTAACCACCTTTCCCTTCTCGTTCCTTCAGAGGAGGAAGGGAATAACCAGCGTGGGATGAGACCACAGAGCCCCTGGACCTTCCACCTCCAGCACAAATTGAAACCCATCCCCATTCTGGAGTCAGTTTTGTGTGTGACAAGGCATTTTCTGGAGAGAGTGATGTCTGAGGAAATCCATCCTCAACTGTGGTCTTGCCCAAATTCCTTGGAGTAAAGGCAGGAAATCCCAGAGCGTGTCACATTCACCCCCTCCCTCCCTTCCAGGCCTGCAGGTGCCATGAAACACAGCCATGACAGCACCAGTGATGCTGGGCTGAGGAGACATCACAGACACAGCTCCTCATCTTGACAGGACCATAAGACAGAGATCCTGGCTTGTGCCACTGCCATGGAATCCTGGAACCATGGAATGCTCTGGGCAGGAAGAGACCTTAAAGATCACCTCATTCCACCTCCTGCCATGGCAGGGACACCTTCCACTGTCCCAGGCTGCTCCAAGCCCTGTCCAGCCTGGCCTTGGGCACTGCCAGGGATCCAGGGGCAGCCCCAGCTGCTCTGGGCACCCTGTGCCAGGGCCTGCCCTCCCTCACAGAGAAGGATTTTTTCCTAATATCCCATCTATCCCTGCCCTCTGACAGTGGGAAGCCGTTCCCCCTTGTCCTGGCACTCCATCCCTTGTAAGCTGTCTCTCTCCACCTTTCCTGTTGGCTCCTTTCAGCACTGCAAGGCCACAATTAGGTCTCCATGAAGTTTCTCCAGGCTGAAGAACTCCAGTTCTCCCAGCCTTTCCTCACAGGAAAGGTCCTCCACCCTCCCATCACCCTCAGGACTCAGGAGAAGTCCTTGGCTCCTCTTTGAGTACAAACATGGCACTTCCTCCCACGTGGGGTTACTTTCACATTCATTTTTTCAAGAATTACCTGCAATTTCTCCTTGTGCTTCACAAGAAAGGAGCTGCTGATCCACTGGCCCATTGTCTCTTATTTTTAACATCTCTCGTGTTCCCTTTTAGGCATCTTACATTAACTGACCCTTGATTTTTCAATAATATTGCTCCAGTGCTACTGGTTCTCATCCTGATAACTTCCATTGCTCTTCCATGAACTCCATTAGATCCAGGGATCAGTGAGTAGCTCAGGAAAGGATCTTTTGCTGATATATTGACTTTTCATTTTTTTTAATCCCAATGTAATGTAATTTTCACTTATTTTATTACTATTTTCACTATTGCCAGGCATTGAAGAGATTTTCCACTTGCTCTCCACAGCTTCACCTGGATCTCTCACCCTTTCCCCAAAGTTACCTCTCCCTTAGGGTGCATTTATCATCCAGAAACTCAAATTATCCCCTCCATGGCGTGAGCTGTCTTTCTATGCCTGTCAGCACTGATTCCTCCTGTTCCCATCCTGTCTGCTTGGTCCCTACCTCCCAAAATTCTTGGCTAAACTCGCTTATTCCATGAGATTTTGACCCTTGCATCTTCGCAGCCATTTTTCTGGGCCATTAACACATTGTCCATCAGTGCCAATTGATGTTTCCTGCCAGAGGAGATGCAACAATTACAGCCTTACATGAAAGCTTCATTTCTTCTGAATCCCATTCCCAAAATCTAGATGTGAGGTCATTGTGCTGGAGAAAGGAGTTAGACTGTCTGGCAAACCAGAGATTAATAACTGTCCCACAGGTTGAAACTGAGCCTCTAATTGGTTTCAGATCCAATTCCTGTTTGTATAGGACCGAGTAAAGTACAGGCCTGGATCATCTGCGGGCTCTTTACAAATGGGGATAAATACATTCATAAAATGAAATGTTAGATATTAATTTCTTAAATTAAAATATTGTGGATGTGATGATGGAAGGTGAGATTACTCAGGACAGAGCCCTGCTTCTGCTGAAGAACTGTAATAAGAAATTCACTTCAATTCAAAGCCCTTTTAAGATGCTTTGAATTTAGGAACACTGGAAGAAAGCACTCAAAGGCAGTGGTGTGTGCAGGGGAAGGGGGATTGTGTGTGCCCAGAGCAGCTGTGGCTGCCCCTGGATCCCTGGCAGTGCCCAAGGCCAGGCTGGACAGGGCTTGGAGCAGCCTGGGACAGTGGGAGGTGTCCCTGCCCATGGCAGGAGGGATGGAACAAGTCCAACCCCAAGCATCTATGATTCTCTGTATAAAAAATACTTTGCCACCCTAACAGCTCTAGAAATGGCTCTTTGGAATATCCAGTGTGAAATGGAAGAAACTCTTGTCGTGGATGGGGAATACAACTGATTAAACCCTGGGGGGGAAAAAAAAACCAAAAAACCACAAATTTCTAACAATATTCAATTCACAGAATTCACAGAATCACCAGGTTGGAAAAGGCCTTAAAGATCATGGAGTCCAACACCTCAACTCAACCCTGACACCCAGTGCTACATCCAGGCTTTGTTAAACACATCCAGGCAGCCATTCCAGAACTTTATCATCCTTTCTGTAAAAAACTTCTTCCTAATATCCAACCTGAATTTCCCTTGGCACAGCTGGAGACTGTGTCCTCTGCTTCTGTCAGTGCTGCCTGGAGAAAGAGCCCAGCCCCAGCTGAGCACAGGCACCTTTCAGGAGCTGTAGGGAGTGATGAGGGCACCCCTGAGTCCCCTTTTCTCCAGGCTGAGCACCCCCAGCTCCCTCAGTGGTTCCTCACAGGGTTTGTGTTCCCAGCCCCTCTCCAGCCTCGTTGCCCCCTCTGAACATGCTCAAGCATTCCAATATCCTTCCTAACGTGTATTTTAGGTTCCTCCTCCTAAATCAGATGAAACCTGTCCTGGTCTGTCCTGGGTGAAATCTGTGGGACAAACACCTGGAGAGAAGAGACCCTGAGAAATGAGAGGATGAACACATCAAACCTTCCAGCTCAAAACAACAGCAACAAAATCTGTAAATACTGACTGAGCACACATTGAGGGCAGAGGAAATCCCAGGTAGAGATGGGTTGGAAAAGGAGGGACAGCCCAGCTGCTCCTCTCCTGCCTGAGGGCTTCCAGGACTGGCCTACAACTGGTCCAGGGCCATCTTGAGCAGATTGTTCTGTAGAGATATTGGGAAGGATGAAAGTTTGACAAGAAAGTCTCCCAGCTATGTGTGCTTGGCAGAAAGATCTCTGAATGTAGAACCTGAGAGCAGAATAGAGATGGAAGCAAGTTTTGATGTAGAAGAACAACAGATTTGTAAAGTGACAATTGCTGAGCCAGTTTTACTGGACAACTAAGAAAGCAAAGGTTAAGTCAGTTGGAAAGAGATTCTATGACTTAGAGCAAAGATAAGCTGACCACGAACAAAAGGATGTTTTTACCAAGAAGATACCACAGGCAAATAAGACATGTTGATGTGGCAAGTAGAATTCTAGCTTAAACTGTACCATACTAACTCATGTGGTTGGACAGTATTGGCCATAATATGGTAAAGGTAGTTATGATAGGCTATAGGTAAAAGTAAAGGTATAGATTGTTTGTCATGTATTAAGATGCTCAGCAAAAAAAAAAAAAAAAAAAAAAAAATCAATGCAATGTAACCAAATTTTAAAGTCTCTTCAGGCTTCTCTATAGCTGTAGCTGACAGCTGTACGCGTGGCTCTGTCACCCACGACCCAAGACTGCTGTAAAATCTTCTATACAGTAAACAGCATTTTGAAGAGCCACCTAGAGTCCTGCATCTCTTGTCTCAGGCTCTTACTTAGAGGAGTTACAAAGAGGCTCGAAGAGAATCCTGCACAGCTTAGATCCAAAAAAAACACCAGAGCAAAGGAGAGGGGAATATGGTGCTCAGGGTGGTGATTGGCAGCTGCCACGCTCACTCCAGCCAGAAATTTGTTTGGAAAACTCTGCTCCTTCTTCACTCAGCTCCTTTTCCCCCTCAGGGAGAGGCAGAGGGAACCTGTGAATCCTTGGTTTGGCAGAGGGGGTGGTTTTTTCCCTCCAATTTTGTTCCTCCCTTTCCTCACCAAAGCCCCATTTTATGAGCCACAGCTTCTGAAAGAGCGTTAAAGCTTCAGAGCATTAGAGCTTCAGAGCATTTGTGAAGGACAAAATGAAAGGAAGGCAACTTTCTTACAACTTCACTGAAATCCAAGGAAAACTGGGGGAGCCCCTCCAGATCATCAGCACAGAGACGGAGGAAGGTGAAGGAAAACTGAAATGGAATGAAATCTTCAAGTGCCTCTCCAAAAATTCATCTATCTCAGGGAGGCCTGAGGATAGAAACTTGTCCTTTTTCTAAACATCTTAAACTTGAGATAATCAGTGTAGAGTCAGGTTTTTTTTCAAACATTTTCCTGAGGAAAAAAGAGAAAATAAAAGATCTCTGAGAGGCAACAGCCACCTGTGCTTCCATCCCCTGGGAATTTTGCTTGGAGATGCATCTTCCTGCCTCTTGTCTGCCTTGGGTTCACCCCCTTCTTGGCTGCAGCCCTTTGTGATTTCCTGTGTTTGAAGCTGCTCAAGCTTGTCTTTGTTGCACAAAACCTGCCTGTAAAGCTCTGTGTTTTCCAGGAAAATGCTGGCAGGAGATCCGTAACCTTCCGGCATCCCTTTCTTGTTTCCTTCTAAGGCCTGAACTCTTTCAGTGGCCCCTTCAGATGTTTTCAGCTGAATTTAACAGCCAGGACCTGCCACCAGCAATGCCCAAATGCTGCACTGAGGAATTGGGTTTATTCCAGGTATTTCTGTTGGAATTACAGGCCACAGACACAACAAAGCTTTACATAAAACAATATCCTTCCTATCAACATCCTTCCCAAAATAAGGTTTTAAAACAGACCAGATAAGCAGAAGAAAAGCTTCTTCTTTTTTACATCACACTTTTCTTTTCCCCAGAATCCCTTTCAGGGCTTGGTGCAAGGGAGACAAATAATCTCAATTACAAATAATCTTCATTTCCTGATTCTCTGTTTACTTTGCTGTGTTTCCCTGTCAGGTCTAAGGTCTTCCCAAGGCAGATCCCTTCTAATCCAAGAGGAATGAGTTTCAGAGGAGACTGGCAAAGGAAAATCCCAATTGCTGATCCTTTTCTGAGGGAGAAACCATATCTCTGAGTGCAGAAACAACAGGAAAAAATAATCATTGCCACCTGCAGCTGGACAAGGGAACTTTTCAGTTGGATGATGCAAACAAACTTTTCAGTTGGATCATCCAAATGAACTGGAGAAAATCATTTTATGGAATCACAGAATGGTTTGGGTTGGGAGGGACCTTAAAGCCCATTTTATTCCAACCCCATGGGCAGGGACACCAGGGAAAGCCCGTTTGCAGACATTGTGCTTTCCCAGGGAAAATGCATCCGAGAAAAGCCACCTCAGGTCAACCAAATATTTCATTTGACCTGAAGGTAACAGATTTATGGCATCTGAGTCACTTAATTAATTTTTATTTACAGTTTAGATCAGTGCTATTTCCAAGCATAAAGTCAAAAGGAGCATTTCAAGTACGTGAAAGCAATATATTTCAAAATGAAACACTTTCAATTTTCTTCCTTCTCCATTTTTGGCTTGAAACACCCATATTTCACCAAATGGATTAAGAGATGCAAAAAGAAATCTCATGTTTTCTTCATGGTGCTACTTTTTTCCCTGTGTATGCTCTTAATGGGTTCTTTGGCCTTCAGGAGAGCCCTTTATTCAGCAAAAAGGGCTGGAACAAATTGCAAACAGCTCTTAATGAACACATCAGAGTTTAGAAAATGAGGATGAAGGAGACCTGGGGTGGCCCAGCCCCTGGAGTAGGTCACAGCCCTGCTGGGAAAGCTTTGCTGCCTCTGGCAAGAGCCAACAGCCTTAGAGCAACCTCGTGTCAAACTCCCAGACCTGTGAAACATCATCACCTGCAAATCCAGCTCATTTCAAGTTAAATTTTCATTAAATTAGCAAAGACAACATTATCTTTCCCCAGATGAGCCCTGTCTTTAGAAGATACCAGATCTGAGGAAGCTCAGCCTTGCCTGGCACCACAGGACTCAACTGCCCACAGCCAGAGCACCTGTCCCTTCTCACTTGAGTCATCTCCAGCCACCAGGCCCAGCTGAATAACCTGACATCAAAAACAATCCCCAGATCTACTTTCCAGCCCCTCTGGGTGAACCAGGCTCCACAGCATTGAGGAAATCACCTGGACACAACCATTTTGAGCCGTTCAGAGCAGCCCTGTCCATCTCTCCCTGTCCTCCTCCACCATGCTGCTGTGACCTTCTTCTGTTTCAGGTCATTTTCCACTTTGACTCACCAGGATTTTCCTGAGGGTTTCCTGGACAATCCATCTGTGCAAAGGGGCAGAAAGTGCCAGTTCAGCTGCTCCCAGAGTAAAATTTAGATGAAGAAGCTTGTAGAGCTCACTTAAAACAATCTCAGGGAGATCTCTTGCTTCCTTTAAAATAAAGGATCATTCACCATTTGGTCCAAAGTAACCAAAATAAATAGGAATGCAAGAAAACCACAGATTCTGCCCTCAGCCAGGTGGAGGACAAGTTTCTCTTGGTGCCCATGACTTACAACTGTGGAACAAGACCAGAGTCACAGCTAATATTTCTGCCTGACTGGGACAGCATTCAAGATCATCCAGGAGGGGACAGGAATCAACTGGTTATGCAAGAAACAATCCCTTCCAGGAAACAAACCCTGCAAAAGAACACCATGGGTGTCTGTCATTGCCATGGAGCCATTTTCAATGTGCTTTTTATGTCCCTCCTTTCTCTTCCCTCTTTACAAAAGGGGAAGGGATCAGCAAGCTCCTCCAGAAGTATCAGAGATGGTTCCTGCAGGGTTTGAGACCCACAGATAATACTTGTACAAAGACAGGGAAGAAATAAAGCAGTTTTCCATCAGAAATCACACTTCCACTTCTTGGCCTCGCCTCTCAGATTTACATATTTCCTTAACAAGAAATTCCCGGTGACAGTGCTGAGCTTTTCTAGGAGCCAGGGATGCTTCATCCAGCCTGCAATGGGTCATTCTTCCCAACATTCACTCAGACAGTGATTGATTTTATGTAGAACCAAACTGTGCAGTTAAAACACCCTGGATTTAACAATCCTGATCCTGGACCTGTTCAGCCCCTCTGCAGGAAATGACCCCAGGATGTTTTACCAGCTGGAACAGTCACCTCACTTAGCCCACAGATGCAACCACCAGGAGGGAGGCAGGGAGCTGGTTCCCAATGGCCTGTGGGGCTTTGAGGATCCAGCCAGGAGGAAAACAAGCAATTAAAGGTGCAAGGAAGGCCTAGGGAGGCTGATCCTAAGATGTGTCACTGCCAGGATGGCAGGGCTACAAAAAGCCAGTTGGGAAATGCCACGTGGGCTCCGTGACCCTGCTGGCCCAGGGCCCCACTTCTCTGCACTGGGAAGATCTGCAGAGAACTTCACAGCGAGTGCTAGAGGAGGAAGGATTTACCATGCTCTGTACCTGCTCCCCTTCCTGGCCCTAAAAAAGCAGGCAGCTGCCTAAACCAAACACCAAGGCAACTGTGGTTCTGTTCTTTGCTTGATTACTCTTCTACTATTCCCTCCTTCACTTCCTCTCCTCAAGGATGGGTAATAATTATGTTTCTGTCCTATCTTCCATGAGATATTCAATAACCATCTCTTTCCCAGTTACTTTAAGCTCCTTGATGGATGATGCAGGGAAGAGGGAAGCATGTTCATCCCCACCAGGTCTCGTGAAGACTCACTCAGGGGATCTTTGTGGAGCATTTGGATTCAATGGCTCACACAGAGGATTTCAGTCCAGGGAAAAAACTGCTTCCTGTCTTGGTCCATTTTGTGAAAGTTTCTACTAAATATCAGCAGCAGGGCAGCATTATAGGTCTCCTCATTGATCAGAGGGAGCAGCTCTGCTGGGAGGAAAGGCTGGGAGAGCTGGGATTGTTCAGCCTGGAGAGGAGAAGCTTTGGGCTGACCTCATTGTGGCCTTGCAGAGCCTGAAGAGAGCCCACAAGCTGGAGAGGAACTGTTTCCAAAAGCATGGAGTGACAGGACAAGAGGGAATGGCTCCACACTGACAGGCAGTGGGTTTAAATGGGATACTGGGGAGAAGGTTTTTTATTAGAAGGGGGATAAAACACTGGCACAGGGTGCCCAGAGCAGCTGTGGCTGCCCCTGGATCCCTGGCAGTGCCCAAGGCCAGGCTGGACAGGGCTGGGAGCAGCCTGGGACAGTGGGAGGTGTCCCTGCTCATGGCAGGGGGTGGAATCAGATGCTTTTAAGGCTTCTTCTAACCCATGATCCCTTGGTTACTTGGGCAGGAGCTGTGAACAGAAAGGTGCTCTGTGCTCTAGAGCAAGAAGGTTTCTAAGACACAACTTCACCCTTAACTTATGACGCAATAAATTTCCATTTTTACAGATGGGGAAACGGAGGAAATTTGGCCCGAGGTCAGCTGTGATAATGGAGGAGTTCTTGCCTGCAGCACCTCATTCATCCCATTTCATCAGGCACTTAATCATCATCTAATCCAAGGATCCTCATTCATCCTGGTCCTCAGAGCCCTGCAGGGAGTCTTTCAGTGTCACCCGAGATATTTCAAGCTGGGGGCTAGCAAGGACAGTTCTGAGGATGACATCAATTTTCTGCATCCTTTTCCTTGACCCTTTGAAGAGCTCCCTTGCTCCAGCAGAAAAAGCAGAAGGGGGTTAAATAGCCCTTATGAAGATGAAATAACCTAACAGTAGCACATTTATTTATTTATTTAGATCGTCAGGGCCGTCTCACTTGTGATCCTAAGCATGAGAGAAAGGAGTTAAAGCTTTTTGAAATCTTCTGTTAGAAGAACTAAGGCAGATTTGCAGCCTCCAGAGACTCATGAGGAGACAGACACCCGAGAGATTATATTTAAATTTTAAATAGCTCTGGTTGATTGGGTCAGGGCCTGTTTAATGACACAGACTGATGGTCCTTCAGGTTGGGGTGGATTTTTCTGGAGGATTTTGGCACCAAGTAGTCATTACAACATGAGGTAATGATGGAGAAGATTCATTAGCCCACAAACAGGTTCAGGTCACCCCACAGACCTTGTCCACCCCTCTGCATCCTTAGATGCCCTGGGTGGGATAAAGGGAACTTGTCTGTGTGACTTTCTGCCCATGATCTTTCTGTATCAAATGATAAGAAGGTGTAAAAAGCCCCATCATGGAGCTCAGATTTCTACAGAATAGATTGAATAGCACTGTAAAAATTGACAAATTGAAAATCTAATGGTGAGAACCACAAAAGGAGAAACAGGGAAAAGTCTGATTGTTAGACAGAGTGAGCATCCTAGAAACAGGGGAGATACTCAGGTTGGTTAGACTTCTTTTAGTCTCCAGAGTCAGTTCTTCATCTATAGCCAAGAGAGCAATTTTAGAATTCAGCAAGATCAAGCACAAAGCACTGGTGAAGTGGGAGAAAAGGCTTTTCTGGAAGAGAACAGACTGAAAATCCCTGATGCTCAGTGCCACCAGCTGTTTCTCACATGAAACAAGTTGGGTCAGATTTTCCATCCTTGTGCCCAGGGCACTGAGAAACAGAAGTGAACCTGGCAGGCAGAAGGACAGGAGTTCCATTAGCCCAGAGCTGGAGTTCTTCCTCTCCCTCCAGCTGCAAAATTCCTGTCCTGAGAGGTTCCTGAAGCACCCACTCCCAGCCGTAAGGACAAGGTAGAAAATATTTGCAAAAAAAAGATGACCACAACAATCTGGTTTTTGCTCCAGGAGGGTCAAGAATGAGCTGATTTTGCCAGGCTCAGCCTTAAAAAGCAACAGGGCTCTTGCTAATCACTCTGGTGTCCAGGACAAAGTCATCCAGAGATGTGCTCCTGCCACACTCCCAGCCTCCAACAGTTCCACAAAACCAATTAAAGGTCTAAAAACTTATCAGGACCCGCAGTCCTTGTATATTTTTGGTTCAGACCAGCTTGAAAGGGACAGTTTAAAGGACTTTGGGGCATGAGGGACTAGAAAGCCTCATCCAGAGGTACAAAGGATTCCTTTATGGGACAGTAATTACTTGGCAGTAAAGGACATTAATTTGAAGTTAGGAGGGTTCAAGATATTCCATTATTCATCGTGCACCCCATCTACAATGAAATCATTTCAAAGTGATGGATTCAAATTTAGGCAAGTGATGCTGGAATGGGACAGAGGATAGACTTGCTATGTTTTATGGGCATAAAGAGATCCATAAATTTTGAATGTTAAAAAGTCATTACGAAGAGAAAAATATTTTAGCTGTCAATCTGGCTGTCTTTATTGCTGAGGGAGTAATTCCATGGGATACAGGAGTCTGAGCTGGGAAATCTGTCCTGCAATATGGCCAAAGGATTTTAGGATCTGATCTGAAACCCACTGAAAGCAGCAATAAGGGGGTTAAGGATCTGCCACCCACAGCAAACTGCTAAAATGTAAACCCTAAACTTCTGCCCTTCCCACTGGCAAAAGGAAAAGCTCTTTCCAAAGGTGATGACCCCTGAAAAAGCAGCTGCACAGGAGTTTGGCCAGATTATCATCCTAGAGACTGCAGGATGGATGGATGTGTTGGAAAACTTCCCTTGCACACCAGGACATTACAGAGATGGGGAAGAGGAGGAGCACTGGGAGCTCCCTCACCTTCCCATCACACTCTCCATGCAGAATTTGGCACACCAAAATCCTCGGAGCTGTGGGTGCCAGGACCCCACCCAGAGCCTGCAGGAGCAGCAGCACCACACCACTGCAGGGCCCAAACCCTTCCAACAGCCCTAGAGGGGATGAATAAAGAGAAGGAAGAATAAACCCCCTGTGTAGATTTGTCCCAGAATTTAATTCCCCTGGCAGTCCCACAAGTCAGCCCAAATCAGGTGGGATTTGCATCTCCCCCTTGGAGCAATCCAAGCACTACCCCAAAACAACGGCAGATTACAGGATCACATGGCTGAGAATGTGCTGCCTCCCCGAAAAAGAGTCTCAAAGGTAGCATTAGACTTGCTATTAAACAATGTAGAGAACACGATCCTACCTCAGCAAGAATAGAAAAAGAGTAGCTATTTCCTCCTAATGATCTCGTTCCAAGAAAACTTAGAATATATGCTTAACATTGCAGACAGCTTTTCCTATGCCTGCTAAGCACTTCTGCTTGAAACAAATATAAACCTCATTTCATTTTATATATACCAACAAAATGCAAATTGCAAGAGCAAGAGTCTGGAGCCTTCATCCTTTAGCTCATCTGTATCCCAGGCTCCCTACTTGCAAACGATGAATGTCTGCTCATGGATTTTCTATTTTTTTTTCAACCAAATAACTTCTGCCACATTGTGTTTCTCTCCTGCAATATAAATAATGTTCACTTAACAGTGAATGCATTAGAGAACTATGTTTCCATTGAGTTGTCATTTCCAGAAACAGTCTTCTTTTGGGTAGAAATTTTCCATTCTCAGTCTCAGCTGAAGAACAGTTTTTCACCCCACTTATTTCTATTTTTTCAGTATATCTTGCTCTTATTTTTAATTTTAAAGTAGCAGCAATATCTCCCAGTAAGAAATGCACTGCAAACACAGACCTTTCCCCAGGCTGTAACTTGAGATTTATCTGGGGGTTGTTTAAAGCCAGCTGAATTTCTGAGAGCAGGTCAGTAGTTAGGGTGAATTTTCACTGAAACCAGTGCAAAATATCAGGAATAGAAAGGGGTGAGGAGGGAAAGAGGAAGAGCCCTCAAAACTCCCAAAATTTCCATATTGTGGCAGCTGGGAAAAGCAAAACACTGGAATAGCTCCTTAGCAAGTTATAACACCAGTGTGGAATGGGGGAAGAGGTGGAGAGAGGGAGAAAGCCTTCTCTTTATTGACTTTCATCCTTTTCAAGTATTTAGACAGTTCTCAGTTTGGACAACTTAAATTAAACCAGAGAGGGAAGAGGTTTCATTCAAAGTTCTCATGATCCCTTTTTTACTTTTTCCCTCCACAACTCAAACTCAACATGAAAACCAACTGCTTTTTGCCAGCTCAAACAAACACAAGAAATCCTGCCCATCACACAAAGACTGGCTCAGTTTAGGGTTGTTTTTTGCCTTTCTCCTCCTGGAAAGAGTTCAGGATGTAGGCCAGCAGCTTCATCCACTCCCCAGCCCTAAAAATAGACAGCGTTTGTTCCTTGCCCCTTTTGCTTCACAAGATCTAAGATGTTAAATATTCAAAAAAGCCACATATAGAAACCTGATTCATCTCAATTATTCTTGGACATTTTCCTCCTAAAGCACAGATATACCAAGGGAAGAAATAATGCCACAAAGTTTGTTCCTCCACAGCACAGCTCCATCAGCAGCAACTTCAGAAACCACTTTGGACTAACAGATGGCAAAGAGGGCTCAGTGATGGGATGGGCGGAGGAAGGTTTCACATTCAGTACAAGTTGCATAAACTGCCAGCTTTAAGCTAAAATGTCCACTAGGATGTTCTTTGCCACCATCACCAGCAGGATTTTTATTTCCTGTGTGCATGATGAGAAACACATGAAGTTACCAAAAGGCTTAAAGCCACACACTCCCACCTCTTTTTGTTGTTTATAGCTTTCTGCCTTCAGGTGGAGTTTTCCAGGTGCTCTCTGAGCCCTAAATCAAGGAAAACTATAAGAACACTCTGGTGTGAGTTCATGAGCAGCCCTAGAAATCTTTCCATTTGGATTGGTGCCCTAAAACTAGTCAGGGAATGAGCCCATGCAGGAGAAACGAGCCTATTGCTGTTCCCAAAAACAGGTTTTGAGGGTATTAAGTGAAAATTAATGGTTACTTTTGTCTTTGATATTCCTATACCTCCCTTTGCACCATAAAATAGGAAACATCAAAGTCTGTCTCACAGGGGTGTTGTGAAATTGAGTTAATGTTGGTGTGAAGCTCTCAGGCTGTGGCAATGAGGTCCATAAAAAAGAGGTCTGGAAGGAAATGAAGATTCCCATGTTCAGCCCACGGTTTGAATAAGCCTGTAAATAAGACTTAGGGCTGTGCACGGAACAATAAAGATGGAAAATGAGATTAGAACAATCCCTTCTGCCACCTCAAAAAAAGCTGGAGGCCAGTGGAGAGTGTGGGGGTGACCAAAGAGAGCCAGGCGGGTTAATGCCAACACTGCCCCACTGCCAACAAACTGCTGAGCAGAAAATGGGTTTGGGGCACCCAGTCTGCTTTGCATCTGGATAAAACACTCTGGGGATGGAGCAGCTGCCTGGTGGGGTGTCCCTGCTCCAGGATTATCCCCACTGAGCATTTCTGTGCTCCCAGGAAGGTCATCTGCTCCCATCCGTGCTCAGGATGAGGCAGACCTGGAGCCTTCCTCCCCATGTGCTGCAGCCCACAGGAGCTGAGCCCTGAGAGCAAACAGAGCTGGGACAGGACCCATCAGGTGTGAGCTGCATGCACAGGTGGTGAAGGCTCAGGGACAGCTGTGTGTGGAGGGGCAGGTTAATGTTTGACAGCGTGAGGAGACCACAAGCACCCCGGGAGCACAGGATGAACCAGGCCGGTCCCACCTGAGCTGACCTCAGCTGCTCCCTGTGCTCCATGACCAGCCTCTCACCCTCTCCACAATGAGCACAACCAAGGGCTTTCCATCAGGGATGGGCAGGGCAGGCTGGCTCAGAGCAGCCCGGCTCCTCAGCAGGTGGAAACCCATAAAAATCGCCCTGGACTCAGCACTCGGGTGATGTGTCCACTTTGGGGCACCTCACTGCAAGAAGGACACTGAGGGGCTGTAGCATGCCCAGGAAAGGGTCTGGAGCCCCAGGAGAGGCTGAGGGAGCTGGAAAGGGGCTCAGCCTAAAGAAAAGGAGGCTCAGGGGGGACCTTGTGACTCTGCACAACTCCTGACAAGAGCGGACAGCCGGGGGGTTGGGCTCTGCTCCAGGGAACAGGGACAGGAGGAGAGGGAACAGCCTCAGGCTGGGCCAGGGCAGGCTCAGGGTGGACATCAGCAGGACTTTCTTCACAGAAAGTATGATTAAACATCGGACAGGGCTGTCCAGGGAGGCAGTGAGATCCCCATCCCTGGAGGTGTCCAAGGAACACCTGGAGGTGGCACTCACTGGGTGACAAGCAGGTGGAGGTCAGTCACAGGTTGGATTCGATGATCTCACAGGTGTTTTCCAACCTAAATAACTGTGATAGATCAAAAATCCTCCAGTGACCACAACTTTGGGATGCAACCCTAAAATTAACCTAGGTAAGTTCAATTTCAGTTTCTGCAGGCTGGGCCATCCCTCCACATGGGTAAGCACGGAGCAATCAGGAAGAGCTATTAACAGAGAAAACATTTCATCCAAAAAGTGCATTTTTAAGGATGCTCCGGCTTTCAGCTGGCTCCATCTGCCCAGAGATTGAGCAGCACAGCAGCAGGAGAGAAACTTTTTGCTGGATAGTTTTTACTGAATTTCCCCACACACATTCCCCCTGGATTTTGGTCAACCACAACACTTCAGTAACTCAAGCCAAGTTTGCCAAAATCTTTCCTTGAAGAAAGGCAGCATGGAGAACATTTTGTTTGCCAGCATTGTTAAATCAAAACCTTTAGAGTCTGGTCTTTTCTACTTAAAAGGATGTCACAGTTTAATTTCCCAAATAAAACTGAAGTTAAAAAATTAAAATTGAGAACATTAAAAGCCCAAAATCATCATAATCCAGATTAGACAAAAACATTACTCCTCATTTTCCCCAATTTTCTTGCCTTTTTAATCTGCTTTTCGTATGAAACTCAGTTCTTTCAGTGCTTCTGCATGGCATGAAACAATTCCCTTGATTTTTCACGGAAGCTGAAATCACGGTTATTTGCACAGCGGAAGCAGTTGCACCACATGCATTTCCATACCTCTCAGACAGCTAAATTTAACGAGTTAATTACATGAGGAGGAGAGGGGAAGTGTAAGAAAGGCTGCACCTGGCAGCAGCCAACCATCTCTGCTTCCTTCAGGAGCAGCTCTGGAGCCTTTCAGGGAGGAGCCTCCTCATCCTCCCATTCACCTGCTCCATGTTGGAACAGGCTGGCAGATCTCAGCCTGTACACTTTGTCCCCATCTTAATGCCATGTTTGAAAAACTACAATAAATAAAAAAATTAAAAAAAAAAAAAGAGAGAAAGCTGAGAGATTTAATTACTTTTATCCCTGTCTGAGAGGCGCTTTCAAGTATAGCCAGGGTTCCTGGAATTGCAGTCCCAGTGCCAGGGAGAAAATGAACAGCAAGAGACAGGCTAAAAAAATCCCCGGCTCCCGGATATTTGCCTGAAACACAGCTCGTTTCCAAGAACGAGGCACTGTAAAGTCTGGCTGGGGCTGGTCTCCAGCAACGCCCTTCCCATCACTCTGCTCCAAGGTTACGCCAAGCCTGAGCTCGGGGATTTACGGATCCTCCCCACACGCACAGCTCGGGCTGAGTGAGGTGGGAAATGGCAAGAAGTGGGTTTGGTTCTGCTGGATTTAATGAGAGCTCGGGGGGACAGGCTCTGCATCCAGCACAGGCTGCACACAGGAGCTGGTTCCCTAACGGATGAGCTCCGGGAAAGGCACATCCCTCCAGCCTCCAACTCCAAACACAACCGGAGCATCCCAAGAGTCATTTCCACGGAGTCACCTTCGCGGGGTCTGCAGCTCCGGGCGCGCGCCCATCCCCGGCTGCTCGGCAGGGCAGGCAGCCCCGGGAGCTCCGGTGCCAGCTGAGATGCCAGCCCGGGGGTGTTCAGGGTGATCAGACACCGAGTGGAGCCCCTGCCTGGGATGCAGCTCTGCTGGAGGGTACCAGCTCAGCAGTTTTGTACCTGCTGCCTGCGTCAGTGCTGCGGCTCCGGCAGCGGGGATTCTCTTCAGCTGCAGCTCGAGTCCTTCAGCCACAGCATGCAGAGGAACCAGGGGGATGCTCACCCCACTTCTACTTTAAATCTTCTAAAGATTTTGTTTGTTTTGGTTTTACTCAAGCTCCTCGTTTGTAAAGAGGAAAACAAACCTGGGTATGACCTCATGAGTCTGGGGATGGTGAGTGTTGCAGGAAATCCAGGACTCCTCAACAACTGACCAATATGATCAAGCAGAAGCTGTTTATTGTTTACCTTACACACATTTTTATAGATTCTACAAATGGCTAAGTACACACTTCTTGATTGGTGCCTTTTCTCGTTCGCTCGTTTTCTGCCTGCATTCCTCAGAGTGTGTGATTGGTTACAGTCCAGGTGTTTCACAGTCCTCTGTTACCCAGCTCTTGCTGTCTTGGTAGTCAGTTTTTCAGCCTCTTCTTTCTTAATTCAGCACAATTTATGTTCCAGTAGCCTTGACAAATTCCTGAGGCTTTGATAACAAACTTAGAAGCAGGCTGCTGGTGCACACTGTGGCCTAACCCTTGCAAATACATTGCAACAGATGAGCTCTTGTAAATCACAAATTTCTCATGGGCAAGAGGCAGCACCCAACACTTGTGGCTTTCCCTGCACCTCACAGACACCCATGCACTGCCTGGCACGTGGATGCAAACACCACAGGGCTCTGCCTCACAGCTCAGTCCCTCAGGCCACTCGCCTGCAGCTGAGCTGCCCACGCAGCGTTTGGAAACACTAGCACGAGGCAGCTGGATTCCACAGATCCCTTTCTACAAAAAATCCCTGCAAAAAGACACAATCCAAGAGGCTCAAAGTACAATGGAAAGTACAAAACAGACAACACTAAGGCCTAGTCTTTGTCCCTCTCTTGAGCTTTTTTTCACCCTGAGTCACTGTGGCCACTACAGGCTCCTTCCCAACCCCACCTGAATCCCTCATCCCAATCCACAAGGGCTCAGCTGGAGCTTTCCCAGCATATTCACTGCAATCCCAGCTCCAGTCACACTTCCTACACCAGCAGCAGGACCAAAGCAGTGCCACCACTGCCCAACACCAGCTGTGAGCAGTGGGGCACTCATTAAATCCCACCTCGTGGAAGGGGCAGTGGACAGTGACCTCTCAGTCCCACCTTTATGCAAGGTCCTGAGCAGTCTCACAACAGGACTCACCTTTCCATGCACATCTCCTGCAAGGACATGCAGCTTCTCTCTGTCACCATCTTCTTTCCATGGATAAGGATCCTCTTTCACAGCCCACGTTATAATCAGTTTAACAACCCAGCAGCCACTGACAGAAAGTTCTTTCTCTCCATCCTCTCAGATCTCCAGGTCCTTTGTCACATGATAAGCTTGTGGACACTCTGCAGTGTCAGCAGCAGAGTCCCAGACACCTCTAAGGTGTCAGATCAGGCTCTGCAATTGGATGAACAAGGCCTGAAGGATCTCCTGGTGCTGCCAGGTGGTTTTAACTGAGCACTCCAACACCATCTCTACCAGGGTGAGGGAATTACTCCCTCCTAACTCCCCTGGCAGTGGCTTTACACCACAGTTCAGGACACTGACCCCTCCTCCCTGAACAAGCTCAGCTTCTGCAGAGCTGACAACATCAAAGAGCAGGTTTGGTCCACACAGAAACCTGGGGAGATCAAGAGGAATAAATGGCTGCCGCACCAAGGACCCTGTTTTGCAAAGTCATTTTCCTTGATCCCATCCATATTTCAGCACAGCTCCAACTGAGCCCCATTAATGTAATTGATTCTTAATGGCATTCTCCAAGAAACCATGTGAAGATTTTAACAGGCTATTAGATGGAAATTAAGCCTCACCCAAACCTTCCTCCTGTGGATCAAAGGTTTCCAAAGATGCAGGGGGGCTATTCCATTCCTGCTAATGGACAAGAAGGTTGATTTGAGGAAAAGGGACACTAATTCTGCATTTTCCAGCCCTCACAGAGGGACACCAGAGGTTTGTTGTTACAATGAAAGGGTTTCTCATCCTTTCCACACAAGCCAGATCAGAGGGCAGCCCTAGAGGGATCAGAAGCAGAAGTGCTGTTTGATGAGCTGTAGGGCTGCCAGGTTTCAAAAAGGAAAAATAAATAAAAATTTTGTTTGCTTTTGTCCCCTGGGCACCTTCATGCCAAGCAGGCCTCAGCTGATTGCTCAGATGTGGCCTTTGAAACCCAAAGAGCTGAACCTGGCCTGAAGTCACAGGTGTGGCTTCAGCACTGCTGGAACCCTGGGGAGGCTTCTGCTGCTGGAAACCTTTACAGCCCCATCCTTCTGTGGAAAGAGGCACCAGGAAAACACTCCCAACTTCTCCCTGCCATTCATGAACCACAACTTTTGAAAATCCACCCATGATTCCAGCATTTCAAAGCCAGGACATGGTCCTGAGCACTGACTTTGCCTCTCTCCATCCAAGGTGAAGCCCCTCGTTTCCACACCACAAGTCAGTGACAGCACTCGTGGACATTTTGACTCAGAGCATGCCACCTCCCCCAAAGGTCCAATCCTGCCTGGTGCTGAGCTCTGCCAGACACCCACAGCTGCAGTTCTGTGTGTGCCATGCCGTGGATTTAACACATTCCCCGTGGAACACGAACGCTGAGCTCCGTGCAAGAGTCTCCCACTCACTGTGACTGAGCAGCTAGAAGATTTCTAGCTGACGACTTCTAGAAGATGATGCTGTTACCATCTCTTTTACTTCTGATTCAAGTTCCCCACACTTCATTTCAACATTTTTAAAGGCTTATTTTTACTTCTTTTGAGACGTTTGAAACTCACTACTTTTCAGTGCTGACAGCCAGCCTCCTTCACCAGTACGTTACAAAGTCAGGAACCAGCACTGCCTTCATTTTTAAAGAGGTGGGAATGTAAAAACAAAGGGAAAAGAAACAGCCTAAAATCCCTTATTAGCCAAAAACATGAGCAGAAGAGAAAAACAGAATACTCAAAGTCCCATCCATTGCCTGGTGTGCTCCAAAGAGAACCCAAACTGCATTATCCTGGATCTGCCTCAGACAGCATTAACTGCTCCCATACTCTCCCGTTCTTTCATGCTTCAAATTAAAACAAGAAATTGGATCATGCCAAGCTTCCTTTTCACGCTTTGTGAAAGGCAGGGGCTACCACCATTTGGTATCTGTTACAACTGGCTTTAAAGTTGTAACCAGAGAGTGAAAAAAATTAAGTGTTTTTTTAAAAATAGGCTTGGGGTGGTCCTGTTGGTACAACTGGTAACCAAGTCGAGCATTTCCAAATCCTCTTTTATTGTACCTATCCAATTTTAGTACTTTATCGATTATTACAGAACAAGAAACTTAAAGAAGCTCAGGATTCATCCAGCCAGCCAAGGAGGTAATTTTGGCCACAGAACTTCAGGAATTTGGAATACTTCTACCCAGGAAGTGGGTAAATAAGGCTGAGATTTGGCATCAGAAGACAAGAAAGGTAAAATCTTTCATTTCAGCACATTTCTCAGAGCAGAGATAAGCTGCAGAGATCTGTGATGAGGTTATTCATGTTATCAACTAAATGGTTTTGAACAGACGCAGCATCACTTACTTGGAGCACATGGATACGAACTTCTGAAAATAATGGGATTAAAAAGAAATGTGAGGAGTTTTCTGGAGTTCAGTCTTCATCCTGCAGCCAGAGCAGCCAGGATTCAGCAATCCATGTCTTTATCAAGCTGAGACTTCACCTCATCTTTTCTCCAGGCCTGTTTCTAATGACCCTCAGGAAAGTTCTAACTCACCTCCCAGCAGCCAAGAGTGCAGATCACCTCCCAGAGTGAAATAACTCCCTGCAACCTCCCACAGCCTTTGGCTGCCACCCTGCTCCCAGCGCTGGAGGCCAGAAAAGCAGCAGAGATTTGTCTTTGGCACTGGGAGGGAGGTTTGCTAATGCTCCTCCCCAGCAGGAGAGCTTTCATGCCTGACTGGTGGCAGCTGGACGAGCTCTCAGCTCTGACTGAAGCCTCATTGAGGACAGGGCCACCCCCTGATTAGATAATTTCACCTGCCAGAATCTTCTCCTGTGTTCCAGGTCCTGTGAAGTCGGGAGGATACAGCTCAGATCCTCCCAAAGCAAGGTCAAGGGGATGTTCCACCATGGAAAGGGAGCAGTGACACCCCTGCAGCACCAGGTCTGAGCATGCCAGACCTCCCTCCTCACCAAAACCAAACCTCCTTTATCACGCTGATACCCACATTACCAGAAACCACCTGGGATTCATTTTAAATGAGTGACAATTTTCAACCCCAGATCTTTTCCCACAGCTGAGGCTCGCAGGGTTGGAGGGCACACTCAGCTCTGGAGCATTGAAGCTTCTCTCTGAGCTGCAGCAGGAAGATGTTTGATCTTTAAATCAGACATGAAGGGATGAAATAGCAGCACTCCTATCAATATTGTTTCGTGTCTAAACTGACAAAGTCGTATTCCCAGGTCAGGCTGGAACAGGCTGGATCCTGCTCCCGAGCCGTGGCTCCACAGGATTCAGAAGAAATTACAAGATAAAGGAAAGGACAATTATGAAACAGCCTGTTCACATTTCCACCTAACTTGTTCCAGGGAGGACCAGGGAAAGGCCTAATCATCCCCCTTCAAAAAAACCCATTTCCCTTCTGGTGGATCTGAAGATGATCTCAAGGCTACTTTGGTCTCAAGACCCAAACCAGCAAATGCTTGTGATGATTTCCATGAGTTAATTACATTTCCATTAGTGAAGAAGTTCTAAAACTTCATTTTCGTCACTGATGTTTTTTGAGTCCTACCAAAATAGATAGGGAAACATGATTTTCTCTCTGCTTTTCTTTATCTATCTCACCCTTAGGAGACTTTGCTCTTAATTTTAACTGTCTCAGCCTTTTCACTTCTCCTTAAATGGACATTTCTTCAACACTTTAATCATTTTCACAGCCTTCATCCTAACTTCCCAGGCCCAAACTTTATTTAAGGATGCTGGTTCAGGGTGCTTGAGAGGGGGAAACTGAGCCAAAAGGCTGAAAGATTGAACTGTCTTCCTTTTTTAGTTCTTTTTAATTGGAAAATAAGCTGAGAGCCCCAAATTAAGTTCTATTAAGTCCTTTTTGAACCAGAATCAAGCTACATCCAACCAAGTATTTCTGATTATCAGAGTTCTTCAGCACAGGAACATTTTGTAGCTGAAAAAGTCTCAGCCTTCTCCAAGCAGCTCATTTTTATCCTTCACTTCTGTACTTCTACATCATCCCATGGACCATCAACGTGCTCC
This sequence comes from Motacilla alba alba, assembly GCF_015832195.1. Lineage (NCBI taxonomy): Eukaryota > Metazoa > Chordata > Aves > Passeriformes > Motacillidae > Motacilla > Motacilla alba. The sequence goes on along the minus strand of NC_052032.1, from coordinate 2,159,791 downwards.
TAAAACCTCAGTCTAACTCTGGGGCCTTCCAGTTGTGCAGAGCCCTACAGGGAATTTGTGTAACGAGGCAAAAGAGGGGAGTCAGCTTTAACCCCTCTTCAGAAACTTCCCTAAGGAACAAACTTCTGCTCACAGATTGCTGGCTGAGAGCAGCCCTCCCCTCTTTGGAGAGCCCCAGGAACAATTTCTATTCCCAGGGAAGCCCAGCACTGCTCCAGTCTCTACTCCTGATCCTTTCCTTGCTTAAATCTCACCCAGCCCAGCCTGAACTGACTTGAACTGAGCCAACAGCTAAACCCATTATTGTCTAAAATTGGGTTTAACTCAGGAGTGACCTGAACTTCTTGCTCCAGAGGGAGGCTTTTAAAATTCTGCAGCTGATCACGAGAATCACCTACACAAACACACCCAGCCCTGCAGCCAGCTCGGAAACCAAGACAACTCCAGCACTGACAGAATAAGAATATCCACCAGAAAAGCCTGACCTGTTTCCTTGATGCTCCACCCTGAGATCACTGAGCAAATGAGTTTGTTTCATTTATCAATCCAAAACCCATGACAGGTGACTTTTCTGGCCACCAAAATATGGGGAGATGGAGGAGGGAGGAGACACAATTGTGTCAGACATTCATTTAGCTGATGCTGACCATGCCAGGAGGGAAAGGTTTCTCCTGTGTATTGTTTAGGTGGCCTTTGTGAGGATCAGGGAATTTTCCAAAGCCTCAAAGCTCAGCCCACAGGTTTGATGCCTCCCACAGGAGGCAGGACTTCCTCAGCCTGAGCTGCTGGGCTTGCCCAGGGCAGAAGAGGGACCTTCCCACACTTAGGAGTACATCCAGAGGAGTCATCCTGCAGCCTGACCTCACTCATGTGGGATCCCTTCCTCTGTCCCAACCCCATCAGACCCTTCAGCACAGAGAAGATGCAAGAGAGCTGAAGTTAAGCAAAAAAATGTTGTGGAGTTGTGTGGAAAAGCATCTCCAGGTGCTGATTCTGGACTTGGCTTGACCTGGAACTCACACATCCTCTGGCTCCAGGTTCCAGCATGGAAGCCTGGCCCTGGCCAGAACATCCTACACACCTCTTTGGTGGTTCAGCAAGAACAAAATGGAAATCAGTTTTCCAAATACAAGTTTTCCAAATCCAAGTTTTCTTGATGTTTTTCAGAGAGCCCCAAGGAAGGGAATGGTCTGAGAGCACCCAAAGCCTTTGAGGTGAGATATGGATCCAAGGACATGTGTGCAGATTCACTGTTGGCACTCAGGCTTAGATCATTACTAAAACCAGGCTGATTTTCCAAATCCTCACCCTTTTCCACAGTCGCAGGCAGGTTCTTCTCCTCTCAGATGAGCAGGCACTTTGCCATCCAAAGCTGCTCCCTCAGAACTGGGACACAGCAGCAGAAGCACCATTTGAGAAACAGGAGTCTGAGGTAACCTGCACCCTCCTCCTCATCTAATTATGGGACAGCACTCAACACCACACACAGCACTTGGGTATTTTGGGCTTGGCGATTTTTTTGCTTGTTTGTTTGTTTTTAAACTAGGAAGCATCAAAAATAAGGAATTAAAGCCCTTTGGAGCTGCAGTTTGATTTGCTGGTTTGGGTTGAATTCCCAGTATCCACACCCAGCTCCAAGAGCAGCTACCAATGTTTTCCACCTCTAGGTGCCCACAGGACACGGTTGCCAGGGCAGGATCACACATTAGGAGCAGATCCCAAGGTCCAGAGTCCTCTTCCCACCTGCAGGCTCCACAATTGCCTGTGCAGCTGCTTCCCTCACAAGAGACAATATTACCCTGCCACCCACCTGCCTTCGAGAGCCATAAAAAGCTAAAAATACTGTCTGGACTCTGGACTGATGATCCTGCCTGCCTTTGATAAAGCCCTGGCTGCCATGAGAAGCAACCCTTGCTTTCACTTGGGATGGTCACTTCTAGTTGACAGCTGCCCAGCTTCAGGGAGAGGTAAACACCCATAAATATTGTCTGGCAGCCCCTCTTTGTGAACACAAAGCTTCCAGGAAGCACAAACAGGCACAAAAAGTGGAAATGGATACGAGATGGAAACCTGGATGGTTTTGTGTCCTCTCTCTTTAATAGAAAGGGGGTTGTTTGTGCCTCAACTTCCTTGCTCCTTGTGCTGTTCCATCATTATCACTTCTCATCCCAGGTATTCGATACCTTGCACTCCCTTTTAATAAAGTAAGAGAGCAGCACATCAATCTCATTATCTGTTTGCCCTTGAGAGGTTCTCTGACCTGAAACGTTTGGTTTGCCACCACCAGAGCAGAGCCAGAGCAGGATAATTTCTGCCAGGGAAGGGCTGTCCCCACCTGCAGGTCCTCTGAGGGGCTGGGACCATCTGCAGCCTTCCTCTAAGCACAGCCCGGAGTCCTCCTCTGCCCAGGAAAGTCTCCTGATTTAGCAGCCAGCCACACAATTACTCACCCACCCGCTTCTCTCAACCTGCCTCCAGCCACCCCCACCAAAATCAATGCAGAAAAGCCACTACAAGCAACAAAAAAAGACACGAGCCCTAATTAACACAGCAAGAGGCTCAGCACGGCCTGGGTCCCCCTTTGCTCAGAGAAACAAGCCCAGAGAGAAAACAAGCTCCAGTCCCAAGGCAGCTGCTTCCCACTGGGCAAAAAAAAGGAAATGGGGACATTTGCCAGATGGGTTTAGAACCCTCAAACCCTTCTTCCCTGCCCAGTCTTCTCTGAAGGGAATGGCTTCTGCAGCTTCCCAGGAGCCCAGACAGCCAAGGGACAGAGGATAGAACAATTTCTGTTCAACCTCTCACACATCCTCCTTCGTCCCAGTTACAAACTCTCTCTGCTTTCAAAAATGAAAAATTTGCTTGCTTGCCTTCCTCCCTTTCTGCCCTCACCCACCAGCCAGAGCACCAGGTAGCACCTTACAGGTAAATTCCCTGTGTCTTGTCCACCTTTATCCGATTTAATTTCAGAAGGGGGCCTTTGCTCTTCTGAGCCAGCAAGTGTCCATCCATCACTGCAGCATAAAAGAAATTGAACACAAGGATCAGCTGCATTAAAATCCATAAAGGCTTTGCTCCTTTCATGACTCATGCACGGTGCTGACAGCACTCGCCCCGAGTCCATCACCACCCCAGGCAAACAGCTCCTTTTCCTTGTGACATCCAACCAGGACTGAGCTTGTTCCTTCTCAAAGTGTCCCTTTTCACAACTCCTGTTGTTGCCCTGCTTTGCTTTCTAGCACACTACTGCCAAAATCTCCACATTGTGAAAGCAGAGGGCAATCTGCACTTCCCTGCTCCGACCCCTTCATTGCCCACATCTCCAGACCCAGAGCTGATAAACAAAGCACTGAGCAACCACCTAAAGGGGTGCTGCAGGGCAGCCAATGGGGCTGATTTCATTTGAATTTCACTTTTCTAATTAGTTCTGTGGTTATTTTCAGGTGGAATACAGAATCAAAGGATCACAGAAGGTTTGGGTTGGAAGGGACCTTAAAGCCCATCCAGTGCCACCCCTGCCATGGCAGGGACACCTCCCACTGTCCCGGGCTGCTCCAACCCCATCCAGCCTGGCCTTGGGCACTGCCAGGGATCCAGGGGCAGCCACAGCTGCTCTGGGCAACCTCTGACAAGGCCTGCTCACCATCACAGGGAAGGATTTTTTTCCTAATATCTCGTCTAAACCTCCCTTCTGTTTGAAGCCATTTCCCCTCGTCTCGTCACCCTTGTACACAAAGTGTACCAGAGGCAGTCCCAGTGCTCAGATATCCTCATTTAAGGGCTTCTGAAGCACAGGAACATGCACATGGAGAGAAAGAAATGCTGGAGCCAAAGCTTCTATGAGTATTTGACAGCTTTAAGAAATCCCAGCCCTCACCAAGACAAACAAACCAAGTTTGTTTCCTTCTCAAACACTTCCCTGGTCACATCTCCCCCCCACACCCTGTCTGGGAGGTACATCCACCTGAAAGGGGTAGATCCAAGGTCCAAACCTGCTGCACAGCCCAGGCTGGGTGGTTCCTGTGCCTCCCACTCTGTCAGTCATTGCTGCACCCAAGGCTGCTGCTCCTCAAACACAGCACCAGGAATAGCAGCTCCCACTGCCCACATAGCAGGATGATCCTGGTAACCAGCAACGCTCACATCGAGCATGAGCAGGCCTTTATGCTGTTACTAAATGAGTTGCCTTCCAAATTATTAGCAGCATCAGGAGCTGGGAGCACATTTCTCAGACAATCAAGATAATTCTGGCTTTTGTAATTTGTTCCAGACAGCCTGAGACATCCGTACCCGCGCAGAGACTTTGTGCACATCATTTGGCAGCTCCGGGCCTGGCACACGCTGTCTCTGCCAGTCCCACCCAGAGATCCAGGCAGCTGATCCAACTGGCTCAAGAAGCCACCAGGACTCTTCGAGAGTGTTTAATCCAGGCTGATTGGAAGCCAAAAGAAATTAATTCTGCTCATAAAGGGCAGAGCACGATCCTGTCAAGCACTCCATAATTTCATAGCAGCCTTTAGCCATTCTTGGTGTTGGACAAACACCTCATGGTTGTGGTCACTCCATGAGGATGTGGCAGAACTGGGAAAGGACCAGAGCAGCAGCAAAGGCCCGTGGTACACAGAAAAGCCCTCAGGTCAAGGGAGGTTGGGCAGCATAAATCTCTGACTGGGGAAAAGCTGGCATTTCATAAAACCATAGGCATGCAGAAAAAGGAATTCTTCAAACCTTACTAGAAGGCACCAAGGGGAATCTCAGGTAGCTGGTGATGAAAAGGGGACAAGCATCTCTTTTCTTGGGGTATGGAGTTAAACCCTATGGCCCATTATCCATGATATGGGAAACCAGAAGTCTAAACAAGCTCCAAAACACAACTGAGGGCAGACCCCTTGGACATCCCAGTTTAAAAGCCTTTAAAAACCCCTAGACACCTGAATTTTGGAATCAAAGATCAATATCATTCTGTCCATGCCTTGTTCCCCATTCTTCCCCTCAGCACACAGCCCTTGACACCAGCTCCATGCAAACCCAGTGGTTCTTCAGGCTTTGCATCCAAAACCCAGGAGAAAACCTCCCATGAAGTCCAAGAGGAAAAGGTCTGAACCCTCCAGGCCCTGAATCAGAGCTCATGGTTCCAGCTGAGGAATCTGGGGACAGGACAAATTTGTTCCCAAAACAACTGTGGATTTCTAAAATTTTCAACCCAAAACATGTAGCAGCAACAGAGTTTAAAAGTCCCTTTGCCTCCACCTTGGAAGAAGTGCATTAAGATCATCCAGTCCCAGGCCAATTGAGAAACTGCATTTTTGTGTGATTTAGAGCTGCTAGTGGGTGATGTCACCACTGGAGCAAGTGCAAACCCACAGAAACATGGAAATAAAATAAGCAAGAGCTATAAAATGTGTGTTTTTCTCCCCAACAGCAACAGGCCCATCCCAGCAGGGGCAGCTTTCATTGAGACTCATCTACAACTGGTGGAGATCACAAAAATCACTAAAAAAATCACAGAGGTAACAATATCTTTCAAGGAGAGCAACCTGTTCTTTTCCCAGGCCTTTGTTAACAGCAGATCCACAGGTTTCCTTGGAAGCAAATGAGAAATAGGCACCACAGCATTGCTGGGAAAAAAAACCGAGGGAGTGTTTTCTGGAACAACAAACCAAAGCCATTTTGGGCCACTATCTGTTAGACTCGAGTTTAGCTCAATAAGATATTGATCCTGGCTGCATGGAACACAGCCCTGATGTATTTCCTGATTAACAAGTTCTGCTGTCTGCTTTTGACAAACAAAATCTCCCTCATTGCAGGTAGATAAAAAGTATATTTATCAATAATTCCAGGGTGCAGGCATTGAGTAACCAAAAAAAAAAAAAAATAAAGGGTTGGAAAAAGCAGGTGGGAAGGATTGCTGCATGATCACTGGAATATTTACACAAGGCTAAGTTCAATCAATGCAGAGCCTTCCCCCACAGCCTCCTCCAAAGCACACCCAGACTCTGGCTGGCCTTTTTCCTATGGAAACAGAGAATGAGAGCAGAGCTGCTCTTTGCTTTTCTGGTGCTTAGCTAAAAGCTGAAAATGAGATCAGGTTTTCTGACATTCACCATTTACCTTACTAAAAACGAGCACTCAGCAGGATTAGCAGGTACACAACTCTGTGTGGGGTATCATGGAACATGATCTTTCATGTTTACACAGAAATAAAAAAAAATAAAAAAAGAAGAGGACTCAGAATCCCTTCATAATATTGAAGATCAATGTAAAACTGAGCTCGGGAGCTGAGCACTGTCTGGGAAACATGAAGTAACATTTTCAAGTAGAAATCTTGCACATATGGCAAAGGAAGGCTTTTGATAGAGTAGCAAAATGATATTTCAAAAAAAACTGTTGTCCTACCTATCTATATTTATAAGAACACATTAAGTATTGGCTTAGCACTGTCCTTTTTTATTATTCCCTAATAAATTACAGCTTGATCATTTTTTGAAACACACAGATCCGAGTCTGCCTTCCACAGAAATGAAAATGAAGGTCCCACTTGTGTCACCACCTTACAGCACATCCCTGGAGGGTCTGTCAGCAGGAAATTTCTCACTCATCAAGCTGACTTTGAAGTCTTGATGCAGAAAGGAGGAGGATTTTGTCTCAAATAAACAGCCTTGAACAGGTTTCCCCTCTCACCTGAGCTCGTGCAGGCAGTGGGCATATGAAAGGGTTCTGGCCACTGAAGGAAACCCAAGGAAGAGGAACTCCACATTTCCAGCACAGCCCCATGGCAACACAGGAGTCTGAGAACTTAATCATGATCTGGGCATTGCAGAGCAAAACACACCAGGCTACAGAGAAAACCCCAATTCAACCCCCTGTGTGAAGCTGCAGAGCTTTCAGTGCTCCCTCCACCCAGGCTAGAAATATTCAGGAAAGCATCAAACCAAGCATGAGTAACTCTGTTATTTTCAGTCCCTTCCCCCTAACGTCAAAAATCAGGCACGAGCTCAAGTGCCTTGTTAAATGCAGCCCTGGAATTACAAGGATTAGAGGTCTGGATTTCCTCAGTGGAGATGACTCTTGGACTTGAAGCCGATGAGTTCAGCCTTTGCCACCCCTGCACTGCTGCCTGGTGGGAAGCCCTTGTACGAGACAATTTCAGCAGGGCCCAGTTGGTGTCACCATTGGAAACAGCAGCGGTGACGTTAACAGGATGGCACTTCAAAGGAACCCGCGGGGCTGCAGATGGCACCGGGGGTCCTTGTTCCAGCTGTCTCATCAAGCTGATATTCCACAATTATTTTCCAGGATCAAACAGTGCTGCAAGCAGCTCCCACAGCACCGGGGAGACGCCGCTCGTTTCGGGGGGATCCCGCGGCCGCTTCAGCTGCAACACTTGGAATGTGCCAGTTGTAAAATAAAAGCAACAAACTCTGGAGTCTTGTGTTTATGGAGGGAAAAAATAATAAAATGAATTCAAACCATGCCTAAACAATATGGCTGGGATTCAGAAAAGCTTTTCTGTGGAGCCTGGACTTTAAGCAGAGAACCACTGGAGTCAGCTGAATTCCAGCATATAGTGGCATGCTTTGCTGTAGGATAAATTCAGCCAATGCTAAAGTCCTTTCCAGAACCAGGCCTTGATTTTATATTTTTTTTAAACACCAACAATGGTGTACAGCTAACTAGGAATCAGAACAGAGCGTCAGTGAGAATAATTGCAGCATCTGTGCTAATTCTCTTTTCATCCTGGTACCCCCTGCTTCTAAGTATGGAAATCTGATTCTCCTTGTGCCTCCATTGAAGTTTCTATTGATTAAATACCCAGCCCCAGCAGCAGGAGAATCAAGCCCTGAATATTTATTCTCTTCCTCTTAATACATCAAGAATTCCCTTTGGCCTCTCAAGTGCTGTATCACAGGGTGCCATGAATGCAAATGGAATTACAGTGATCATGTAGCTAATGAATACATTTGTATATATATGCAAGCACTTCTCTACTCCACACCACCACCAGGAGCAGGGAATATCCATGTTCACCACACACATGGGCAGGCAAGGTATGGGAAAGGATGGATGTGGGAAGCATATCAATAGCAGGAGCCAGGCTGCAGTTTCTGGGGAGAAATGAGCTGAAATCCTTCCAAGATGAAGGCTGCAAGCTCAGGACCTCACGCAGACCTTTGGATCCTTTCCTCTGAAGCTTTAAAGCCCAATTTGTAGACTAGAAGTGTTCATGTTTATGTTTTCATTATCCACCAGCATCACCCTCTATATAAATAGACAGAAACTGCTGCAATGCATAATGTAAGATATTGTCAGCATTTCCAAGGGAGAGATCAGTGATATCATCTCAAAGCAGGGTACAAAATGCACACGTAACCTTTTCACCTCCATCCTTAATAAGACATTTTGAATTCTTTTCAAACACCTTCGAATTCTTTTGAGAAAAGTTATTTTATAGGGGAATAAATTCATTCCTGCAGAAACTTGGCTGATTTCAGAGTTGTAACAGCTGAAAACCAGGATGCATTTAATTTGTTAGCGCTCTCCACGTTGACTTCTAAAGTCATCCTGTAACGTCCGAAAAGAAATTGATTTAAATCAGGTTCAAGTACCAGTGGCAATTAGAACCTGCAAAGTCACAGAAATGTCAGGAAGTGTCTGGATCAGATACACACTGGAATATCTACAAAGAAATATCCTCAAAACCACTTTTGAGTTGGTTCAAATGCTTGGCAAGTGACTCATTCAGCACAAGAGCCATTCTTTGGATTTACTACAGCCAGAAATGCAGGATTTTAGTGCTACTCCACTCCAATCAATGCCAGCCCAACCCAGAGTAAACAAACACCACAAATTAGGGTGAGAGCCCCGTTAAGCTCAGGGAGAGAGGAGGTTACCTACCCTGTGAGGACCACAACAAAATCCATCACGTTCCAGCCGTTGCGCAGGTAAGAGCCTTTGTGGAAAACAAAGCCCAGAGCGATGATTTTGATACCAGCTTCAAAACAAAATATTCCAATAAAGTACGGCTCAGTGTCATCCTGGAAAAGAAGGGAAATTAAAGGAGTCAAGGAGATATCCATGTTCCTGCTGCGATAAGCAGTCCCCTAAATAGCTACAGGCAGCAACTTCACACCTTTTCCATTCCTTGAACAGAGCTGAAATTAAAGGTTTAAGTTTGTTGGAAGTAAGCTCACAGAGGAATTTCATTATTATTTCTCTGAAATGAATTTTCTTTACAAATTGGCAATCCTATTGGCCTTCATCCTGATGGATTTATGCCACACTTTCCACCTTTATGGAATGTTCGGGAGGGAGTTTTGATGTGGAAATTTTGCTCTAAGGGTATATTGAAATTAGAGACAACAGCTTTCTGGAGTTATTGGCATGGAAGATGTTCCACAATTCATCCAGGAACCTGAAACAAGAGGGTGTCTTGGGGAGCAACAGTCAGCCACAGCAAGCCTGACTGCACTGACAGGAAATTATTTATTTATCATTTATTCCATCAGTTCTTTCTTTGCTCCTTCTCCTCCATTTTATCAATTTTCACAGCTGCAGCCTCATTTGTTTTCCTTTCACTGGGGATGTGGTTCAGGGAGAAATCCCCAGCCCCTCCCATGAACAGCAGGAGCAGCATGATTTGTGTCTGGGGTCCATGGTGCAGACTAACACATCCCTTGGGATTGCAGATTCGTGTCCTTGCTCACTACACTGAAAATCAAGCTCGGTCTCTACAGTTTTACTAAACCTTTCATTCCATCTCTGCACCAGATCTCTCAGGATTAGACTTTATTGACTGGAGTTTCAACACAAATTCAGTGCCAAATGGAAGCATTCACATTTGGAAGGAAGATTTGGGCAAGAAACGAGAACAAAGCAAGATGTAAAAGCAATGGGCATCAATTTCAAGAACTTGTTCATCAGCTTTGGCACCAGTAACCAATTTCCAAATGTGCCTTGGATCCTGGTTTGCAGTTGAATTCAATGGAAGTAAAGCAGCCCTACTCAAATAAGAAGCAAACTTCCAAATTGAGAGATTAGAAATCTCTTTTCCAGTGGCTTTGGCATTTCTGGCCACCAGAACCAAAGAGCTGAGCTGCTGTTTGAGGCGTAGTTGTTTCTATTTTGCAATTCTCCCAATGACAATAGGGGATTGTTTGTTCTCTGATGGAAAAAGAGCAGGAATGTCGAGGCTTGTGGTCCCAGAACCAGGGAAGAAGCAGGTTTGACACAAGAACAGCAACTCCTGGTCAGCTCGGGCACAGACCCACACTTCAGCACAGCGCTAGCTCCAGAAATTGAGATTTTCACCCCTAAGACTTGAGCCTGTTCAGCCCCAAGACATGATGCCGAGAGGGGCCCTCAGTTCTGGGTGTCCCTGGCTGTCCCTGTGTGTCCGTGGGTGTTCCTCTGTGTCCCAGTCTGTCACTGTGTGTCTGTCCCTGTGTGTCTGTCCCTGTGTGCAGGGCGGTCAGAGCAGGCCCAGGCTCTGCTCCAGGCCCAGCGATGGCCCCAGAGCCACGGGCAGGGCCTGAGCCCAGGAGCTGCCCCTGCCCAGGAGGCAGAACTGCTGCCCTGGCAGTGCCCAGCCCTGAGCAGAGCCCAGGGAGGCTGTGGGACATTACAGATCTGTGAGCACACAATCCTGGGCCTGAGCTCTGGAATGGCCCTGCTGGAGCAGGGAGGTGACACCAGTGACCCACTGTGTCCCCTCCAGCCTGACCCACCCTGGGATCTGTAACGTGACAGCACAGCCCTCCCAAGGAGGCTTGGCTGGACATGACCCAGCTCAGCAAGTGCAGAAGAGAGCTCCAATCTCTGAGGATGCCTCCAAGCTGCTGGAAAACACAACCCCTGGAGAGGCTTTTCCATCAGCTGCTGTTCGAGTTCTGTTCCCCGTGTCCCTACACACCTCAGTGGGAACAGCTCTTCCACACATTCCACCTTTCACCCCGTGTTACCTCTATTCCCCTCCACCTTTCTGACCTCACAGCCCCAGCAGCTCCACCTGCCATGTCCCTGTGGTGAGGTGACAGTCACCTGCAGAGACACTCACAGGTGCTGGCTGGCCGGGCAGCAAAACAGAGCAGGGTCCTGTTAAGCTCACACTGGGCCCCCGGCTGAAATGGAGAGCAGAAAATGAAAACCCAGCCCCCAAACTGGCTTCCCCTCCAGCCAAGGAGAGGTTTGCACAAGCAGCAGCACCTCCAAGCCCTCTGTCCCTCATTGATGCTGCTCAGAGGACATAGAAGCCACCCCTGCCAGGCCTCCAGCTGCCCATCTCAGAGATGTTTACCCACAGAGAATCAGGAACAAAGGCCATCTGACCTCTTATGACCTTCAACAGAAATCCTACAATATACATCTTCTTCCAGCAGCTGCTCCACAGCGAGAGCTGGAGGCATCCCAGGGCTCCAACCCAGCACAGAAAAGAGGCAATAAGGGAGAAAGGGTCAGGAATCATCCTGTAATTCCAGGAGAAGTTCCGTACAGCTCCTGTGCCTTCCCTCATGGACACAGGAGCCCTCTGACAGCCCAATCCACCTGTTCTTCAACACCCCCCACCAGGTCCTGGCTCAACAGCTCCAGGTAATGTCTGCACACAAAGGCCTCCCAGCCCATCCCAAATCCCCATCCCACAACTACTCGTGTGCCTCTAAAAATAGCTCTTCTAACACACACAAAAAAAGCTACCTTTACCCACATCCACTCCTCCTCATTACTCCCTCACTTCCTTGAAGCCTGGTATCTACTCCAGTCTCTGCTCAATCTAGGTCAGGTGCCTGGTGATTACAGCTCCCAGCTTTAAAGAGCCAGGCTCCAGGTACTCCAGGGTTTGATGGGATGTGCTCTTCCCAAAGCTGGGGCTACACAGAGCTCTTAGGAAGTGGGTCAGGAGTTTTTGTCGGCTTCTAGGGAAGCAGGAAGCTCGCAGATGGATTTGGGTATTTATTACAAAGAAAAACTCTCATCTGTAGGGTTGGCAGGGAGTAGCTGGGGAAATAAGAGGCAAAAGAAAGAAGGTATTTTCCAAAGCCTGCCTAAATTTACAGTGATGCAGCCCCAGAATCAGGGCAGTGGCAACAAGATGAAAAATAAAATTTATGCCCCATTGGGGAGAGGTCCTGCAGCTGACAAAAAAAAAGGATTTGCCTGACTCTGTGTGATGGAAGGAGGGAAGGACATGGCTGAATGCCCTGTGCAGCCCTGAAATGGCCCTGCCTCAGCTCAGAGTCCCTGCTGGGACACCCTGAAGCCCCTTCAGACCGAAGGCTGTGGCCCTGCTCGGGTTCCAGAGGGGCAGAGCAGGTGATGATGAGGATCCCTGTGCGTACTTGGAAGGAGGGCAGAGAATCTGGGCAGCAGCCAGAGCTGTGCCAGCAAGTTGTTTGCTGTGGACACAGCAGAGCTTGAGGCTGGGCCAAACACACATTTAATCAATATGTTTCTGATCAGAAACAACTTCTGAGTCTGGAAAGTCATTACAATCCCTACTTCACGTCCTAGCGTCTTTCCTTGGCCTTCAGATGTGACAGCCTGGAGAGGTTTGGGTGTGAAAGGCTTTGTTCATGCAAAGGTTAATATGAGCAGCTCACACATTACTGCTCTAAGTGCCTGTGGATGGGAGAAAGCATTCAATCCATTAGTAAATTGCCCGAGCTGTCACAGAGCTGAAAATGTGGGAAAAGTGATGTTCTGTCCTCGCATCCAAAACACCCAGGGGAGCCAAACACCCTGAGCCTGCAGTGAATATCCCACAGCCCCTCTGGTGTAGAAGAGGTTTTACAGGGACTTCTGAGAGCCAGAGAGAAGTTTGATAAGAGGATCCATGTTCACCCCGGAAGAATTTCCTACCAAGGTCGTTGACACAGAAACCAAGAAAGAAAGAAGGAGAAATAAGAGAAACCTGCAACTGCCTGTTGCAATGAGCACTTTGTTTGTCTCTGTGACCAGTGAGTAAAGTGTAAACTGATGTGTTTTGTAAAATGTATAAAAAGCATGCATGGTAGAATAAAAACAGTTTGAAGCCTTCTGAAAATGGAGTGTTGCTTTGCATTGTCTCCATCTCAACTACGACACTGACACTGGTGCCTTCCAATACGGCCTGCCCCAGGGCAGGGCAGAAAAGGGATTTCCTGTGCTGCAAGTTCTGAAATCATCACTGTCCTTCTGGGAGAGGTCTCCTGGAGCTCCTCGTGGGAAACTGAGCAATTAGGAAAGAGGCAAGGAGGGAGGGAGGTCTTGGTGTGGACAGCCAAGAGCCTCATGAGCAAAGAACCCACGAGGCCATTTGGGGCTGGGCTGGGAAGTTCCCATTCCCACATTTGGAGCTCTCACCACCAGGCTCTGGGCTGCTCAGAACAGCTCCCTCAGCATCTCTGCAGCTGCATCACTCCTGTGTGTACAAACAATGCAGTACTCTTTGGGGTAGAGGGAGGCTGACTGGGTGGAGATGGACAGGGGCAAAGCTGTTCTACTGGACAATTCCTGGTGGAGATGGACAGGGGCAAAGCTGTTCTACTGGACAATTCCAGGTGGAGATGGACAGGAGCAAAGCTGTTCTACTGGACAATTCCTGGTGGAGATGGACAGAGGCAAAGCTGTTCTACTGGACAATTCCAGGTGGAGATGGACACAGGCAAAGCTGTTCTACTGGACAATTCCTGGTGGAGATGGACAGAGGCAAAGCTGTTCTACTGGACAATTCCAGGTGGAGATGGACGGGGCAAAGCTGTTCTACTGGACAATTCCTGGTGGGAGGGAACATTCCCAGCATCCAGAGCATGTGAGACTTCCAGCTCAGAGCAGGAAAGAGCCTCGGGGTAGGTCAGTCTGCCACTGGTAGGAGATTGGTTTGTTCCTCGTTTGATGATCGAGGACCTGAGCCAATCCTCCAGTTCACCACTAAATGCTCTGATCACCAGGCTGGAGCTTTCTCAGAGCCCTGATTTTGACCAGAATTTCCAGCCCAGAGCCAGGTAATGCTTTTCTGTGCATTCTGAGAATTCTCCTAAGCCAGACACTCCAAATCTTGGAATACTGCATGTACTGTACATGTGCTCAGGTAACTGTCTGACAATAACAGGAGCACAGAAAGCGGCCCGGTGAGATTGCACTGCAGGATCATATCCTGGGTCTTGGGGAGATAGAGGAAAATTTTGATTAAAAGACAAAAATAATTAAATGGTTTGCATGAGCTCCTCCCATTTTTCCTCACCTTTAACAAACAGACAATCTTTTTTTTTTCCTTTGTTTCTGTGGAACAAATTATCTGGGCAACTTCAGTTTTACATCTCCCAGTCGCAAAAGGCTTGTGATGTGTTCCTCATGTCCTTAATATCTGATTAACTCTTCACTGATGATCTCCAATTTAGATATTTTAATGAATCCAGGAGAAAAAAGCCATATCCATTAACCATTGCCCAAAAAAAGACCAATTTCATTCCTGCTAAAGACAGCAATAAAGCACCTGCTGTTCTGCATGGACTTGGAATTTGGCTGAACAAACCTGAAAATGTATGGGAAATACATGGGAAATGTATGGGAACAATTCCCCACTGTGGTTTAACACAGATTTGTAACATTTTCGATGAAACAACTTCCAGTTTATAGAAGTAACAGGTGAATTCTAAAGAGGCTTCACTTTGAAAACTAGATGACAGTTTTTCTTACTCACAATGCTTATTCTTTCCAGCTTATATTGAAAAAAAAAAAGTATTTCACTACTTGTAAAGATTCTCAGTGTTACTTATGAAAAATCACTTTGTACTTCAGAGTTTCAAATGTGCTGTAGTTAAAATGGCTTCAGGATATCTGGATCAAACATAATGGCACTTGGGACAAAAATGAGGGGTTAATCCTTCCTTCCACTCTGAGGCAAAGCCAACAGGGCAGAGACTGTGCATTTAACTCAGCTCTCTCGCACTGCTCGGTGGCAATGCCAGTGCCCCCTTTGGAATGATTTAGGCAGGATCTGAAGGTGTGTGCACTGTAAAATGGAATTAATACACTGAGGAAAAAGACAATAAAATGCCTCTAGCATGCCCTTATAAATCGAGGGATACAGAGAAGCATAAAACCAACATGAACCAAAGGATTGCCAAGCCAGAACGTCCCTGAAACTGCTTTTCCTTATGTTTATAGCCACGGAAGGCACTTCCCCAGCTCAGTCCTGGCTCTGTACCTGTGCTCTGCTCACACCCCCAGGCTGGCCTTGCCAACCAACCCCAAAGCACACAAAGACAGGTTTAATGGCAGAAAGATCTACATACAATCATTGATTCGTTTTATCCTCGTGTCTTCTTAATTAAAAATAATTCCAACAGAAAGAGAAAGCAAGCCCTGTGCAGGAGGACAGGCAGCAGGAGTGGATCCATTTCCAAACCAGCACCAAACTCTGACCCTGGCTCACCAGATTCCTCACTAACACACTTTTTCCTCCTTCTGGAGAATGAGATTCTGAGAGTTGCCCACTGGCATGGGCTATCCTTGGGAACTGCAGCAAGCACTATTCAGAGGCTCTCGTTTCTGGCAGCAAGCCCAATGTTATCTTTGTTTGCATAATATAGCATCTACATGGAAAACACATATGGATCCCTATTTACCCATCCTTCGAGCATGCACCAGGATGAATGCATTTAGGCATGCAAGACGTTCCAGATCATTAAAAGTAGAGGAGAGTAAAAGGAGAAAAATCAAACCAAGAATTACACAGTTTTCCTACAGTGATGATAAATGGGAGAATTATTTTGAAGCTATTCTTCTATTTTCTTTTGAAATAAGGTAATTGGACTCATTACCATAAAGCCTGTGGGTAAATTATTTTTCTCTGTAAGCTGGTTGCATTTTTTTTTTTTTTTTTTTGGAAAGCAAGTGTAGTCATCTGAACCCAAAGTTTCCTTCAAAGAATCTGTGCTGTGGCAGGAAGAGACACACAAATCCTAAAAGGTTACTCTGTTCTACCGCTCCCTGGCAAAATTAAAATTACACAGAAGTTCATTTGATTCCAAAGATAATGCTAAGCAGTCCTCAGCTCCTTTCTATCCTGGTTTAGAGGCAACCTAAGTTTGAAGCCCTTCTGATCATAACACAAGGTCCAGCTCTCTCCCGTGGCTGGGCAGGGCTGGCTGGAGTGATGAAGCATTCTTGTGCAGATGGGATCGGGAGGGGACAGTTATCCTTGCTGTGACAGATTTTTTCTGATTGTCAGATCAATGCCTGTCTGTTTACGTGTGGATCTTTAAAACAGATCCAAACACTCCCAACACCCAGTGGCCAACTGCTTTTTTGTATTAGACTAGGAAAATAAAAAAAGAAAATGAATGAATGCAACTCACCAATCTCTCTGACATCGGTGTCTTGTCTCCATCCGGCAAATGTTGTTCCAGAGCCAGCACAATACAATTGGCTATGATTGTAGCTAAAATCATGTATTCAAATGGAGTGGGGACCAGAAGTTAAAGAAGACACTGGACAATATGAGAAGAACCCCATCCAAATCCTCTTTCTACCCACAGAGTTGCATTAATTGAGCATTCTAAGGTGTCTCATATTTTTTAAGACATTTGGTCTCCTTGACTTCCTCGGTTCTTTCTGGGGTGTGTTCAGAAGAGAAGAAGGAAATTGGCACTTCTCTTCTTTAAGAGAGTTAGAGATTCAGACACAATCTGAGCTGCTCAAGGAATCCAGGAGCAAGAAAGTGAAAGGTCCAAAGGAAATAAAAAACTATTATACATATTGATTTCCAATGAGATTGATAAGCTAAATTGCCTCCAAATAGATTATACAACTAAACACCATCTGCTGAATTTTTCTTCAAAACACTTAACTTCAGCACACAGTGCAAATAAGTGATGGGCACAAAAAGTTCAATTTAGAGTACCTACCCAGGTCTAAAACATGAATTACTGCTCCAGTGAGAATAAAACCCTCAGCACCCTTTTGGGATGTAGGAAGGAAGCGGGGAGAGAAAAGAATCCAAATCCAGCACCAGGTCCCCCCTTGCTTTTTGCAGCCATCTCCCACCCTGAGCTGTGCCGAGCCCAGCTCCCCCAGGGTGGAGCCATGCCTCGGGCGGCAGCGGGGGCCAGGGGCAGGCGATGGCTCCACTCAGCACCATGGAGAGATGGACCCAGCACCACGGGAGATGGACCCAGCACCACGGGGAGATGGACCCAGCACCACGGGAGATGGACCCAGCACCGTGGAGAGATGGACCCAGCACCATGGAGAGATGGGCTCAGCACCACGGGAGATGGACCCAGCACCACGGGGAGATGGGCTCAGCACCGTGGAGAGATGGACCCAGCACCACGGGGAGATGGACCCAGCTGCATGGAGAGATGGGCTCAGCACTCCAGAGAGATGGACCCAGCACCATGGAGAGATGGATTCAGCACCATGGAGAGATGGGATCAGCACTGCGGGAAGATGGACCCAGCAGCGCAGGGAGATGGACCCAACACTGTGGAGAGATGGACCCAGCACCACGGAGAGCTTGGCTCAACACCATGGGGAGCTCCTCTGAGCGCAGCAGAGAGCTCAGCTCAGCACCAGGGACAGCGCCGAGCCGCGCAGCAGACACAACACCCTGGAGGGCTCAGCTCAGCACCCGAAGAGCTCGATTTGGCAGCGTGGAGAGACTGGTTCAGCATCGTGGGGAGCTCAGCTCAGCACCGTTGTCAGCCTGGCTCAGCACCACCATCAGCCCGGCTTAGCACCACAATGAGCTCAGTTCAGCACCGTGGTCAGCTAAGCTCACCACTGTGGTCAGCCTGGCTTCAGAACCGTGGTCAGCACAGCTCAACACCGTGATAAGCTCACCCCAGCACCGTGGTCAGCTCAGCTCGGCTCAGTTCAGCACTGTGGCCGGCCTGGCTTCAGAACCATGGTCAGCGCAGCTCGACACCACCGTCAGCTCAGCTTAGCACCACGGTGAACCAGCCTCAGCACCGTGGTCAGCTCAGCTCAACGCCGTGATAAGCTCATCTCAGCACTGCGCTCAGCTCAGCACCACCATCAGCTCAGCTCAAGCACTATGGTCAGCCCAGATACAGAACCATGGTCAGCTCGGCTCAGAACCGTGCTCAGCCGGGTTTCAGCACCGTGCTCAGCCTGGTTTCAGCACCGTGCTCAGCTCAACCCAACCCCGCGGACAGCGCCCGGCCCCGCCCGCCCGCCGGCCCCGCCGGCCCCGCCGCTCCGGCGCGGGGAAGCGCCGGTGGCTCCGCCGGTCCCGCCGGCTCCGCAGCACTGGGGGTCCCTTCCCCACATCCCCCGGAAAGATGTAGCCGAATCGCCCAAGAGGCAGGAGAGGGAAAGCCTGAGTCTACCCGCGCAGTCAAGGCGATGCTCTGCCTGCCACCGGGGGTTTGGGGCTTGTTTATCCAGACTTAAATGCAGGGAAGGAGAAATGGATGAGGAAATGCAGCAATCGCTGGGATTGTATAATATGGACAGAAAGATCAATGTGTGTGTGTGTGTGTTCAGAGAGAAGGGAAGTGCATAGACTCCACTGGTGTATTTTTCCTGTTAGCCCCTCAGGAAGTGAAAACTGGGGAAGTCTAAGCAGGAGCTGGCCTGTGTGGCAACTGAAAGTGTTGCTAGGAGGCTGGGAGGAGGCCGTGCTGCTGTTAGCTGAGGATTAATAGGGGTGTGATATGAAATGAAAAGAAAACAAGCGGCTCCCCTGAGACCCCCAGTGTAAAGCACTCCTGTACACACACACACGAAATCTGCTCCCGGGGAGCCTCAGCCTGCTCCCCTCTGCTCACAGCTTGCAAGCATCGTTCCCAGCAAAGCCCCCTTCTCACTGCAGCTCACTTGGCCTGGGAGCTGGGTCTCAGACAGAAAGCATCTGCCCCCTTCACAATACAGCAGATGATCCCTCTCCCCACTTACTGCCTCCTTCTGCCACAAGGCTTTGCTAATTTTAATTTCTTTTCGTGCAGCCTAAGCTTAGGCTATGCACCTAATCGAAGTGCCATGATTCATGTTGATTCAAATGGATTCTGGAGAGGATGTGCAAAAACCGAGCTGCAATGATTGCAGGATTCCTGGGATTTACCTGGGCTCTCAACGTCCCCTACTATCAATACAGCTTCAATGCCAAGGTGTCACCATTTTTATCCCACATTCCTTCTTCTATTCACAGGAAGACAGAAGAGTTGAAAGGCTCCAAGATGGAAATAAAAATCAGGAATCACGGGCACGAATCTCACAGAACCTGACTTGAATTGTAGGAAATGTCAATCCATGCACCTGTACATCTCGCCCCTGAAGACACCCTGACATGGCTTACACACACCCCTGGCACGAAGCACACCAAAAGGACCCTCAGTGCTCCCACAGAAGCGATTCCCTGATTCCCTGATTCCCTGATTCCCATATTCCCACTGCCACGGCCGTGCACCATGTCAGGCACACGGCTCCCCGGCACACACACCCATGGCACAGACCGATCACACCGTCTGCATCGCAGCAGACACTCGCCCTGCGCTGCCTGGGGGGGTCTCTGCCCCTCAGCCTCCCTCTCCCCCTCCCCACCTTCCCCCGTGCCCACACAGCCTCCCCGAAAGGATATGGCCACTCTGTTATTCGCTTGGCGTATTTCCGTATAACATTATCTTCACTGAAGATGAAGAGGGATCTGTTGACTGTGAAGCAGTTCTGTTT
Organism: Motacilla alba alba; assembly: GCF_015832195.1. Classification (NCBI taxonomy): domain Eukaryota; kingdom Metazoa; phylum Chordata; class Aves; order Passeriformes; family Motacillidae; genus Motacilla; species Motacilla alba. The sequence continues at coordinate 2,140,120 of NC_052032.1, read as the reverse complement.
GACAGGGATGGGGTTGTAGAGAGCCATAGTCCTGGCTCTCTGAGCCATCGACTGTTTATACATCCTTTGGCCGGCTTGGGGGCCACCTTGCCGGCTGCTCCCTCTTCCAGCCCCGGCCGGCCCTCCACCTCCATAGCGGGTTGGCAGATCATCCCCAAACCGAGCCATCCTCGCAGTGCACGGAGCCGGGCGCTACAATCCAAACTGGCAGCCGAGGCGAGAGGAAGACGCATCACAGCGCGCAGCACTTCTCCCTCCGGGGGCTTCAGTTGCGGGATCGGGATCGATCGCGGCAAAAATAGATCGATATATAATAAAACAAAAAATATCCCTTTTCCTTCCTCCACCCCCTGCGCTTCCCCGCCGCTGTGGCTGCCCGGGGGTAGGAGGAAGGCGCCGGGGCTCCGCTCACCTCCCCGCACAGGTGGCGTCTCTCCGGCCCGACCTCATGGCCGGGGCGGCGGGGGGTGGCCGCGGTGGCCGCGGTCCCTTCGGCGACGGAGCGCTGGGCTGGGAAGGGGCTGCGCTGCTGCCGTGCCCGCCGCGGGAGCGCTCCGCCGTGCCCAGCCCAGCCCGGCACGGCTCCGGCACGGCCCGGCCCCGCCGCATGTGATGCCCGGAGCCAATCGGCCGCCGCGGCTCCGCCCGCTCCAGTCACCGGCACCGGGGGGCGGGCGGGGAGGGAGGGAGGAGGGAGGATGGAGCCGGCCCGGCCCGGCCGCCGCCGCCCACCCCGGTAAATACGGCGGAGCCGCGGCCACTCCCCGGGGGAAGGAGGGTTCGATCCCCGCCCCTGCGCAGCGCTCCGCGGGCGCGCAGAGCCCCGGCCGGGGGTGCCGCGGCTCGGGTGGGTGGGGGGCACAGGCGAGGCAGCCCCCGCGCCTGCGCGCCGCCGCCCAGATGTGCGCTGCCCAGATGTGCGCTGCCCAGATGTGCGCTGCCCAGATGTGCGCTGCCCAGACGTGCACGGCCCAGCTGCTGCCCCCACGAGTGCCCCGAGGCGCGGCGCGGGCAGCGCTGGGCAGCGCAGCTCCCGTCACCCCGCTCAGAAGCCCGCGGGTGGGGGGTCAGTGTGAAATGGGGTGCGGGGCGAGGGGGGTGCTCAGCCGGCAGCCCCCGGGGGCTCGGGGCCGGGCACGGGCGGATGCGGGGCGGGGGATGCGGTGCCCGCAGCGCTCACGGCGCCGGGGCGGTGCGGGGATGTGCGGCACGGGCTGGCTGCAAGCAGAGCTGTGCCCTTCTACACAACTTACTTTGTTTCTCCTTGGTTTGAATGACTCCTGCAGAGCGCTGGATACCTTTAATCCTGTATTTATGGATGAAATCCTTTAATCCTGTTTATTCCAACACCCTCTGTTGCTTCCCCCCAGCACAAGTCAGAGAGATAACTCCTCCTTGTTCCTGGAGCGCCGCACGGCAACAGTCACTGCAGTAGCTGGCGAGGAAATGCTTTTGCATTTTAAGCTAAATTTGGGGTAGAAACTATTAACTTTGAGAAGGGTCCCTCCGGAGAATTCAGGGCTGTCAACAGGGGGACATTTTCACTTCCTCCACAGCAAGGAAAGCCTGGACTCCGCCGCTAATGTGTTTTTTGCCTTAGTCATCCAAGCTCAGTGCAAAACCAGCCCACCGACCAGGCAAGCCTGGAGCAATAACATCTGCTGGCTTCGGGAGCCAGTCAGAGGGCTGGCAGCAGCCACAAGTGACACAAATAAGGTCTGGCAAGACGCAAAGGGTGACTCTCCGGAAGGAACTGGCTCCTTACGCCGGGGCTCGGTGTCTGAAGGGCTCTCGCACACTGCAGCACAGGCAGGAGACGCTCCCGGAGGCGGCACCGGCAGCCGAGGGGAGCCGGCAGCGGCTCTGAGGCACGGAAAGCAGCGAGGGAAGGAGGTGAATCACATCCTGCTGCCTCCAGGGTCGCACGCAGCAGGAACAGCCAACCCCCGACACCGACAGGGGTCTGCGAGCCCTGCGGACCAGGGCAGCGAGAGCAGCTCCGGTCTGGAGGTTGCCTTCCCCTGTACTGGCTGGCAATGCAATAAAAGACCTTTTTCCCCTCCCCGAGTCTGGGTAATTTGTAGATTAAGCTGAGTGCTGGAGTCTTTGGGAAAAACTTTGCCCGGAGACAGATGCTGGAGTGGTTCAGCATCCCTGTTCCGCTCAGACCCTGGGCAGAGATTCAAACCAGCGTTTCCTCCGAGGATCTTCACCCCTGAGCGCTGCTGAGCTGATCCACACAAATGGGAAAGTTCCCTTATTTTGTGGATGGAGAAGGAGGGTGCAGGGAGCTCTTATTTCTTTAAAATTTTCCCTAAAAAACACGTTTATCCTCACTGCATTGTATCCTATGATGGATATCCTATCTTTCACCTGAAAGTCAGGTTTCCCCCAGCTGACTTATTTACTCGTTTCATTTTTATTTAACTTACTTACTTACTTAGTGGTTTAATATGTCACTTTTGTGCTTCTAGCCACTACGTCTCCTACATCTATTTTCAGTGGAAAAACCTGATTTTTTCTCAGTGACTACTAGAAGAGGAAATGCCATTTTCAATAACCCCTCACCTCTCCAGATGGAAATCAGTACATGGAGAAAAAATACATTGGTTTCCAAAATCTTCATCCTCCTGTGCTTACAGAATCAGGGGGATGGATGACACAACGGTTCTCAAAAGAAAAAAAAAAATTTAAAAAAAAAAAAAAAAAAAAAAAAAAAAAGCTGTCTTTTGCATCAGGTCTTATTGAGAATCAGGGAAAATCCTGACTTCCACATCCCCTTCTCTCCTCCTACAGCCACCAAACCACTCTGCCTCTCCCAGAACAAGCTAACCACCAGAGCACTGCAGTGAAATCAGCAGCCAGGGCAGTGGGGATGTTCGTGACAGTGAGAAAATGATGTGAGCGTGTCGTGAGGATGCTCTGTTAAACCGGTTTGCCCTTCCCTCACTCTGCATGCTCAGGGCTTTTTTCCTGGATTGTTTTTTTTTCACACCCTAAGGAAGATCATGCAGACCTTAAGCACTGAAAGCCTTAAAGAACAGAAGGAGATTGCAATTGCAAGGATTATTTGGCTTTGAGAGGGGAAGCGTCAGGATTTAGTTGGGCTTTTTAAGATTAGGAGAAAAGCAGGGGAGTTAAAAGAAAGCAAAAAATTTGGAGCACTGAAACAGGTCAGACATCCATAATCTCGCATTATGGGAGGGCAAAGAGCATTCCATGGAAAATTCTAAAAGTGGCTCGGTCATGAGTGACTCCTCCTCGCAAGCCCCGAAGACAGAGGTTGAGTAAATCACTCTGCTCTCCAGCACTGCTTAGCAAGGAGCCTTCCTCGTCCCTGAGCAGCTTTGCCAGGCAACCAAGCGTTTCCCCGGACTTTCACTTCCAGCCCAAGCCTGAGGCAGGTGACTGGGCTTAATGGAGCAGCACTTCCATCTGCCAAGGCACAGTCAGGGCAGAGAAAATGGCCCAGAGGGGCAGCAGTGCTCCTGCCAGGTGCTTGGGACACTGGCACCATAGGCACCCGTGGTCTGTTTGTTTGCCCTGGCAGGGCAGCTCCCAGGAGCTGCTGGGACAGTCTGCATCCATCTCTGGATCCATCTCTGGATCCATCTCTGGAGGGGTTTCTGGGGAAATCACAAAGTGGATTTCCAGCTTGCTGTGCTGCAGACGCTTCCAGCATGAGGGACAGCAGATAAAATTTAGGGACACAACTCCAAAATCCTGCTCTGAGCAGGTCAGAGCGGGGACATTTGCAAAAACAGCAGCAGGAAAGATTTCTTCCTTCAAGAGAGGAAAGGACTCCCACCATGTCCTGACTGCCTGGATTCTGCCCTACACCTGGAGCAGCTGGGAGGGAAGGTCAAAGCTCCCCAGCAGAGCTTTTGTCCAGGTGAGCTCGGGGAACTGCAGGTAGGCTGTTATTCACTCAGAATTTGCAAGGCTGAGGAACAGAGGATCCTTTTCAATCCCATCTGGAGGCTCTGAATCCAGGGTATTGCCAAGCAGAGCAGCTCCCAGGAGCACATTTCCTTTAAAAATAAACAAACAACACAGACTGCACATCTCCTTCCAGCCCACAGGAAGGTTCAGAGCTTCAGGCCAAGAGAAGCAGTTTCCCAAGGTGCTCCTGGCCAGGGATTCCTGCTCTTCTCACTCCTATTTTGCACCAGCTGTGCTGGAGGAAAATCCTGCTGCCACACAGGCAGAGGAAAAGCTGGCACTCAGGTCTGCCAGAGGATGTAGAATGGCTTTATGTAAAATCCATGAGGAAAATGCTCTGATAATCTTTCTCCAGAATAAGATAGTGAACAAAGGGAAAAGAGGCCTTCTGAAGATGCAGTTCCTCCTGTGCAAGTCTTGATCATGGCATTGTTTAATGTCCCAAACCCCCAGGGCCAATCACCCTCAGCTGCTGCACAAACGTGGAGCAAGAGAGACCCTGAGCTCATTGCTTGGGGTGGGGGCACTGCTGGCAAAGCCCCCAGCTGGCACAGCAATCCCACCTCGGCATGAGGGGCTGCACAGGCCCCCCAGGCTGCAACCATCCCCACCCCACAGCACCACACAGCTCTGCCGGGCCAACACAGACCAAGGGCAGCATGTAAAGGATCAGCTGAAATGTATTTGAGGGAAGGGGAATGGAGGTGGAGTGCTTGGAGCCCAGAGCAGGGCAGGGAGAGAAAGCAGGAGCTGGCAGTCCCTGCTCAGCACCTTCCCCACCCCGTGAGCCCCAGGGGAGCAGGAGCTGTTGTGCTTGTGCTGCTCCTCTTGAACTGAATTCCTTCGTAGGTGGATCACGACTCCAAACCCAGCTGCTGGCTCTGGCAGGAGCCAGATGAGTTCAGTCCCAGGTAGCTCAAAAATGAGGTTTTCAGCTCAGAAAATGCTTCAACAAGCAGGACCAATGTCTGAACAACACCTCGCAAGAAAATTCACAGGAAATAACCAGGAAATCACAGGACACAGGGACACAAAGCTGCCCACGGGTTGAAGAGGGACAAGACACCTCAGGGGTGCTGGGAGTTCCCTTCTGAGCTCCAGCACCAGCAGAACAGGGTTTGCTCTGTGGGGAAGCAATGTGTTCCCTGTGGCAGGGAACTGTGAGAAGATGCGAGATAAAAGGGACTTAAAAATATATCAGGCCTCATATTTTTATTTTCCACAGCATTTCTAAGATCATTTCTACCCCACTGGTCTCCAAGACTGGCCAGCAGGGAAAGACAACTTCACACCTTCTCTTCCATTATTTGGACCTCAATTTAACTGAGGACTTGATCACCAGGAGAGGGAGATTTGGGGAGTCTTTGCCTGTCTTTCAGTACATATCTCTCCGTGGTAAATGATTAGACATCTAATCCTCCTTAAGATTCAGGTCTCTCCTCTCCTTAGGCTCTTCTGAACGTTTGCCTGGATGCTTCTCAGCATCTCCATGTCAAAACAGCTTTTCAAATCCGACTTTATCTGAGCTTGAGTCGTGTACAGGCTCAGCTCTGCATGAGCTTCACTCTGGAAATCCAAGAGGCAGAAGTATCCTAAGAACTGACAGAGCATCAGGTCTAGATCTGGAGCCAGATGGGCAAAAAAGCCAGAGAAATTTGGGAATTTCACCAGTCACTTGCCCAAAGGTTAATGCAAGCTGAAAAAAACCCCAGCCCCTCTGTGCTTGTCCCCCACAGGAGTTTGCTGGGCATTACTCAAAGCTCCCAGTGCATGAGGTGTCAAATCCCACTGCAGCAGGAGTCACACCCTGCCTGGGTTATTTTCAGCGTTGTCAGTGATTAAAGACCGAGAGATTTTCGTCCTCTCCGTGGTGGGCAAGAGAAACTTTTCAGGCAAAGAAGAGAACGGAGCAGCCAGGGAAACAGCTCCATGCTCACAGCTGCCACATTTTGGGAAAAAATGCCCAAAGACAAAGTGCAGGAGAGCCCAGATTCCCAAAGTTCTCTGAAGGTTTGAAGAACCTGGGGACTGAAGACCGCACAAGGAGAGCACCACATTTCAAAATCTTCTCCCTCCTCAGGTGGAGGACGGCTGTTGCTGTGGAATTGAGGGAGAAAATAGAGCCCTGCAGCTGTCATGCGGGTTTCTGCACCCAACAGCTGCAAAAACGTGGCCAAAATGTGTTTGCAGCATCAGTGATCAAACTCTGGCTTATGCCACACACCTGAGGGCATGGAGGGGGAACAGAGAACCTCTACGGTGTTTTCTTGTATGAAAAAAAGAGCCTTTGCTCAGGGGCAGCTGAAACCAGCTGGCCGGGCAAACCCAGCTCAGAAGGCATCACCATGGAGCAGAGAACAACCTGGAGCAATGACAGCAGTGATTTCTGCAGCTGCAGTCAGTGAGAGATCACCTCCATCCTTTGGAAACGCCGGTGCAGCTCGAGCCAGGGTGGTGGCACCCACCTCACACAGCACCACCTCTGCTGGAAAACATCACAGGGAAATGTTCCCAGGACTAGCTTTGAATCCACCCCAAATATTCCCATTTTCATGTTTGTTTCAGCCTTTTTAACCAGGAAAGGGAATATGGTTTAGTGCCACTTGGCAGAAAACAAGGATCAGTTTCCCATGTGGGGTCTTCAGTTCATTATGGCACAACAAAAATGGATCATGCATGCAAAAATGTGGGCAAGACACCTTAAAAATTGGGTATTTAATTAACTTTTCCTGGATGAGGTTGCAGATACCTTCACTCACATGTGACATACACAGAAGCAAAGCCAGGGCAGTGGTAACTTCTGCCCTTCGATGCAGGAGCAGGAGTTGTTGTGGCCAATGTGTTGCTGTTTGTGCTCTTGCAGAGCTGAGGTTTGCTGGCCAAGTGCTGAAAGCAGGGCCAGGACACCTGGGGTGCCCAAGGCTTTGTGATGAGCATTTTAACACCCCTGGGCACACAGCCACGCCTTCAGCCTTTCAATCACCATTTTCCCCATCTCAAAACAGACATCAAGATTCCTTTGCTCATGTTTTCCCTGTTTCAGCTGTTCCATGATCCTGTGATGTTCTCTCCTCCTCTGCAGAGAGCTCAGCTCAGCGAGGCTTCAAACCCTCTCGGGACCTCCAGTCCACCTAAGACACCAATTCAAGGTCTGATGAAGTGCTCAATGAGCTGCAGTTAATGGGGGAATGGCTGTCACTCTGTCTGGGACTGGATCAGGAGCCATGCAGCACACACAGATAAAAGGATTTTTTTTTTAAAAAAAATAGCAGTGCCCACTGCACAGCCTTCTAAATCTAAAAGGTTAATGCACACGGAAAGGGAGAGACACAATGAAAAGCTCTGCAGCTACAGATTAACCCTCGCTTCCTAGAATCTGTTATTGTTATAAGGAAGATACTGAGAGGCAGGAATGGGAGCTGGCTGCCCTACTTCCACTGCCTTGCACTGGGAGTTGGGGTTTGGGTTTGCTTTTACGCCTTTCAGCCTCTCCCCCATTCGTGTTTTTTCCAAACCTGCGGTGAAATGCAAACGACAACGACTTTGAGAAGCAGCCTGAAATCTGAATAACATTGACAGGCAGGGAATCCCTCGGGGCAGGTTGGTGCTTTAGAAAGCGGCTCCCCCTTACCCAAAATCCGTGGCCAGGCAGGAGGAGGCGGAGGGTGCCCAAGGCTGCCCGGAGACAGCTCCGGTGGAAGCCCCACATCCATCAGGCAGCCGATCCGTTTAGCTCGGGCGCTCCTTGTTTGTTCAGCTAATGGTGAAAGTTATGTCCACACACCCGTCTAAATTAAGTATTCAGCTATTTTACAGACACAGTAAGTCGGTCAGCCTTAGCCTCAGTAATTAGGGCTTACTGTTTAATTAATCTCTTGTGGTCACACAGAGTCTCTATCACTCTCTGTGTTGGCTCACACGGCACCGGGAGGAGAGGCTGAGGAACAGGAGGAGTTAATCCCTTAAGCTGGTCCCCACTGCACAGACGGGAAGGAAGGGGGAAGGGGAGCTGCTCTCTCGGGCTGATGGCAGAAGATCGGGACTACGAGGCAATAAAACCCCTCAGGGTGCGCTGAGCTGGCTGCCCGGGAGCCGTGTCACCCCGGCCAGGGGCAGGGCACAGCCCGGGGGACCTGCCCCACGGCTCCCCCCTGCCCGCGGCCCCGCAGCCTCCCGGGCCCTGCCCGGCAGCCGCAGCCGCAGGGAGCGCGGCGCTGGGGACACCCGAGGAGTGCCAGCCCTGGCAGTGCCACGGGACAGCCCGAGGCTCGGGCAGGAGCCACGAGTTCACTCGCTGCCAACGGGAGCTTGCGAAGGAGTCAGAGCTCCCCAGGAAATAGAATCACGGATTTTTTTTAGGTTGGAAAGTGCCTCTAAAGTCACCGAGTCCACCCAGGACTGCCAAGGCCACTATGTCCCCAAGTGCCACATCCACAGGACTTTTAAATCCCTCCACGGATGGTGCCTTCACCACCTCCCTGGGCAGCCTACTCCAGTCCTCGACACCCTTCGAGAGAAGCAATTTTCCCTCATTTCCAATCTCAACTTCCCCTGGGGCAGCTTGAGACCATTTCCTATTGTCTTATCAAGATACCGGGGGGGAAGCAGAGCACAACCAAACGCAAACGTGGGAAAGCCCGAAAATCAGCTCCCAGGGTGCCGGAAGAGAGGGGGAAGTGTCAATGGACCGAGATCACCGCACCCGAGTGGTAAATAAACAATGAGAGGACTTTATACGAGTTAGAGAGCCAGCAGGGAGGGGCGAAGAGGGTGCTGATTAGCGTCCATCCCAAATACATAAGCAGCTGATCACCCGCCTTTTAAGGCGCTTTTCCCTTTCAGGATGCCAAGGAAAAGATTCTGGAAGTCCAAGAGGTCCCGTGGAGGGCCAGTAGCCCACGCTGCCCTGAGGTGGTGGCCGAGGGACAGAAACCCATGGAGGCTCCGGGCTCCTCGAACTGCGCGGAGCTGCTGGGAGCGGACGGGAAAATACCTCGGAGGAAAATCACCACCCCAACCTCCGCCTCGGCCCTGCCCGGCCCCAGCATGCCGAGACGGGCACCCCTGGGACAGGGACCGCCCTGAGCGCCAGCCCTGGCGAGGGGGGAGCACTGCCCATCCCCGGCCAAGCTCAGGGAGCGCCTGCATCCCGCAGCAGCGGCCCGCAGCCCTGGCAGCGGCTCGGGAGCCGCATCCTCGGAGTTTTCTGGGGCTCCAGCGCCCTCTGCTCCGGCACGGGCAGAACTGAAACTCCGCTCACCCCACGCGGGGCGGCGGGGCAGGGGCTGGGGGTGCCACCCTCCCCCAGCCGCGGCCGGGGGTGGCTTCCCTCGGTGCCACCCGGACTGGCACTTGCGGCTCTCCCCGCGCTCACCCTGGCGCCCAGCAGGGCGGCCTCGTCCACGAGGCAGCTTTCGGTCTCAGACCTTGAAAGCCTAATTGTTTGCAAGGGAAATCGCCAGTGGAGGTGTCCCCGCAGCCGGGGGACAGCGGCTCTTCGGGGCACCGGGGGCGTCTCTGCTGCCGGCACGGCGCTGGCTCCAGCGGGAGCAGGACACAGCCCCGGGAGTGGCGCTGGAGGGACAGCTGCCAGCTCTGCCACCCCGGGCACGGCCACACGCGGCTCCTCCGGCTGCTCATAGCGGGATCTGCTCCCTTCCCGCCCATTCCCCCCGGCCCCGGGAGAGGCAGGAGCTGGAGCAGGGCAGCCCCTGCCCACCCTGAGCTCCTCCTCCTGGAGGAAAACTTCTGGTGGAAACTTCGTGCCTTCAAGTCTTGAGAGGACCCCAAATTGAGGCAGCAGCTGGGCAGGGGGGACATCTGAACATCTCCACCCAAATCTGCACGCGAAGTTTCCAGCAGAAATTCTTCCTCCATCTCTAAACCCCCACCTCTGTTCATGCCCGGACCCCCCAAGCCTTCCCCACGCCAGGAGAATGGGTCACAGGCTCAGCCAGGGACAGTCCGGGATGAGGCACTTCCCTTCCACCACGATGCACCCTGCTGGGAGAGCCTGATGCTCTGGAAGAGGCACCATCACCTCCTCTGACCCAGAAAACCCAAGAACAACCTCGAGCAGAGAGCAAATAAATTAAGATTCAATAAATAAACACTATAGGAACAGTTCAGAATGCACAGCCATGCACTGCTGGGTAGTTGGTGGTAAAGTTACACCTTTCTTCATATTTCCCTCTGTTTTCCCCAGATAATCTCTTTGTTAGGCATTTATCTCTTCCCTTATACCCAGGACATGCTCAGCCTGGGCTCCCAAAGTTCAAATAACAACAAAACTAAAGAAAAAACCTGAAACATTGCTATTTATACACACACATCTATAAAACATATACTATTACATGTATTAATAGATTAAAATTATATATATATATATAACTATATATATAACTATATATATAACTATATATATAAATAACTGTATATATGTAAGTGTGTATTTACGGGTTCATAGCCTGGATTCTGCCAGGCCAGGCCAGGTTTCACCTCAGAACTGACAGAGGGCTGGCAGCACTCCCCACGACAGGGCTGTTTGGAGGAGGGACAGCCCCAAATCCCCATGAGCAGCTTCCATAAAACCCTGCTGGGTGCCAAGCATGCTCTGGGGACACTGGGGCACCACCAGAGCCTTCAGGCAGTGCCATCACAGGTGGCACTAGGGGCCAGCAGGTGAGCAGAGCCTGCTGCCACCACCCAGCCCCAGGACGCGAGGAGGCGGCACCTGAGGAGCACGGCTGCTGATTTGTGATGCACTCAGGACTCTCCAAAGGCATTATTTATCTGCATTACTGAGAGGACTTAATTATTCCTCCTCACATCAGAGGAGACACCGAGAGCTTCTATTGCTGAGAAAATCATTTTAATCAGCAAGCAGAGCACATGCCACCACCAAACATTTATTTCTTCAGACGGCTGAAGGGTTGGTGTTTCCAGCCTCACTGGGTACAGCTGCCTGTGCCTCAACTGCACAGGCCGGCCCCAAAAGGAGGGAAAAACTGCCCAAATGCACAGAGCTGAGCAAGCTTTTTGCAGGGAGCGCTGCAGGAGAGGCCCAGCAATGCCAGAAAATGGGAAACTAGAGGAAGAAACAGCTGACAATTTCACAGCACAAGAAATGGCAAGAAGAGGGGTTAAAAACAACAAATAAAGTGAAGGAAAGCAGATTTAGGACCAGGAGGGCCATTTTCTTGTCTCAGCTTTGGCAGCAAGTGGAGCCCAGTGGTCAGAGAGGGGCCTTGAAGAAATCTGGCAGCTTTTCACAAGCACTAAACCCACTGCCAGCTTCTGGAACACAAGCACACTTTCAATGGCCCTAAAGCATTTCCATCTTTAAAAATCAAGGCAAAGCTTCGAGAAGCGTTTGTAACCCTGTGGGATTCCCACAAGCACCTCAGCAAGAGGCACCCAAGTCCTGGAGTTCCAAGGCTTTTTACATCTGACTGCAGGTTTTGCAAGACAAAAACGAGTGTAATTCAGAAAACCTGTGGGATTTCGAAGGGAGGTCACATGCATTTTTAAAGGTTCAATTCAAGCCCATGCTTGCATTATTATTTCCATTACAAAGCAACTTCCATTAGATTATTTCTCTTGTGCCATCCCTTGGTTTTCTGCAATTGCAGAAATTCTCCATGGTCATAAAATAACAAAAAACTCTACTATGGTCTAAACTAAAAAATTCCAAACTCCACAGGCTCTGTCCCTCTCCTTGGCAGTTTCCCCATCTCAATCTGCTGCACTTGGACTTTTCCTGGAGGAAGAAACCTGGAAAATCCAGGGAGCTGGTGCTGCTGGCCCAGCTGGGCAGGGTGGGCAGGGCAGGAGCCCATCCAGCACAGGCACTTTCACTCTGCCTTTCATGCCCAGTGTCTGATGTTTTCTTGAAGGTCCAAGAAACCTCTGTGATCCTCAGATCAAATATTCCTTCAGTGAGCTTTGGACGCAGCCAGGGCTGCTCCTCTCCTCAGGCTGGATTTTTGCCTCTCCCTCCTGTTGAGTGATGGTGTTTGCTGTTCCTTGGAGAACTCCAGATGTACAGCCAGGATTTGCAGCCCTGGCATCTCTGCCAGTTAAACGCAGTAATTACAGTTCCCAGTTCTTCAGGGGAGGGACAGCTTCCCTGCCAGGGAACAGGGATTTCAGAATGCACTTGACATCCTCTCCTGGAATGGGAGAATCAGAGGGATGGAATGGAAATGAGAATTGCTCAGCTCCCAGTGGGTCATTTGTCCAGTGAGGAATGAAGGCCAAAACCACCAGGAGCAGGGGTCAGTCGATCACCAGAAGGGTTTGGTGGGAACAGAGTGAGTTCTTTTCAATTTAGAGCAACAAGGACAGAGTTCAGAGCCACGACAGCTCCTGCTGGAGCAGGATTTGGGGAGCTGAACAAAGCTGGTGGCACCTCCTGCAGGGGCAGCAAGGTCGTGGCAGTGTCCTCAAAACACCCCTGACAAGTCCCCGTTGGCTGTGGGGGCTGAGCTGAGAGGGGTCAAAGGGGAATGGAACATCTTTGTGGTCCCAAAGCTGCCAGGATCACTCCCTGCCCCTCAGGCAGGATTTGGGGGGACAGAGCCCAGATGAGTCTCACTGGACACAGCACAAGCAGGGAGGAAAAGGGAACACAGCATGGAACAGGCAGCCAGAGCCACACAGGCTGATTCTGCTGTCCAGGGAGCAGCTCACCTTGCAGGAAAGGCGGTTCCCAAGAGCTGGGAGAGCTGGGAGCAGCATGAATTGAATCCCAGCAGCAGCAAGAGCACAAACTGGGGCAGTCACCAGTGAAATCAATCCCATATAAACCAGCAAACATCCCTGAGACTGATTTACCCTGCCTGGGAAGAGGAAATCTGAGAGGAACATGGCCATCTTACCCGCACTGAGGTGTCACCCCCCTGCTGGGATGGAGAACAGCCCTGTAGGATATTGTGAACAGTTCTGCTCTGCCATTTACTCCCAGCTCCAGCCACTTCCCCTGCAAACAGCAGGTCCAGCCCATGCTCACACTGCCTGTGGTCCTCATCCCTCCAGTTCTGAACATTTCCAAGTGCCCTGTTCATTTTATAGGTAACCAGAAAAGCAATAACAACAACAACAAATCAGTACTGTAATCAGAAATTGGTTGCTTGCTCTAGTCCTGAAACATTCAGCAACACCCAATATCTGAGCAGCCCAGTCACTGTTTAGAATATTTCTCTTTAGTGGGTCTGTACTGTTCCTATTTCAGAAGTTTATGAAAGGATTAGTTCTTGGGAACAGCTGCATTTCTCACTTCACTGAGAAATAAACACATCAGGCTGGCTCTGCAAGAGGCATGAAAGCAAAAGAGCTCAGTCCTTCCCATGGGTTGTTCCCTCTCATCCCACCTTGGCTCTACAAGTCCCTGCTCAGGAAGTGATTGGGGTTTGGGACTGATCCCAAACATCACGGGATCACAGAATGACAGAGTGCTCTGGGATGGAAGGGATCTAAAAATTCATCTCATCCCACCCCTGCCATGGCAGGGACACCTCCCACTGTCCCAGGCTGCTCCCAGCCCTGTCCAGCCTGGCCTTGGGCACTGCCAGGGATCCAGGGGCAGCCCCAGATGCTCTGGGCACCCTGTGCCAGGGCCTGCCCACCCTCCCAGAAGGATTTTTTTCTCCTATCCAGCTGAATTTACTCTCTTTCAGTTTGAAGCCATAGCTTGAGGACCATTGGGCTGCATCCCCATTTCTTCCCTTGCTGCCTTCTCCTCTTGTTATTTCCTGAAGGAACAGCCAAAAATAACCTTTGCCAAGCCCCTGGGTTCTCAGGACCTGCAGGACACAGCCCATGTAAGGCTGCAATCCAGCAAGTGTTTGGCACCTCTGATCTGCGATGGGGGGGCTTTTTCCTGGGCTGTGAATAAAAACAGCTTCTTAATTAAGCCCTGGATATTGATTTCATTTTCATCTATTAACTGCCTTGCCCTACATGGGTTTGCAACACTCTGTAGGATTCCCCTTGCCCCCACTCTGTGTAGACACAAATTGCCAAGATAAAAAAGCTTCATTAGTCCCATCTACTCCTCAAGCACCCATTTCTTTATATTTTTTTTTTGCTTTCAAGTGCTCATAAAAGAGGCTCCTTGACAGCTTCCAGACCTGCCTCTCTCCAGCAGAGCGAAGATTCATGAACCAACATCAAGAGCTCAGCTACTTGGCAAAGAGAAGGGAAAAAAGCCTCTGCAGAACCCCTAAAGAAACCAAAGTTCTGGCCTCCCTCACGTGTGGGGAGCTGGAGGTCTCAGAACAGCAAAACCCCCAAGCTAAGGGCACTTGATGATCTTTTTGTGCTGTCAAACAGCAGCAACAACTTGGTTTTAAGTCCTGAGCCCCAGCAGAGCCAGAGCAGCTCCGGGCTGGGTCACCCTGGCGGGGAGCTGCCTTTGCTGCTCAGAGGAAATCCACGATTTTTGTGTTTCCCCCACAGAGGCAGAGCAGGGAGAGGCCTCAGAAGGGAGAGGGGAGAGAGAAATCTCAAATTAGAGAATGAAAACACAGAAGAATGGAAAAGAGGAGAAGATGATAAATTGAGCAGAAAATGAGTGTTTTCCATGATGCTGGAAACCAAGGGCACCAAAAGATTTGGGATTTTGCCCTCAGAGGTTTTTGAATCAGTGACCATAGACCTCATGAACTTACACAGACACAGGGGCTGTGACCCAAAGAATTCATACTCAAGATTTTCAATCAGGAAGGAAAACAACCAGAGAGAAGATGTTTTCAGACAAGAGGCATGGGGAGCTATTAAAACATTTGGGGGAGAGGGGAAAAAAAAAAAAAAAAACCAAACCAAACAAATCCACAACAATTTTTGAGTCTTTATTGTCACTTTTTTGGGATTTCACAGGAGAGGACTGAAGGAATGAGAATGGTTTAGAAGCTCAGGGAAGATGTTCCCTGCAGGAACATGGATGGATTTGTGGGGCTGCTCTGTGCAGGACCAGGAGCTGGACGTCGATGATCCTCATGGGTCCCTTCCAGCTCAGGACATTTTGTGATTCTGGCAGAGATTTGGGGAGGGTAAAACCCAGACAGGCTGGTCAGAGCTGCAAAGCACTTCCCAAACCTCCACGTGCTTGAGCTTCCTTTGATTTTGAGCTGAAATCTCAGGAATTTTTAGCACTCAGTGATGAGTAAATATTCTTGTCATCCAAATCTGGGCATTGCCCTGAAATGCAGCTGGAGAAAGCAAAGAGCTGGCACTTGTTGGTCTCAATACCAGGGGCAACTACTTAGAAAGTCAAAGAAGAATAATCAATGACCTGAAGAGTGAAATTAAGTTTCTCTGCCACGAATGTCTGGCTTTAAAGCACAGGGCTGATCTCCAGCCTTCTGGTAAAGCTTCACTTTGGGCTCTGGGTTGTTTTTCCACAGCAGAGCTGAGCTGGATCATTTGCCCCATTCCAGGCACTGCTTTGATGTTTACACTGATTTAGGAATTAGCCTGGAAATCATTTTATGTGCCAAGGGAAGTGGCTGCAGGAGAGGTAACCCAGCTCTGCTTCACAGTCCAGATTCTTCCTTCTCTGTTCTGTCTCAAGAAGTAAAGCTCAATAACATCAAACCAGGCTCTCCTCAGGTCCACTCCAGCCCTCAGCATCCCAGACATTCCCTGGAGCTGTGGGAGGATCTCAGCCCTGCAGATCCCTACACCAGGCAACACTTACTCCAACTGAATTAGCCAGAAAGGTCTGGAATGGTTAATTGGAATTATTTAGCCATAATGTTTTGTCCATCTCCTCCTCCTCTGCCTGGTGTGGTGTTCTCTAAATTGAATTCCTTTAACAGAATCCAATATGCAGCAAAACTGTTGGTTCAGAGAAATGTTTCATGTGGGGTGTGGCAGGGGGGCTCCCAGGGACCCCTTTTGTGTCCCCCTCGTCTGCCCAGCACCAGCAGGAGCCAGGAATGGCAGGGGGAGTTTCCTTCAGTGCAGGGCTGTGGGATGAGGTGGGATCACCCCAGGAGCAGAGCTGGGGCAGGATCAGCACCAGGAGCTCCCCGGGCAGCTGCACCTCCCTTCCCACTGCACATCCAGGAGCATCTGAGCTGGCAGAACCACAGAATAGCCTGAGCTGGAGGGACCCACCAGGATCATCAAATCCCACCCCTGGCCCTGCCCAGACCCCCCAGCAACCCCACCCTGGGCATCCCTGGCAGCGCTGGCCAAAGGCTCCTGGAGCTCTGGCAGCCTCGGGGCCGTGCCCATTCCCTGGGGAGCCTGGGCAGTGCCAGCACCCTCTGGGGGAAGAACCTTGCCCTGAGCTCCAGCCTGAGCCTCCCGAAGCTTAACCAACCCACACAGGCCTTGTGTGGCTTTTTTTGTGCCCATAATTTGTGAAGAATTATGGAAGCCTTGCAAATAAGCAGGAAAAGCCGATTTTGCTTAGGCCAGCAGACCTTGAGCTCCAAACACCACCCAAACCACGGCGGACTTTTCCCTCAGGGGATGTTTCCACTCAAAGGACAAACACAGAGACAGCAAACAGCCCCCTCCTGCAACAGCACTGGGTTGGCAAAGCGCAGAGGTGCAATGCCAGCACCAGGGGCTGTCACCTCCCGGGGTGTGGACACAACCCTCATTGTGAGGCGCTCCAGATGCTTAAAGGCAAAGCTTTGCACAGAGAAACCTTGCAAACACCGGGCCCCAGGGCAGAGGATGCTGTTTGAGGAGATGGCTCACCTCTGACAGCACTTCTGGGGGCCCTGTCGTGCAGGAGGGCCCAGCACAGCAGCCGGGAGGGCATTGAGCATCCCAGGTCCATCCCAGGTCCATCCCAGGTCCATCCCAGGTCCATCCTAGGTCCACCCAGGTACACCCAGGTACACCCAGAGCCCTAAAGCCCAGCCAGCCCCTGGGTTTAAGAGCCCCTGCAGCAGCAGGTTTGCTGCGCAGAGACACAAGGATGGGAAGTTCCCAGCTAATCTGGCATCCTTTTCCCTCAGTACCACCGCACTTCCATGAAAAATATCAACTGAAAAGAAATATCTGTTGAAACAATCGAGGATGTTTTCTAAGGTAGTTTTGCAGCAGCAGCTTGGTCCTCTCACAAACTGATATTGAACCAGGCTTGCTCTTTATCTCGCCCCAGATCTATCCAAGTTTGCCTCCCAAATCCCGGATTTTCTGCTGTCTCCTTGTGTGGTAGGGAGGTTCTGCTCTCCCAAGCACATCCAGGACCCAGCACCTCGTTAATTGTTAATGATTTGGTGGGGGTTTCAAAGCCAGAAGCCCAAAGCACCACACAACCCATGGGGAACTTGTATTTATATTTATATTTAGATTTAATATCTAGATTTAGATTTAGAATTAAGTATTTTATATATATTTTAAGATATTTGCAATTATATTGTTTATATTTATATTTATATTTATATTTATATTTATATTTATATTTATAATATTTCTCTAGTGAAACTGAGCCAGAGAGATCTCCCATCCACTGAGGTACACGGAGTGGAGGGTGGCTAGGAGGGTACACGGCACTAATTAGAGCACTCGAATAACACTGGAAACATCCCAGAGCTTCCTGGGGGTGAGTGAGGAGCCAGGGAGGGAATTGCTGCTCCAGCTCCGACCCAGCCAGCCCCGGGGCAGGGCAGGGCAGGGCAGGGCAGGGCAGGGCAGGGAGGGACAGGGCACATCCGTGTCTCCCAGTGAGCAGTTAACACCATTGGGGTCCCAGCTGACCATTCACACCCGAATGAAGGGCGGGGAGAGCTCAGGCGCAGCCTGAATCAGCACCGAGCTGCCTGAATTCGGCTTTGCCTCCCAGTAAAATCCATCATTTGGCGTTTCCTCCCCGGTCCCTGGGCACACTCTGGGTGCTGGCGCTGAGCATCACATCCCTGCGGGCGGAGCCATGGGATCCTGACCCGCCCTGCTCCCCACAGAGCTCGGGGATTTGCACTGTTAGCAAAATTAATCCACAACCATCAGAGGTTTATGTCCAAAAAGGAGACAGAGGAGTCCTTTTACTTTATTCGAATAAAGGGAGAGGCCATGGGGCATTCCCCTGGGGTCTCTCCAATTTTTGGAGGACGCCTTTTTATCCCAAGCCTCCTTTTTATCCCAGTTTCCCGGCCGCATTTCCCTTCTCTCTTTCCCCATTGGCTGAGGTACTTGAGAGGTGCAGACTTCCAATACACCTGATACCAAAGATTTCCCTCTAATGTATAACCCTCCCTTTTAATTTTTAATTCTCATGGAATTTAGGGCTTTCCCCCATTGTTTCTTTCATCTTTAAAGTCCAATTTAATTTATCAGTGAACTTAAAGTTTATTTGTAAAAGCAAATATCTTTTCCCATTCATCAATCAGTGGAACCTTCCTATTGTTTCTTTTATCTCTCAGTGCTATTTATCTACCAGCAGACCCACAGCTTGTTTGTAAAGACAAATCCCTCATTCCTCTCAATACCAGGGCAGAAAAGCAGCTCCCTGCAGCAGGAGGGAAGTGCAGGTATCAGGAGAACAAAATGCCACAGAAGTTCCTCAACTTCTTCCAGCTCAAGCCTGTGTCAAAGGGATTTTCATGATCTAAATGAGAATATTCTCCCCATTCCCCTTTTATTCATTTATAAAGTCACTCTGCTAATGGTGCAGGCCGTGTTTGCTGCTCACAAACTCCCAAGCAATTTATTCAAGCTATTTTCCCCCAACAGCTGCACAACCGGGGAGAAATTCTCTTCCCAGCAGAGGCAAGAGAAAAGGATATTTGTCTTATTATGTCTGGGTAAAGCTTATCTGCTTATTTGCTGCTCAGAATTGTATTTACAGAGCACAACAAAGGCAAAGCCAAGTGCACTAATTGCTGCTGCTCAGGTAGAATATTTTCTGCTCACCCTGAGCCCTGCATCAGTGGGGCTTTATACTTTATCTAGCACGAGTGAGCTCCACAGAGGGGTTTTATTATTCACCCATCACTGCTGTTTCATTGCCTCTGTATCTTCTGAAAGGAGGGAGAAAACCTCAATGATTTCTTGCTTTTCAAACCAGGATTGCTGAGGGGTTTTTTTCCGAGCTTATTGCACGTTGCAGACAAATAAATCACCATTTAAATCAGCCTCATTCTGAGCACACAGATGGAGGCTCCTCCAGAGGGGAAGCTCTCCATATCCAGGTGCTTTCCATCCTCCTCACAGTGGGCTCCACATTCCCAGGCTCCCAAGGGATGAGCACAGAGCAAAAAGCAAACCCTCAGAAGGGAAAAATTCCAGCCCCAAAATAATTTTGTTTTCTATCTGATCAACACCACAAATCCTCATTTTACCTCTGCTCCAGCTTAATTTGGTTTCAGAGCATCTCCCCAAGCCTTTGTTCACACAGCAGAGCCCAGGTCAGGCCCCAGCCCCCTGCACTGGGGGTTTATGGCCTGGAAGCGGGGCTGGAAATGGGGTAAATTGGCCTGAAAAGAGGATCAGGAGGTGGCACTTCCCCTGTGCCCCTTTCCTTGGGGAAGGGAAAAGCATCCCAAACGCAGAATGGAGCCTTTGCCGTGCCCACAGCTCCGTGCCACCTCCTGGACCTCAACTCATCCCAAAGGCTGTGCTGGGCTCCGAGGAATTCTGTGGCTTTTGCAAACCCCTCTGGGAGGGGCGGGGAGGATCCACAGTGCAGCACAATCTATTCCTGCACAGCTACAGACCCTGCAGGAGCAGTGCTGGCAAATGCTCCCTGCTAAACACCAGCCCTTTCTGATGTCATCTCTTGTCATCCTTGGTAGAGTGCAGAGCTCCGAGTGTTTAAACAAAGCCTGGCTTTGGCAAGGCCCTGCTCCCAGCAGGGCAGCTGGGACACTTTGTGATGGGGAATTTAATCCCAGCTCAACACCAGGCTCTGGTGGCTTCACTGGCAGCCCTGGGGCAGAACCCCAGGGCAGGTTTGGGACCTTGATCCCTCCAGGAGCAAGGAGGGAGAGGAGCTGCTTCACAAACCCCACCTTTGCTGGTGTGGATCAGGTCCAGGTGACACGGTGGGGACTCTCCTCATGCCTGAACTTCCTTCCTTCCACTCCCCCACCCATCCCAGAGGGATGGAGAGCACTTATGGATTAAAAGCTTCCTGGGCACGGGGGCATTTCTGTGCTGTGGGAGCTGCTGTGTCCCTCTGATGCTGAGAGGTGACCCAGGTGCCACTCCCTGGCTGGGTGCTGTCCCCTCCCGTGGCACACAGGGACCTCCAGCAAGACCTTGTGTGTCTCCAGTGCCACCAGCAAAGAGGGAACCCCAGCAGATCCTTAACCCAGTCCTGAGGGGCTGAGCCCTCTTTAATGACTCTCACATTGGTTACCCAGAGATTAAAAGGCAGAGAGGAGCAAAAACCCAGGTGTGGGGCTGAGCGTGTCCAACCTCCCCTTCCCAGGTGAAGCACACTTTTCCCACAGGCAGCACCCAGCAATATTTGCTTTTTCTGGGCATTCAGGCCATTTCTGGGCCTGAGGAAGGGACAGGGAGGCCGAGCCTGACCTCCCCTGGCACAGCTCCTGTCCCCTCATCACTGCCGTCCCTCCTGCAGCCCTAAACTTGAACCTCAGGCTGGTTCTCTCTCTCACAGCCGGGACATTGAGGCCTTGCCCTTCCTCCAGTGACAGCAGCAGAGGCTTTTCATCCTGCTTGGAGCAGCAGAAAGGAAATTAAAAGGGTGATAAGGGAGCTCCTTCAGCAGACAAGGGAATATTCTGTGCTTGCAGGGAGATAAAGTAATATTTCTCCCAGCTCTGGCAAAGGCTCAGAAATGAGACATGGGCTGAAATTCCACTTTTATAGGGATTTTATAACTCTTACCTGGGCTGCAGGATAACCATCAGCCTCACTCATATTTCCTCGTCAGAGGAGGTCACAGCAGCACAAAGAGAGGGAAGGAGTCTATAAAGAGAAGCCAGATTAGCTCCAGTATCCAGGATAATTTCATGGCTTTGCTCGCCCAGGTCAGCCCAGGGCGATGGATGTTGCCTTTGGGTGCTTTTCTAACCCCCCCTGTCCAGCACGAGCCAGGACAGCTCCTCAGCTCGGTGTGCAGAGGGTTTGCAGTGCCCTGCGACCCCACAGAGCTGGATCTGAGCCCTCCATGTCCCACCCCTGGGAGCCCTGGAGCCCGAGACCCTCAGGGGTCAGCCCCCGTGTGCTGCTCCGCTGTAGCTCTGGTGGGGTGCAGGGGGGGGGGAGCCGTGCCTGGAGGAGCCTGACCCAGCAAGGGCCCCCAAACCATCAGCTGCCACTCCTGCAGGGAGTGACCCCATCCCTCAGTGCCCCCGGGCTGTGAGGGCGGAGCAGAACCCCAAAAAGGGCCCTCACACCCCATCCTGCAGCTCAGTGCAGACCCACGGGGGCCCCACCTTGGCCGGGGGGTCCCTGACCTTCACTGGGGGGGTTTGGTGGGAGAAGGAACAGGAGCAGGGATGTGCCATGGGGAAGGAAGGGAGCAGGGATGTGCCTTGGGGAAGGAAGGGAGCAGGGATGTCCCACAGAGAAGGAAGGGAGCAGGGATGTGCCATGGGGAAGGAAGGGAGCAGGGATGTGCCTTGGGGAAGGAAGGGAGCAGGGATGTGCCTTGGGGAAGGAAGGGAGCAGGGATGTGCCTTGGGGAAGGAAGGGAGCAGGGATATCCCTTGGGGAAGGAAGGGAGCAGGGATGTGCCTTGGGGAAGGAAGGGAGCAGGGACGTCCCACAGAGAAGGAAGGAGAGTGGCTTCTCCTCCAGCCCTCTGGAATGAAGGGTTTGCCCTGGAGCCCTCCCTGCAGCCACAGGGATCAGTGGGGAATGCTGTGGGATTCCCCCACACCCAATCCCAGATCCAGCATCCAGCCATGGTGCCACTCCCTGGGACAGCTTCGTGACCACGGGGACACCCCAAAGATGCCAAAATCCCTGGGAAAAAGCTGGGGAGTGATGGAAGGATCTTTGCATCTTCAGCAGAGCCGAGGGGAGGCAGCTCCAAAGGAAGAGCAAAGTCTGGAGCCATGAGCAAAGCGAGTCCTGCTGCCCCAGAGCCTGCAGCAGGGGCTGCCAATGTGTTAAAAGGGAAGAAATCTCCTTCCAGCAGAAGTAAAACTGGGGCTGCAGCCAGGCTGAGCACAGAGCAGACAGGGCAAAATATTCACATTAAATTAATTTTGCTTCAGGGTAAAATATTCACATTAAAATTGGTGTATCCTTCAAATGAGGTGTCCCAACAAGGCACTGCCACCAGTGAGTGGGGTCAGCAGAGTGGCTGAGGTGGCTTTGCCCACATTTCCTGGCTCCTGTCTCCTCAAAACCACAGCAGATTTTTTTTGGGGGGGCCCTTTTTGCCTCCCCTGTCCCTGAGCTGGGGCCTGCTGGCATTGCAGAAATGCCTGTGAAAATAAACACCCCCTTGCCAGCTGATCCTTAATGCTGGAAAAGTGCTGGGATACAAACTGTGTTTATTTAATTATTTGCAATTATTTGCACAGAAAAGCAAAGGAATCCCCCGAAAGTGCCGGGGGTCACTGGGACTGTGTGTGACTTGTACCAGGATCCCCTTCGTGTGACCCCAAAACCTTCCCACCCTCCACCTCAGGGAAATGCTGACTTTGGGGAAATAAGGCCCAGAAATCAGATTTCTCTGGGGGTTTGCCACTTCCCCCCTTCAATTAAAGCACACTCTTTTAATGACAATGTCTAATTATGCAGTATTGAGCTGTATTATTGTAATTAACCGTGGTAAAGGGTCTGGAGCTGTGAGGGGCCGGGGGTGCCTTTGAGGGCCCTGATGTCCCCACAGCTCGGGGGGGAAATCTTTCACAATTCCAGCAGCAAAATCCATCATTTCTCACCCAACAAACCCAACCCAAGCCACAGACACCACAATTTATTCACCACCTGCCCAGTTTGGGAGGGGGACAAGGTCCCTCCATGTCCCCTCATTGAGGTCCTTCCGTGTCCCCCAATCCCAGCTGGCACCAGGACGGGCCTTTAGGAATATCTTCACCCTTCAGGAATATCTTAACCCTTTAGGAATATCTTAACCCTTCGGGAATATTTTAACCCTTTAGCAATATTTTAACCCTTTAGGAATATCTTCACCCTTCAGGAATGTTTTTATGGGTTTTGGCTGGCAGTGCCTCAGGGAGGGCTCTGCTCAGTCACAGCAGCCCCAAACCCAGCCCTGGCAGAGCCAGCCCCCCCAGAGCTCCGTGCTGGGAACGTCCGCAGGGATTCTCCAGGCAGATTCTCCCCCTCACCTCCTTCCTCGCTATTTTTGATTTCATTTTATTTTACTTCCCCCTGGCAGGAGGTGGGGAGACATCCCAGGATCCCCAAACCGCAGTGCTGCCCATCTTGGACTGGAATTCAGGCTCGCAAAATTTTAATGACAAAATTCAAAAAAACCAACCCCAAACCCCCAGAATAAACAGCAAACAGTCACTCAGGCTACTTTTCTTTGCAGGAAGGGGGTTTTTTTTGTTGTTGTTTTCTTCATTTTCAAGGCCACCAAGGAGCAGTTCAGCCCTACCACGGGCCATCCCTCCCCCAAAGCAGACAAAAAAAGCCAAACTCCTTTTAAAGC